>NC_079509.1:45978312-46300700 GCF_030052815.1 Hevea brasiliensis
TCATGTTGATAATGCAGGTTATTTATGACTTATTAATGGCCTTGCATAAAGGAATAATTAGTTGAAGCTCCATAATGGGGATGAGATTCTAGTAGACAACTGTTGGTGTCTCTATGCCTTGAAAGTGGAAAATTGGTATGAAGGTTGAAGAGAGTTCAATTATGTGCAAGTTGAGTTTTTGGTTATGTTTCTAAGTACTCTAATAAGTTTTCAAAAGTTTTGTTTTGCTTGAGGACAAGCAAAAGTTTGAGTTTGGGGATATTTAATACAACTGTATCATATAGATATTTTTAGGCATAATTGTATTGCATTTCATAGGATATAGGTAGTCAATCACATGCATTTTAGTTAGTTTTATTAGTTTTTGTTAAAATAGTTGATCTCTACTTAATTTCATGTTTTCTGTATCTTTTCAAGTGTCCTAAAGGAAATCCAAGGCATAGGAGCAAATCAAACAAGTTTGGAAAGAAGGAGAAGCAAGGCAAGTTGCTACACCAAAGTACACAGGTCGTGTAAACACAGCCATGACCTGTGTAACCTTCTACCTAAGGAAAATTAAAGAAGTCATGACAAAGCCTCAATACACGGGCAGTGTAAATCACCCGGTGTACCATCCAAGGACTCGTGTAACCTTCTAGTCATCGAAGCGTGAAAAATTAAAGGAAAGGATATAGTACACGAGTCGTGTACCTTAACCCGTGTAATCTGAAAATAAGCTAGATGCAGTCCAGACACTTACATGCCCTAGGCCATGTAGTGCCACATAGACCGTGTACTATGCGACAACCAATTTCCTAATTCGATTCCAGCTCTAGTTTTCCCATGCCGAGCAGACTTCTACTACCCTTGTGACTGTAAAACATAACCCTAGGACACCTAATATAAATACTAGTAGACAAAAAAAAAAGGGAGAGCTTTGACAAAAGACTTCTAATTTAATTTAGCAACCCTGGTTTTTGAGCTGTCTAAAGAAGAATTGCATTAGCACTAAGGAGGAGATCTCTCAGCCGAAGTTCCACAAGTCCAAAGCTGCAGAATCATTCTTTGGGTTCTTTTGTTTTAATTCTTCAGATTGATTTTATGTTCTTTTACTTTAATTACATTATGTTTGTTAAACTCACAATGAGTGAGTAGTTCCCTTAATTATGGAATTAGAAGAGTAACACTCTTAATTTCTGTTATAAATATACATTAAATTTTATTTATTGGAATTGAGTTTTGAGCATTGATTCAATATTTTGTGTTCTTACTGCATGCTAACTTTGATTCAATATTTTGTGTTCTTAGTGCATGCCATGCGTTGGCACCTACCTAGCTGTGATCTAAGATACTAATTAAAGAACTGAAAGGTGAAGATTAATATTAAAAAATTAGGATCTTGAACCTAGGAAATCTAACTTAGAGATAGGCTGATAGCCTTTGTAAAATTCCATAATTAATTAAAGATCTCAAAAGGGTTTTAATTAAGATTGATCACCATGAAAGTAGGGTTCAAATTAATTAAAACACACCTTAGATGTCTTGAGAGAGTATCTAGGATACTTTAGGATTAATTTCTATCAAAGCGACAGCACTCAATTCATTGAATGGGCAAGGTTAAAAACATAATAGGGTTAAAGTGTGAAATTTTAATTCCGGAATTGTTTACTTCATAGAATTCTTTAAATTCTTAGCTTTATTTTCTCTTGCTTTCAAATATTCTCAGTAGTAGTTTAGATACAATTCCTTCATAAGCTTCAGTAGTTTAAACAGTCAAAATTGTTATCTAGCTTAGTACTTATACTTATAAATTCCTCATGGGAATGATACTTTACTCATCACTTTATTACTTGTTAGCAATCCGTGTACTTGCAGGGTTGTAAAACCAGCAAACAAATCCCAATTCCAAGAATGGTTACTTTCATCAATAATACATGATACCTTAGCGTCAATAGGAAGAACACTAAGTGGGGTGATAATTCAGAATGATTCTGGTTAGGAGATCCACCGGTGCAACCAAAGCCGAGCAATTCTCCATCTCTAACATGCCAACAAACACCTTCAAGCAAAATTTCTCGATCTGCCAAAATACTACACCAAGTAAAACTCAGCATTGCACCCAACTGAGCCTTAAAAAAAATCCACCCAAGGATAATATTTGGCTTTAAGAAGATGTTCCAAGAAAGAAAAGGGCTTTATCAACAATTGCCACGCCTGCTTAGCCAATAGTGTCTTATTAAAGCATTCAAAATCTTAAAATCCAAGATTGCCCTCCTCCTTCGACTTACACAACTAGTGCCAACTACACAAGTGTAGTTTCTGTTCCTTGCCCAACACCCACACACCCCTCCCCCCCCCCCCCCCCTTAAGCCCCCAAAATTGACTTATCATTGCCTAAAGTTCTATACATAGAGAAAAGGAAAGGAAAGTAGGAAACATTGCATTATAAATGTCAGGATTGTTTGGGTTATAGTATTAATTAGCAATTCTCGACTTGCCCCTACAAAAGCTTCTCCTTCCACCCTTAGAGACGTGCCCAAAGCCTTTCCTTTATTCTGCTAAAAATAACATGCTTAAAATGACAAATAGCAGTAGGAAGGCCTAACTACAATGCATGAGTAGATACGCGCTGAACACGAAGCTCATTTACAAGAACAATCTAAACTTCCTCATTGACATTGGAACTAAAAGAGAGCTCTGATTTTGCAAAATTCACCTTTCGCCTTGATACTTGCTTATACCTATGTAGTACATCAGAAATAGCTCTTGTTTCATTAAGCATTGCATGCATAAATAAAATACAATCATCAACAGACATTAGATGAGATACCAAAGGAGAATCTTTACACACTTAAACGCCATGGACAACTCCTCGCTGCACTGCTTCATTCAACAAACCTGACAACCCTTCAGCACACAGGAGAAAAAGATATGGTGAAAGAGGATCCCCTGACGAATACCTCGGGTAGGAGAAATAAAACCACATGGATCACCATTCACTAGTGTAGAATAAGAAGCAATAATTACAAATCTCATAACTGTCAAAACCCATACTATCTATAAATCCCAAACAGATCATAACTGCCCGCAGAAAGGACCACTCCACCCTATTATATGCTTTTGCTATATCCTACTTGAGAGACATAAACTGACATTTGTTTTGCCCACTAATCTTCATGTGATGGAAGACCTCAAAAGTAATAAGAACGTTGTCAGTAATTAATCGGCCTAGAACAAACTCACTTTGCAACTCATCAACAATATCGCTTAAAATTCCTTTTAACTGGTTAGCCAACACCTTTTTAGCAATCTTACACACAACATTCTATAGACTGATAAGGGAATACTATGTGATATGCTTAGGCTTTTTTACCTTAGGGATAAGACAAATATGGGTATGATTGAACCCTTGTGGCATTTCCTTACCTTGCAAATCCTCTAACACCACACAAGTAACATCCCCACCAACAACTGACCAATAATTCTGATAGAACAAAGGTGGTAAACCATTCGACCTAGGAGCCTTCAAAGGATGCATCATATAAACTACCTTTTGAACTTCATTTGCAGTATAAGGAAGAGTAAAAGAACAATTCATAACAATAATAACAGTAAAAATGACATTTGAGAAATTCTTGATTTCTCAGTTGCCAAAAAACAAGGATATAACTTTTGTTTAGGTCATCCTTCTTTATTTACATAATAATTAATAAATAAATAAATAAATAAAGAAGATATGTCTAACTTCTAATTTTCATCTTGTCAATTAATTTTATTTTTTTAATTTAAAATATATATTATTTTATTATATTTGTTCAATCAACAATGAAAATATATATTCCTTCTAATTTAAAAATAACAATAAATAATATATTTTTAATTAAATGTGTCAATTAATATTAAAAGGAAAAACAATATATATTGCTTTAATTTATTATATTTGAACAAACAATCAAAATAGGTTTGAATTAATAATTTGACTCAAATAATGTATATATGATAATAAATAATTAATTAAAGTTATAATTTCAAATGTGTTCAATTGACTCAATTAAAAACTCAATTGACTAAAAGATATGATCAATGTAACATGTCACATATTAAAATTAATTCAATTATAGATTCAATTGAATGAATTAAATGATAATTCTTACAGTTGACTCAAAATATATATGATTAATATGACATTGCACATAATCAGTTGATTCAATTTACTTAATTAAAGGCACAATTGACTAAAATATATGATAAATGTGACATGTCATATATATTATCAATGTGAAATTAAATGCACAATTAGCTTAAATATATATTATCAGTGTGACATTACACATAATTAATCAATTTAATTGACTCAATTAAAGGCTTAATTGACTAAAACATATAATCATTGTAACATGTCACACGCTCAAATTAATTTAATTGACTCAAATATATGTTATATTGAATCAATTAAATGATAATTGTCACAATTGACCCAAATATATATGATCAATGATATATTACATATAATCAATTGATTCAATTTGCTAACTTAAATGCTTGATTGACTAAAATATATGATTAATATGGTAAGTCTCGTACTCAATTGATTCAACTGACTCGAATATATATTCAGTTGAATCATTTAAGCGATAATTATCATAATTGACACAAAATATATATGATTAATATGACTTTACGTATAATCAATTGATTTAATTTACTTAATTAAAGGCACAATTAATTCAAATATATGACAAATGTGATATATCACATACTTAAATTGATTCAATTGACTCAAATATATATTCAATTAAATCAATTATATGATAATTATTACTATTGACTTAAATATATATTATCAATGTAATATTATACATAATTAATTGATTCAGTTTACTCAATTAAAGGCTTAATTAACTAAAATATATAATCAATGTGATATATCACATACTCAAATTGATTTAATTGACTCAAATATATATTTAATTAAATCAATTAAATGATAATTGTTACAGTTAACATAATCAATGTGACATTACACATAATCAATTGATTAAATTAACTCAATTAAAAGCTCAATTAACTAAATTATATATGATCAATATGACATGTCATATACTCAAATTGATTCAATTGACTCAAATATGTATTCAATTGAATCAGTTAAATGATAATTATCATAATTAACTCAAATATATATGATCAATGTGACATTGCACATAATCAATAGAATCAATTTATTGAATTAAAGGTTTAATTGACTAAAATATATAATAAATGTAACATGTCACATACTCAAATTGATTTAATTGACTCAATTAAAGGTAATTGTCATAATTGACTTAAACATATATATGATCAATATATGTAGGCTAACTCTATATATATTAAAACAATTATAATTTATATTTTTACAAAATCATTTTATACTGAATTGAATTAATTAAGTAATAAATGTCGCAATTGACTCAAATATATATGATCAAAGTAAACTGACTCTATATATATCAAAGCAACTATAATTTTATGTTTTACGTAATCATTTTATATATGGAAGATGGAGAAAACATGTAGAAGGAGAAACGAAGGTTTGCAAATATGTGTTTTCTTCAATATGTGTAGAGAAAATAAGTGCAGAGAGAAAAAGGGTTTTTTTTTTTTTGTGTTAAAAGTGAAAACATAATTTATTAAAGAGAAACGAAAAGAGAATATATTAGGAAAAGTAAATCAAAGGATAAAGGAAGAACAATAATGATAATAACGCAAAGCTTTCCCTGGTGATTGTTAGTAAAACACCATATTTACGTCCCTGAAGTATAGTCCTATCATCTTTGATAAATATTAGTTTCATTTCAGTTGGATTCTAAAAATGTCCAAAAAGTATTTTATACATTGACATGCTTGGAAGATTCCTATTGTCCACCATGAAAGCAAATAATTTATTATTGTTTGCCAAAAAAAAAAAAAGAGAATCAATAAATATAGTTGGAGTGGAATTGTATAAGGAGAGGAAAGAGTAAAATGGAGGAAAACTTTGCCTCTCCAAAAATATAAAGGGTAAATAAGGCATTTTATATTCTTGGGAACCCATTGATCCATATTAAATGTGGATCAAGTTGATCCTTCAATCACTGTACTTGAAGTAAATCATGGTAAGAGAAAAAACCTGACCTAAAGAACAAAACTTCAAAGAACACTAAAGCAAATGATCCAAACAAACGAACCAAAATATAAACAGTACAAACAAGAAGAGAATCAAGCAAGTAAATCCATCAACAACAAAGTAATTAACATCACATACAAATGAATAGGGAACAGGAACTTGATGAGCTAAGATGCTGCAAATATAAAAGGCAACGACTAGACGCTCAGCAGCTCAATTTCAAGAGGTACAAACGCAAACCATCTCCGAAGATCAAAACCGCACCTAAATAGCAATAATTCCTATAGAATGAATAAATAATATACCGGAAAACAAACCAACTCTGTCCAAACAACAAAATTGCTGCAAACATAGCATCACCAAATCCATCCTTGAAGAAGCAAAAATTAGTAGATATCAAAAGCCAAAAGAGCAGCAAAACACCAAACCAATACAATTCAAAACCCAAGGACAATAGCTCAAAATGGTGCCCAAAAACTCCAAAAAATCAACTAATGAAATACCAACAAATAAGTATTACAAAACCAAAATGATCAGCACATAACTATCACTACAGCTAGGCAATAAAATCCTCATAGTGATAAATCCTCTGCTTTGCCAAAGAATTGGCTACAAAATTAGCTTTCCTTGGAGACAAGATGAAGGACACAGGAGGCAAAGATTCCAGCTTGCAACTAATTGAATTGGAAAAAGCATTTAACCTCCAAGGCAATAGATTCTGATTTAACACCCGTGAAAACTGCCACCTTGGAGTCTTATTCAATAATAACAACCTTAACCAAAGACCATATGTCTGCCCGAGAGGATAACAAAGAGAGAGCCCATTCAATGGCCATATAATTCAGCCGCATTAGAATCTTGACAAACTGCAGGACCAGAAAATTCAGAGAGAAAGTTTCCATAAGAGTTTTTAGTGTTGTTACTCTAATGCATATAAGTTGGTAGAGCTAAATAGAAAATCTATTGGAATAACTAGTAGGGTTGATAGCATATTTGAGTCGAACGCCTAATATCTCTAGAAATTAAGAGATTAGAGCCGTTTATGTGTTGTTGGATTACACGTTCTCTATTCGAACATGTGTTGCTTTACTGTGTTCTTTATTCCAATATAAATATCAAAGTTGCTTCCATGTCTGAATCCTTATTACTGAAATAAACCTTATGCAGTTATAATAGTTCGGAAAACACTATAAGATAGAATCCTATTTGAAGGTATATCAAATATATATTGAGCATCTCTGTTCGAGTCTTTTTTTCCTGCATATATCGATTGTATATACATACTGAAATTAATTAGTAATATAGAGAAAGAAGACTTAACATGATTAGATAATATCTTTACATGTAAACTTGAGAATCTGTTACAAAGAGAATCATTCAGTAATAACAAAAATAAAAGAAGAGTTCCCATTTAAAATGTAAGTAGGCAGCATAGTGAAAAATTCAATTCTACTATTGAATGTCAAAGTAATACAACCATTGCTAATAAGTTTTGGTTAAATAATTAATAATATTGCGTGAAGTTATTTTGAGGATTAAAAACTTGTAATTTTAGACCCTAATCAGAACTTAATAAAATAATTAAATTTGCTTGCGAGTGCGGTACAGATTTTCCTCCCACAAGATGTATAGCATGTTTATTGTAGACAATTTGGGGTATAATAATTGCTAATGCAGATGGAGTTATCTTATAAGACGAATAAAGATTGATTAATGCAAATGGCAGACAAGTGGGTTTATTGGACATTATAATTATAATTATTGTGGATAAATTATTTACATATGAATATTTCTTGGAGTCAAACCACTAGAAGATTCACAAGGAAGTTTGTTTTTATCATTAATTAATAATAAACAGTTTATATTAAAATTTAAAATAAATTAATGAACTTATCTCAGTAATGTTTTAATTATTTTTAAAATTGTAAAATATTTAAATTTCAATTTTAATCAAATTTTATCAATAAAAAATTTAAAAAATGTTATATATATATATATATTAATATATTACACATATTAACAATGATTAAAAATATTAATATATTACACATATCATTTGATTTAAAAACTAAAAGTTTTAATATTTAAATTTAATTAAGGATAAATTTAAAAATTTACAATTTTAGTAAGTAATGGTAGCCTGATTTCCTATAGAGATTTTGAATCCCAACCTTTCCATTTACTTTTTTTTAAATTATTCACCTTAACACTTAAAATTTAACAAATACCCATCAAAGCAAACCTTCTATAACTAGTTAACTACTCAAGACCATAGAAAGATAACTACTCAAGACAATTTCCGGGAAAAACAAAAAATTACTCAAGACCATAGAAAGATAATATCATTCCACATAAGGAGTCTCAAGCTCGTATCCATGACCTTCAGGAAACCTTCAATTCTTGAACATTCGAGTATCTTCCTGTTATATCATTTTGGATATTCATTAAACACGGTGAATATTTTTATAATTAAGAAGCAAACTAAAGATTGATTTACTTACTTTTTTCTGTTCCCTCCCAACATTTGATGAATAAAATATTATTACAATACCAAAACCAACCATACTCCACTATCATGGTTAGTGACTTAGTGGGAATCTTGGGTCGGCATGCACCTTCCCTCTCTCATAATGTCAAGGCCAGCGTTTGAGACTGAAAACTCATCTCGCCTGCAAAACAATTCTCAGCTTTTTTGCCCACAAAACTTTTGTTTGGCAACCCCAAGTTCACATCACAGTCTCCAATGATAAAGCAAAACCACATACCCCTCCACTACTTCCAGCTACAGTCTACGCGCCTACAAACTTTTTATGCGCACTATCTCTTATATCATTACCAAATCCTAGCCATCTGCAAGTATAAATATAGCCCTCTTTCCTACTGCCCATCTCACGAAAATTAACTCTAATAATAAACAGTCTCTCGATCGTAGCCATTTCGAACTTTTGTTCAGTTTGTCTTCAAGAATGGCAAATTTCAGGTGCTTGGCAATTCTTGTTTTATTTGTTTCAACCTTGGCTGTTAGTGAAAGCAGGGTTGCAAGAAAGGACCTGGGGCTGGATCTTGGAGGAGTAGGGGTTGGGTTGGGAGTCGGACTAGGCCTTGGATTGGGTGGTAGTGGATCAGGCTCTGGTGCAGGAGCAGGCTCCGGCTCTGGTTCTGGATCCAGTTCAAGCTCAAGCTCCAGCTCCAGTTCATCCTCTTCATCACGGTCTAATTCTGGGTCGGGTGGCTCGGGTGCTGGTTCGGAAGCAGGTTCTTCTGCTGGATCTTATGCTGGCTCCAGGGCTGGGTCAGGTTCAGGAAACGGGCATGGAAAATGAGTGCAGCAGGTGTATGATTTTCTTGTGAACAAAAATAAGTGCAAGCACCAAAAGCATATTAAGTTAATCAACTATATATAAATATATAAATGGTGATGAATATCATGTCTTATGCATATGCATCAATGTAATTTTGGTTTTATGAAAACCATAATAATAGTCTATTTTTCTTTTATGAAAAGCAATAAACATATTATGGGTTTGTTGACTTTTGGAGAATTTAAATAATTTTTTATAGAGCTTTTTAAAAATTTTAAAAAGTAGAATTTTGTATTCACAAGTTGGAAAACAGAAAAACTAATTATTTTTAATTTAATTAAAATTTTTTATAGAGCTTTAAATTGTTTTTTACGGTTTTTCTCCATAACAAAAGCTTCTTTTTTCAAATAAACAATAATGACTTCTTAATAACTAAAATTATACTATAATTTTCATAACTAAAATTGAATAATTGTTTAAAAAAAATTATTTATAATGATAAAAAAAAATCATATTGTTACAAAGTAAATAATTATCATAGATTAGAAAAAATTTTAAAATAAAGTATTTAAATAAATTTTATAACAATTTTCTTATCATAATCAAAGATGTGAACTCATTTTTAATTTTTTGAAATAAAAAACTATTTTCTATTATTAATAGGTAAAAGTATTTTTTATGTTTTCCTTTATTTTTCATTAAAAATGAAAATTAAAATTTTCTTAAAATGTTTTCGGTTTCATTTAAGGTTTTTTTGTTTTTATTTGATAACAAAAAAACTATTTTATATTTTCAGCTTTTTTAATTTTAAAAAGTCACTATACATCTTCTCTTTCTTCCCTCTCTTCTATTCATGCTTCCATTATTCTATCTATTAATAATGAGTCAACTTTTGACTTTTTTATTCACCTTTTAACATCTTTCTTTTCTTCTTTTTGCAATAAAGTAAAACCATTCAAACAAGAAGATAAAAATTTGTCTAACTATTGCCTAAAATCATTATGCCATTAATACCTTATTTTTGCATAATCATCAAAGCTTTATGAGTTATGGGAATGGCAACAGGGCAAATCGAGGGTTGAGATGGCTCCCTAATGCTATTCATGGACTTTTCCTATAGGTATAGACCTAGTAGACAAGAGAGAAAATACTGGATGAGTTAGTTAACCACCACCACGATACTTAAGTCAATATTGGAACTTAACTATTAAAAAATGAGAATGTAACAAGATTAGATATGCTTACTTGATGGCCTTTATACTAGCTTTTAGACTTGTCTACTATTAAGATTAAGAGTTAGTATCATAATAGGACTTGAAGTCCCTGATGTATGGGGTCCTGGGGATGTTAGGATTGTGATCATGGCGAATATCTCCGGATTCTTATCTTTTAGTGATTAGCCCAAGTAACTAGGGCGAGTGTCTGAGCAACTAAACTAGGGCAATGTCCAAGTGATTAAACTAGGGAGAGTGTCTGAGTAACTAAACTAGGGCGAGTGTCCGAGCTACAATGGTAGCCTGGACCCTATCCCTATATCCTCCTATTGGTCTATTACTCTATACCCACTCATAAATACTATTTTTAGAGGCAGTAGATCATTAGATCCCTCTAAAATGTCCAAGTCTTCAGGCTTAATTGGTACCTTTTGAACTCTTCTTTTTTGAATGAATAGTTGGGGGGTGATGCCACATGGCACTCCTTGATTTGCTAGAATGAAAAGCCCCAAGAGAGTTATTACTCAGGGATCATGCACTTAATCATGTCAGCACAATGTTGAAAGTGTAGTAGTTGGGAAACTGCATTTCCCTTTTCGTTTTTTAGTATTTTCCTTTTTTCAAACACCACTTAAGGGAGTTGAGCCTCAAATGGCTTTGTTAACACCACTTGGGCTAACTTATGTCTCGAATGGGTTGTTTACATTGCTCGGGTGGACTTTGTAACACCCTCCCGGTAGCAACTCCGTACATCCTGCTGTTCCGGTGACCAGTGTCGGTCCGAACAGCTAGAATATCCGGAAAAATATTTAAACTAAAGTGAGGGACCATAATTAACTCAAATATTAATAAGAAAAATTTGGTAAAAATTTTAGAAATAAAATACAACCAAGTTAAACGAGCCGGTGCCCTAACGATGGGTAACCAGAGGGAAGTTGCAGTTCTCGCAACGAGGAGCCCTAGACCCGGGGGAAAAATCATAAAATAATTTTTGGGACTCCAGAGAAGGGTCATTGAGGTTCCTATGGTATTAGAATGCCAAGAAAATACCTAAGAAAATTTTTCAATCGGTACAGACAATTTTGACCCGTTAAGCCAAACGGAGGGCATTTTGGTCATTTCGCCTTTAGAGGTGATTTTCGGCCGACTTGTCCAGTTAAGTAAATAATTATTATGACATAAAATATGAATAAATGTTGTTAAAAATTTAAATTGAAATTAAAGAGACAAGAAATGGTGAGAAATTAAAAGAAAATTGAATAATGACATCATCATGATGTCATTAAGATTCTCCCAACCAATCCAAGGTTGACACATGGCCTAAACTAATTTAAAAGAGACTTAAAGGGCTGGAAAATGAAGAGAAAATTTCAGAAAGCTTCTCCCATCTTCCTTGCCGTCGACCACCTCTTCCATAGCTAAGCATATTCAAGCTTTTCAAAGCTTGATTCACCCATTTCTACCCAACAAAATCATAACCTAGCAACTTGAGCAACCTCTAGGCAGCCAAAAGAGGAAGAAAGAAAGGAGTTTGGGTGGCTGGAAATTCTGCCCCATTCAAGGTTAGTGCACATATGTATTTAAAACTCATTAATTCCATGTTAGAGATTTGTAATAGGTAAGAAATTGTGAAATAAATGAACCAAACTCATGTGTATGTCCACCATAGAATTCGGCAGCCCTAAGGAAGGAATGATTTTGATTGTTTTGATGGACTTAGAGTGGACTAGAAATGATGTTTAAGGTATGTATATGCATGGATAATGAACTAGTGTGCTAATTAAGGTGTATGGGTAAATTGAATTGGACATTAGGGTTTTGAGAAGTGAAAATTTGACTTGGCTTAGGAAATTGTTAGAGAACATTTTAATGGTCAATTAGTGACCATTTTAGGTAAGTTGACCACAATTTGGACTGAAATATAGCATGGCAAAGTGAATGTGTAGGCTGCCTAAGGACAGCAGCAGAGTGACTGAAATTTCAGTCCACTTGGACTGCCATATCTTGGGCTGTGTTGGTCCAATTGTTGTTTGGCCAATTGGACATGAAACTAGGCTTATAATGGCACATTTTTGCTGAAGAAACCATGCCCAAAAGACCAAAGCAAGTGGACCAAAAGTTGGCCCCAATCCGGATCCCCTGCAACAGCACCGGCAGAAATGACCAAATGAACAGTAACTATTCATTTGGCCATAACTCACTGTAGAAATGGTTAATTGACCTGAAATTTTTACAGCAACAAGTTAATACATATACAAACAACTTTCATGAAGGAACCTATCCCAAATTATGGCCAGAACCTATTCAAATATGCAGTCAAAGTCACTGTTCATGGTACTGTAGATTTGGTAATTTCTGCAGAATGGAAATCTGGCCAGCTGTGGTTTTTGGACCATATCTGGAGCTTCAAAACTCCAAATAGAGTGATTCAAAAAAGGAAATTCAACTAGACAAAATAAGGAACAACTTTCATGTTTGCCATTTCTTCAAATTCCCACTGAAACAGTATCCAATGGAACAGTAAAGTTGAGTTCCAAAAACTGAAAATTCTGCTTCCCTTGGTTTAAACTTTGAAATGGTATAAATGCTTAATGCCAACAAGTTTTGAATGCCAAATGTGGTATGTTGGGAGTGCCAAAGTCAATGTACATATTTTCTATCTAAAAGTCAACATTTTTGTTGACCAATGAGGTGAATAGTGACACCAAAACTTGAAATTCACAAATTGAAGAATTTAAAAGTTTCAAATGCCCTAGTATACCTAACAAGATTGGTTTGGATAGTTTGGCATGCCAATAGGGTTCAGTTAGCAGTACTGCACATGGCAATATGCCATTCCGTGATTTTATGGCTTTTAGCCATTCTGACCTTGCATTGAGACTTGGCCTTGTGCCTGATATTGTTTACAGCTTGTTAGCTGTTCTGTTGCACACCGGGAGATGCATATGTGACCGATGGTGTGACGGCCCGAGGTACTTGATACCCAGTGCCAGTTTACCCGTTATCCAGTCCAGTCGTCTAGTGTAGGTTACTTGGGGCAACCAAATGAATAAAAGTGGACAAAGTAAATGATATACAAATACCAAACAAATATAACATATACATTCATTACATATTTATTTCTTGCTATTTCCTTCATTTTATTATTGCACCACTAAGCATTATTGCTTAGCGCGTTGCTTTTGCCACGCGTAGGTTCTGGAGATACAAATCGTGAGCCCAGTAGACCGCAGACTGGGTGAGTCCATCCTGCAGATTCGCATGCTGTCCGTGTCACCTCAACTTCTGCAGTGCATTGGTAGGACACTAGGCGTCATTTTGATATTTTGTAGCTAATTTTTACTTCCTCATATGTATTTGAACTTATGTAATGTATTTTGATGTTAATGTAAATAATGAAAGTTATGGTTATGAATGTAAAATTTGAGCATTTATTTATTGTTATATATGAGCATTATGAGAAATGGATGTTTGAGAAATGACAAGGTTGTTGAGAACCGAAATTGAAAATTGTTGAGATTTTGGATATTGGAGTTTGAGATGATTGAATACAAATATTGGAAGTGTTTTTAACAGGTTCCGAAGAACTATTTTCTCCATTTTTAGCCAGTACTCTGCCGGATTTTCTTTAAAATTTTCGGAACCTCAAATAAATGACAATTTCGATAAATGGCTTAAATAAATTATATTTCACAAATTATATTCAAAAGCATGATAAAAATTAAATAAGGCATATTAGAGTGTGCCGGTACACCGTGTGACATTGCTTACTCGGGTATACTGTACACGGGTAAGGGGTGTCACAGACTTTGCCTTAGATGGCTTTGTCTATGCCACTTTGTGCAGACTTACACTTTAAATGGGCTTCTATGCCACTTGAGTGATCTTATGCCTTATATGACTTTGTCTATGCCAATTTGGGTAGACTTATGCCTTAAATGTGCTGTCTATGCTACTTTAGCAAACTTGCATCTTAGATAGCTTTGTTTACGCCACTTTAAACAGACTTATGCCTTAGATGACTTTGTTTATATAAGTAGACTTATGTTTCACTACATGGGCAAACTCACACCTTAGATGGGTTGTCTACACCACTTGGGCAAACTTATACTTTAGATGGCTTTGTCTACACCACTTGGGCAAACTTACACCCTAAGTGGGTTGTCTATGCCACTTAGGCAAACTTATGCCTTAGATGACTTTTTCTACACCACTAGGGCAAACTTATGCCTTAGGTGGGTTGTCTACGCTATTGGGGTAGAATTATGCCTTAGATGGCTTTGTCTATGCCACTTTGGGCGGATTTACACTTTAGATGGCTTTGTCTATGCCACTTGAGCAAACTTACACCTTAAGTGGGCTGTTTACACTACTTTGGCGAACTTATGCCTTAGATGGTTTTGTCTACACCATTCCTTAATTCTTTGTGGGTGGATATTCGCCTTAATTCTTTATAATACACACTACAAAAAATATCAGATTATCGAAGGCCAAATTTTGTAGGTTATTTTAATAACTCCGTAGGTAATTGTGATTACCGACGACTTAGTTAGTCGTAGGTAAATGGCTATTAAACCTTTACCTACACAAAGAACCCAACCGTAGGTAATTACTGACAATAATTTCGTCGCTAAATTCATCTTCGAGGCATCGCCAATTTCGTTGGATGTGATATGAATCCTACAAATTACTGATGAATACGGTGTCACTAAAGGTCACAGGTAATTACCAACGATAAATTCTGCAGGTAAATATTTGAATTAAAAAAGTAGCCATTTTTTACCGACATATAAATTGTTGTCGGTGCTTTTTTTAGACATTTTTAAGAAACTTACCAACGAATTTTTCCATCGATAATTTTGTAATAGTTAAAAAAATTAAAAAAAAATTTAAAACCTGTATAAAATAACCTATATGCATTTTATTATTATTATTATTATTATTATTATTATTATTATTATTATTATTATTATTATTATTATTATTATTATTATTATTATTATTATATCACACAAATATACAATATAATTAATACTATCATTAAAATATTCACTTAGTCAATTAAACATTTATATTAATAAACAGCATACTCATAAGCTTCCTAAGATGAAACAGTAATGATTAAAAGCATAATTATAATCATGTTCTCAGACAAATCAATTTAGTGGAGAAAAGGGAGCTTGAGGGGGAGATAAGGGAGATGGAGCTGTTAGAGTTGAAAGACCTCTAACTACTTATCATGGAGAGCTTCAGCTGATCAATCCCATTCTTCATTTCCATCATCTGCTGTTTCTCATTAGCAATCTGCTGTTGCAATACCTCAACTTGTAGCTTTAAAGCAATAATCTGTGGATCAGATGATAATGATGCCCCCATTATGGAAGATGAATCGCGAGGGTAATAAATGATGCTTGATGAAGTCAAATTATATATCTTGTTAACATTTAGTTTCTTTTATGTTTATTTTTAAGTATTTTTAGTAATATTTTAGAAAACATGTTAATCCAACCCAATTCTTTGATTTTTATATTTTATCAGGCATTTTTATGTAGTTCTAGAGCCAAGGACGAGTTTGAAAGAGGTCTAGAGGTCAAAACGGGAAGAATAAAAGGCTAAAAGCATTACACAAATTGTGTAACATACCCTGTGTAACGTTACACGGCTCATGTACTGTCTCTAGATAGCAATTTTAACTCAACTTTGCTTCCTTCTAACTCAACCTGGATGGACTTTTAAGGCTTTTAGGACTCTGAAACAAGGGGTTTTATACTAGATATAAATATAATAAGTTAAAAATTGAGAGGGAGAACCAATTTACATTCAAGAGTGCACATTAACTTCAACAAAAGAAAAGGAGAAACAAGATCTACAAGATTGCTAGAAGAGATTTTCAGTTGAAGTTCTAAAAATCCAAGGCTGTAACTCTCCATCTGGGTTTTTTCATTCTATTTCTTCTCATGTCTTTTCTTTATTTTTTAAGTTTGATTGTAAAACTCATCATGTGTGAGTAGTTTCTTTATTCTAGGGTTAGGGATGTAACACTCTAAATTTAATTATGGATTTGGTTTGATTTTATATAATATATTAGATATTTTGTTTTTTGATTCAATCTCTTGTGTTCTTAATGCATGCTATGTATTGGTACCCACTTAGTATTAATTCTAGATATTAATTGAAGGACTAGGGATGTAACACTCTAAATCTAATTATGAATTTGGTTTGATTTTATATAATATATTGGGTATTTTATTCTTTGATTCAATCTCTTGTGTTCTTAATGCATGCTATGTATTGGTACTCACTTAGTATTGATTCTAGAAATTAATTGAAGGACTAAAAGGTGAAGATTAATATTAGAAAATCATGATTTTGAACTTAGGATTCTTGATCTAGAGATAGGCTAGAATTCTATGTAGATCTAATAATTAATCAAAAAACATAATAGGTTTTAATTAATTTAATCTCCATGAAAGTGGGGTTTAAGTTAATTAAAATACACCTTAAGTGCCTTGAGAGAAGACTTAAGATAACTTAGTATTAATTTCCTTCAAAGTAATAATCTCCTATTTATTAAATGAACAAGATTGATTGAAGTGTGAACCCTGGCTCTATAACGTTTTTATTAATTAATATTCAAGTTTAGTTAATTGTTTTAGATTTTATTTCTTTTAATTTAGATTTAATTACTATTTCTCTATAACTCGATCATCTAGATAATTAAAATTACTATAGTTTGATACTCAATACGGTCCTCATGTGAATGATACTCTATTTACTACTGTATTACTTGTTAGTAATCTGCACACTTGCAGAGTTATAAACCAGCAAATAAGTTTTTTGTGTCGTTGCCGGGGACCAGTGTTTGATATCAAATGATTAGTTATTGGATTAATCTAGAAATTTTTATTTCTTTTATATTTTTTTTTATTTTTACTTTTCTATAGTCTAATTTTATTTTTACTTATTTTTCTTGTAAGTTACATTGAGATGTTTCATCAAGAAGTCTTCATAAGTTTTATTCAACAACACAATGAACCCTTTTTTGCTACTTGGGGAAGACTTAATGAATGGATAGAGAGATTTTCTCATAATAATCTTTCAAATCACTCTTTAGCTCTTTGTTTCTATAATGGTTTGGATGAAGTGACAAGGAATTGGGTAGATTATGGAGCTTGGGCTACTGGTGATCACATTCTTCAAAAAGACCATGAGGATGCCATTCACTTGTTGAATGACATGGCAAATTTTGATTACCATTGGTATTGGGATCCTTCACTGTATGGTTGGAGTCACCAATATCCTCCATACATCTATCAACCTAATATTTCACACCAACCATTTGAGCTTTAAGAAGAGAAGGGAGTGGGACTTGAATAGGCAGTAGGTCCATTGGAAAATTTTGACAACCTAATAATGAATAATGAGCTATCATTTTATTATAAGGAATTAAACAAGCAAGGTAGGGACAGTGAGTTGAATGGTGAAGAAGCTTCATTAGAATTTGAACCTATAGAAAAAGTTAAGTCTCAATTGAAAGAACAAAAATTCCTTTGAAGATTATTTACAGGTAGAGTTTTTACAAGAAAAGGAATTAGTTGGAGAAGAAGTGATACTTAAGGTTGAAGAAAACCACTCCTTTGTAGCTGGTGGGTCATTAGAATGGTGCTTACATGAAGACAAATCAGGAATGAAGGTGGTGGATGAAGAAATTTATAAGACTATCAGTTTGAGTTCATTAATAATGCTTGCACATACACCGCCAAAAGACTCTTTTCTATCATGAACACCTCTCGCATCATCATATATTCTCCATGAGTTAAAGTAGTCTTTATTCCAAGCACATCATTCTAAGCCATGTGTTAATTGTGCTACATGCAAACTTGTTCCAAATCTTGCCAATCTTGATAGTTTCACAAAATAAGGCCCATATGTAGTATTATATGACAACTACTGTCGACACCATATTTTGGCCGATCCCCAAAATCAATAAAACTTTGAAACTGACCCCCAGTACTAAGTCTCCTTTTGACAGCTAATCACATTTCCGATCCCTCTTTGATAGACAGTCAGATTTCCGATCTCTCCTCACAAAGAATTGAATCAATGTTAAGTCCTCACATCAGTCAAAGCCTTACCAGTCTATTAGATCGCTCACCGATCTCTCAAACCCATTGTCGAATCTCCGGACCAGTCAAGTATATTCCTGATCTCTGTTGGCAAACGAAATAAACTGACAATAGATCTCTTCTTACCAGGTTTATTGCCGATCTCTCTTTCAAAAGTTTAAGAATGATTAAAGGTTCCATACCGGTTTAATGATGACCCCGATCCTAAGTGTTTAAGCCGATTTTGACCAAGTCCCTTTACCGATCTCATGCTCATTGTGTTTTCTGATCTCTCACACTTAGGTTAATAATCATTTTCAGTTATTTCAACATACTCAGACAATCAAGTGTTTAATAATTTAGAAATTTTCCGATCATAACCATTCATCGAACAAAAAAGGGCATTCCACTTCATTTCATTTCAAAAATTTGTACAAGTCATTCGGCTGGGGGATCACCCCCAGCCTGATCTACATTTTGCTCATTTTCTCTTTCACCCTCGACCTCCTCTTCGCTTTCCTCCTCGCCTCAGGAGCAGTCGCCATCCAAGAGAAGTCCTCCTCTGGGTAACGCTCGAGCTCGCCAAAAGATCCTTGTGAGCGTTCACATAAGCACCGGCTATTCCTGTCACCATCTCTTCATCTTTGCCTTAAGCTCCTCAGTAAGGTAAGCGACCTGAGCAGCTTCGTTGGCCCGGAGCGCCTGGACTTCTTTAAGAGCATGATCCCTTTCAGCCAGAACATGAGTCTGTTCGGCCAGCTTATCCTCATAGTACTTCATACGCCCCTCAATTTGAGATATGTAATCCTGAGCGGATGAGAGTTGGAATCGGAGGGATGCCACTTCTTGACTCTTCTTCTCGACCTCCTTACCCAGGCGGTGAGCCTTTTCCCGGACTACGTCTTTGGTTCACGGGCACTCTACATTCAAACTCATGGATCGGGTCGATGTCGTCAAGATTGTCCGAGACACCGTCCCGATCCTTCCGAAGGCAGATAGAAGACCCCAAGACTTTGGCAAAATCGGGGTTCTCCCGAACAGTCCGGTTGTTCTCCAGGGAAGCGATCAGCACTTGAGCGCCACGAGAAGGGGGCCTCGCAGGAGGTCGAGAACGATCCCCTTCTGTGCTTGGAGCAACTAGAGGAGGTGGAAGCGGCTCTTCTCGTCGAGGAGGAGATCGAACAGCTTCTGCGATCTACTGTCCCGAAGGTCGAGGGGGGGGCCCCTTGTATCTCCCCAGGTTCATGGCCGGGTGTTTGAAGTAGTGCCGAACCCTTCATCTCTTTTACTTTTCGGGAAATCTCTCTTTCTTTCTTCCGCTTCCTGGAACCCTCACCACCCGCCATACCTGCACAAAGAAGAGGTCAGTGAGATCGCTAAGGTCCTGAGATCTGAGATGTAGAAAATACCAATGCCGAGGTCAGAGAGCGGAAGTTCGCGATCTTGGCCGGTGATCAGCTGTATGGTCCAATGGTGCAGCTCGGCAGTCACCGCATCTAAACAGGAGAACTTCTGAGTGGCCGCCTGATTCTTCAGTTCCATCACTATTAGGCTTTCCTCCTTGTTCAGGGTAATACGCTTCGGAATCAAGGGCCCCTGGTGCCACCAGCTACGGGGGAAGTCCTCAAAGCAGGTCAGATTTTTGCTCCTCAGAATGAAGAAGCGGTTCTTCCAATTCTTAAGGGAGGAGGGCAGATCGGTAAAGAGCCCACAATGAGGCTTCGCCTGAAAAAACCAGTGCTCATCGTCCTTTCGGGGAGTTAGCCTGTGCAATTCGGTGAACACCTTAGACGTAGGACTGATTCCCTTAGCTCGGCATAGGCCTTGGAAGGCTACTAAGATCCACCACTAGTTAGGGTGAACTTGGGCAATGCACACTCGGTGATACTTTAGGACCTCCTTGAAGAAGTCATCCAGAGGGAACTGAAGACCGGCCTTTAACTGTTCCTCGTATACCATAACCATGTCATTCTCTTCAAAGAAGTGATCGGCTCGATGATCGCCGTGACACCGGATAAGTTCGTACGAATCAGGATGAATATTGTACTCCTGGCTGAACGATTGCAGATTGGATTCTTGCAAGATCGATGGCAGCTTGTCCATAGGAAGATTCTCCCTCCCCGAAAAAGGTGCATGCCTTGATGGTGTGATCCGCCCCCGAACTGGAACGGAGACCCTAGGAGGTTCTGGTTGTGCGCTCGGCCCGACCACCTCTTCTTCATCAGACGACCACGAGAACTGAATGGAAGGAGGGCTTGTTGCTCTCTGACCTTCAGCGCCGCTCATTTTCAAAGGAAATAAAGAATTTAAACTAAAAAGAAGATCAAAGCCCTTACAGGAGTCTGATCGGCGTCGGAAGAACTTGAGAAAATGAGAGAACTTTGAAGTTGTGAGCAAGAGACTGAAAATGACATACAGGAGCAAATGGCTAACCCTTCACCCCTATTTATACTCGTCCGAGCATTTAATGCTCACGAGGTTCCAGGCAGCGCATTGGTTAGCGGGACTCGCCAGCTGTTCTGACACGTCTCACGCATATTCCCAAGATTCCATAAAGAGATCGGTTAATTATAGATCGGCAGATCCAGGTGTTTCGAATTACGGATCGGATAAGTGTCATTCAGGTAAAGAATCAGATCAGATAATCATATTAGAGCTCGAAAAATAATTAATAAGATAATAATTGACAAAATAAAATCTTTATTTCCAAAAGATCGGATTACATCATTTGGGCGATCTCAAGAGATCGGAATACATTTCCAAAAGTCAGATTACATAATCTGGGCGATCTAAAGATCGGAATACATTAGAGATCTGATTACATCAAAAGGCCGATCTCTAAAAGATCAGCGGAACATCCTATCTAAAAAGGCCTATGTTAATAGTCAACATTGTGACTGATCCAAGGGGTGTCGCCGACCGGAGCTTAATTCGCTGTCGGAACGCCCAATGTGGAGGAAAGCCGCTGTCGAAACACCCAATGTGGTGAGAAGCTGAATAAACTCAGAAGAGCAATCGCCAAGGGTCGGCGGAACATTAGCAATTTGCTTGGCCAAAATCGGTTCGCCGATTATGCCAGTGGAACGATTTGGGATCGACACGATCGAGATCCGTGATCCAGATCGGTTAATTAGTCCAGTTCTCTCACCATCATCAAACAAGGTTATGCGATCACCAGGATCGTAAATTTTCAGTCGAGGAACAAAGAAGTCTATCGGAAAGGGATCAAAAACCACAATCATGGCCAGAACTTCTGTCGGAGCAGCTAAAACTGGAAAGTAAGAAGGAAAAGAGGGAAATCGAATGAAGGAAGTTTCTTCTGTCAGGGGTATATATAGGGAGAAACCGGGCATTTATTGCTAGCGAAACGGCGGATGCTTCGAATCGAGAGGAATTAATGCTTTGACCGACTGTAGTGATTAAAGGATCGGAATAATAGAGATCAGAAGATGGGAGATCAGCATGAGAGATCGGAATAGGAGCGTGTCAAGAAGATCGAAAAGGGGGAGGGATCGGAAGGCAAAAAGAATAAAGACAAATCCCAAATAACCGTCGTCAGAATCAGAGCCGAGATAGTTAAAGCGTTGCAGACGATATCTCCACCGCACGCTTGAGAATCGCCCGCAATGCTGACAGGTGCCAGGGTATGTCATGACAGTCCTGTACATCTCAATCTCCACTGTTGATCTCACTTGTAAGGACGAACCCGGAACCCTTGGATCAAGAGAGAAGACGACAAGACCAGCGTCTTTCGCTCTTAGCCCTCAGATCGCTCCGGACAAGAGGATTTGAGACCGTCAGATTGAAAGAAGAAAAGGACGAATATTCTGAAGAATAATATCGGCCGTTCATTTTGGTTCTCTTTAATTCTCAAGCATCCGATCATGTCCTTCAAAATCCAGACCCTCCATCCCCCTCAAAATAAATCTTGACCCTTCATGGGGAGCACCCGATTCCTATAAATACCTTCCTGAAAACTGTTCAAGGGGACGAAAAAAAAAACATATAGACAAGAGGCATTAACTATAGCAGAATAACTCTAAAACTTAATTCAGTTTGTTACTCTGCTATTTTCTTTGGAGATTTCGTAGGAAAAAACTTTCGAAACTAGTTTTCTGAAGTGTTTTCTTGCAAAAGGGATTCTTGAATACTGAAATTTTTCATTTTCAGTTCGTTCATTATCCTGTGGCACTCTCACTTTCTGTCGTTGTTATCCTCTATTTCCATTCATATTGTCTAAGCTCAACTCCACTCAAGCTTGGTTATTCTGACCCATTTACATTTTAACAAAGAATACTTCATTTCGAGGCGAACTGTAACACCCTCCCCGTAGCAACTCAGTACATTCTACTATTCCGGTGAGCGGTGTCGGTCCGGACAGCTAGAACGTCCGGAAAAAATATTTAAACTAAAGTCAGGAACCATAATTAACTCAAATATTAATAAGAAACACTTAGAAAAAATTTTAGAAATAAAATACAAACAAGTAAAACGAGCCGGTGCCCAAGCGATGGGTAACCGGAGGGAAGTTGCGGTTTTCGCAACGAGGAGCCATAGACCCGGGGGAAAAATTATAAAATAATTTTTGGGACTCCAGAGAAGGGTAATTGAGGTTCCTATGGCATTAGAATGCCAAGAAAATACCTAGAAAAATTTTTCAATCGGTACAGACAATTTTGACCCGTTAAGCCAAACGGAGGGCATTTTGGTCATTTTGCCTTCAGAGGTGATTTTTGGCCGACTTGTCCAGTTAAGTAAATAATTATTATGATCTAAAATATGAATAAATATTGTTGAAAATTGAATTGAAAATGATTAGAAAAGAAAAGGAAAGAAAAATCCATAAAAAGCAATTTATGACATCTTTATGATGTCACTTACAAGTCCCCACCAATTGCATTCAAACAAGCATTTTTAAAACACTTAAAAGAGACAAAAAAAAATGGACTAAAGGGAAAGAAAAACGTGAGCAGCAGCCATTCTTCTTCTTCTTCACCAAAACGTGACTTTCCCCTCCCTCCATTGATGAGCTTGGCAAGCTCATGAAGCCCTAAACTCCCACCATATTTCCTCAAGTTCTCAACACAAAAATTTATTATATAATCTTTCTAAGGTGTTTGGGAGCAAAAGGGAGAAGAGAAATTAAAGTTGGCAAGCTTGGAGATTCTTCAAGTTGAGGTTAGTGCAACTATAAACATAAAACTCTTAAATTTCATGATTTTGGACTTGAAATTTAGTAAGACTTGTAATTTAAATGAACAAAAACCTATGTGTATGAGCTCTTGAATGTTGGCTGCCCTAGAAAAGGAATATGTAGGAGTATTTGATGAGCTTAGAGTGAAATAGAAACCATGTTGAAGTTATAAACATACAAGCAATGCATTGGTAGTTACTAAGATACATGGCATAAACCATGAATTTGAATTAGGGTTTGGAAAGGTGAAAATGTGACTTGGCTTAGGAAATTATTAGAGAGCATTTTAATGGTCAATTAGTGACCATTTTAGGTAATTTGAACAACAAATGGACAGAAAAATGAGATTGCAAAGTGAGGATTGCAGTCGCCCTAGGACAAAGATAGGACCTAAAATTCAGTCCCTTTGCACTGCCATAACTTGGGCTGTGTTAGTCCAATTGGTGTTTGGCCAATTGGGCATGAAACTAGGCTTATAATGGCACATTTTTGCTGAAGAAACCATGCCCAAAAGACCAAATCAAGAGGACCAAAACTTGGCCCCAATACGGATACCCTGCAAACAGCCCCTGCAGAATGACCAAATAACTGTTCATTTAGCCATAACTCACTGTAGATTTGGTCAATTGAGCTGAAATTTTTACAGCAACAAGTTAAGACATAGACAAACAACTTTCAGGAAGAAACCTACCCCAAATTATGACCAGAACCTAACCCAAATGGCAGTCACGATTCGTTCAAACCTGCAACTCTGCAGATTTTCATTTGAGCAGTAATGTTTGGATGGCTATAACTCTCTCTAGAAAACTCGGATTTAGGCAATTCTTGAACCGATGGAAACCTAAGGCATGGTAGAACATTTCATATGAAGAAAGTTAGACCAAATTATGAACTTAACTTGGTCAAATTACTAACCAAAGTTGGACCAAAATCTGCCAAAACCCAAAATCTTAGCAGGAACAGTACACGTGAACAGTAAACTTATTTTGGCCATAACTTGAGCTACAAAACTCCAAATGGAGTGATTCAAAAAAGGAAATTCAACTAGACAAAATAAGGAACAACTTTTATGTTTTACATTTCTTCAAATTCCAACAGTAACAGTGTCCAATGGAACAGTGAAGTTGACTCACCAAAACTGAAAATTCTGCTTGTGTTGGTTTAAACTTAGAAATGGTATTAACACTTAATGCCAACAAGTTTTGAATGCCAAATGTGGTATATTGGGAGTGCCAAAGTCAATGTACATATTTTCTATCCAAAAGTCAACATTTTTGTTGACCAATGAGGTGAATAGTGACACCAAAACCAAAAATTGGCAATTTTGCCAAAATGACCTAAGCTTTGAGAAAGTGACCAAAACTAACAAGTTTTAAATGCAAAATGGGGTACATTGGGAGTGTTAAAACCAATGCACCTATGTTCTATGCAAAAGTCAACTTTTTGTTGACTATTGAAATGAATAGTGACATAAAAACTTGAAATTCAAAAATTGAAGAATTCAAAAGTATCAAATGCCCTAGTAGGCCTAATGTGATTGGTTTGGATAGGTTGGCATGCCAATAGGGTTCTGATAGCAGTACTACGTATGATATATGGCTTCATTGCCATTCTGTGATGTGATAGCCTATGGCTATACTGATTATGATGTTTTACTTGGCTTTATGCCTTATTGCTTATATGGCTTATTAGCCATTCTGTTTGCACACCGGGAGACACATTGTGACCGATGGTGTGACGGCCCGAGGTACCTGGTACCCAGTGCTAGTTTACCCGTTTATCCTGTCCGATCAATTTGTATAGGTTACTTGGGCATAGAAAAGTATAACTGTAATTGAACTGATTGTTAAAGAAAATACAAAAACTAAATATCAAGAATGATTACGATAGAATACAATGAAAACTTAAAATTCATGAAGAAGTTAATATCATAAAACGTAATTAGCCCTCGACTAAACACTAAGTTGGTAATTATTCAGTTCTTATGAACACAATGGCTAAGAAATTATGATTTTTATGTTGCATATTATTTCTTTCTATTTTATTATTTGCACCACTAAGCTTTATGCTTAGCGCGTCGCTTTTGCAATGCGTAGGTACTGAAGATTGGACAGAGCGCCTTGTAGACCACGATTCGTAAGGCGATTCACGCTGCATAATGTGCGTGTCACCTCACCATCGTGATGCATTGGTAGGACGCTAGATGTCATTTTGGTATTTTGTAATTGATTTTATTTTCTCATATGTATTTGAACTTATGTAATATATTTTGATATTCATGTAAATAATGTAAAGTGTGGTTGTAAATGGAAAAGTGAATGTTTATCTATGATATATGCATGGTATCATATGACATGGATGAATGATTGAGAAATGAATGGTTGACAAATGTTAAGAACTGAAATTGAGAAATATTGATGAGATTTTGATATTGGAGTTTGGAAATGATTGAATGTGAATATTGGAAGTGTTTTTAACAGGTTCCGAAGAACGGTTTTCTCCATTTTTAGCCGGTACTCCGCTGGATTTTCTTTAAAATTTTCGGAACCTCAAATAAATAATAATTTCGATAAACGGCTTAAATATATTATATTTCACAAGTTATATTCAAAACTACGATAAAAATGAATTAAGATAAAATAGAGTGCTCCGGCACACTGAGTAGCATAACTTGCTCGGCTACACTGTAGTCGGGTAAGGGGTGTCAGCTTTTTTATTGTCACACCCCGGTTTAGTGGGCTGACTCAAGCCTCTATGGGTGGCCATCTTGCAGTGCCCCTCTAGAGGCGGCGATGCAACTCAAATGATGATCGCTTTGGTGGAGTTCAATCGCCTTAGAGATTCGAACCCATATCACCACGATTTGCAGCCTCTTACCAATTGAGTGCTCAATTGGTAAGAGGCTAAGCAAACTGCGAGGTGATATGGGTTCGAATCCTAGCTCAGGCGGCGATTGAACTCCACCAAAGCGACGCATCGATTTGAGTTGCATCGCCGCCTAGAGGGGCACGCCAAGATGGCCACCCATAGAGGGGCTTGAGCTGGGGCCCACTAAGCCGGGGTGTGACACGAACCGTAGTCCTCCGGCTGCCAACCTGCAATCTTGCTACTTTTTGCGATTCTGTAGTTAGTTCAATAGACTCGACTCCCTACAGGTCAGTGTTAATATCGCCATTTTATTAAGTCTAGTTCTCGTTTCACGTATTTCCTTCGTTCTCTTTCTTGTGCCTGTTGTTTTCTTTAAGTTCATGTCACGCTAAAAAATACAAAGGAAAGATATGCTCTAGTTTACTCCCGTGCTGGCTAACCCACACTTTTGTTAACCTTTATTATTTCTGAACACAAGTCGTCTAGCCTCGAGTTACGTAGAAGCAGCTAGACAAAATGTAGGTAACTGTGTTTAAAGTGTCTCTTTGAAAAAAGAGGGTCTAAATAACACGTCAGGGAAACAGCAAAATTGAATCACTAGGCTGACATGGGAGGCGATCCGGCATAATGCCATAAGGCGGAATAAAAAATCAAAACTCAGATAAGAAAAAGGGTACAGATAGGATACTGGTAAAGTGACCTTAGGGGAGGTCAGCAAAATTCAGTCCGGCGTCCCTTATTTAGTCACAAAGTACCAACGAGTTAAAAAAAAAAAAGTCTTATTTCGACCTTTGGCACCTTTAAATATTAGAACTCTTAAACTTAGACTCTTATGATATATGGCTGTGTCCAAATTTCGAAGAGGTCGGAAGAGAGTCTTCATCCGTTCCTCAAACAAAATTTTTAACAAATAATTTAAAAGAGATCGGAGGAGAGTTCTTATCCGATCCTCACTTAATTTTATAACGAATAATTTAATAGAGATCGGAGGAGAGTTCTTATCCGGTTCTCAATCTAAAATTTAAAATAAATACTCAAAGGAGATCGGAGGAGAGTTCTTATCCGGTTTTCAAACTAAAAATTTAATAAACATTTAGAAAGGAGATTGGAGGAGAGTTCTTATCCGGTCTCAAATCAAAATTTTAATAAACACTTAATAGAGATCGGAGCAGAGTTCGTATCTAGTCTCAATTCAATTTTAATCTAACGAGTATCGGAGGAGAGTTCTTATCCGGTCTCAATTCAGAATTTAAAAAAATATTTAACAGAAATCGGAGGAGAGTTCTTATCCGGTCTCAACTCGAAATTTTAATAAATATTAAAGAGTTCGGAGAAGAGTTCTTATCCGATCCTTAAATTAAAATTCAATAAAATATTCCTTTCAAACAAAATTAACATACAACAGTAACTCACTAAGGTTGTCTCATTTACTTATGTATCTGGGTGATCCGAATTTAGTGAAAAATTAAATTTTCCTTTTGACAAAAGGATTAACATGTCCATTCAAGCCCTCCTAACTAATGCAAAGTTAAATCTACTTACCCTTATTAAGGGACGAGGTGGGGTGCCTAACACCTTCCCTACCCGTTTACGGACCCCGAACCTAGAATCTCTGTCTTAAAGTGGTTTCATTTCAGTCTATTTTCACAAATGGTTTTCTTTAGTTTCCCTCAAAACTAAGGTGGCGACTCCTCACTCTTTCCCACTTCGGTGAGGGTTCGTTCAGGCGACCGCAAAACACCTTGCGACAGCTTGGCGACTCCACTGGGGAGATCATATCCGAATTTAACCCCGGTCTAGAGGTCTAAAAAGTAGATTTAATTTTCTAATCAAATTATAGTTAGGTGGGCTCACCCGGCGATAGTTTACGTGTTAATTTTTGTTTATTCCTACTAACTGTTCCGCTTATTTTGCTTGTTTTGCTTGTTTTATCCTCCTACAGTGCTCTTCGTTTCGAAAAAAAAAGGAAAAAGGAAAAAATGGAAAGAATAAAATCCCCCTGAATTGGGAAGAGGTAAAGGTGTCCCTTCACACACTGAACACTCACACGATGTCCTCACACACTTCAGTCCTATACCCGGGCTTTCTTACCCTTTTAGGAAAGTAGGAGGGGGTCATGTAACGGTACCCGTGGGTTTTACCCCGTTAGTATCCGTGAAGGCTTCGCCGATTGAAACTCGTTCTATCCACCGTGATACTCGTGGAATTTTCCGATAATATCATGGTTATAGAACGGGCTCTCTGCTACAAAGAGGGGCAATTTGGCAACCTGTGGCTTTTAGAAAATTAAACCTTGAGCTAAACTATCACAATAGCTGAAAGCCATAGTAAGCTACCTTATAAGATAGAACTATCCAATTAGGTAGCACTCATCCCAGATCGTGAGTCTCCTATGCTAGGACAAAAGGGGCATACTTACTCTTACCCTGTTCTGCTTTAATTTCCTTTTGTTCGTTTTTGTGAGGGTAATCTTGAATTCTACTGAAACACCTACACATTTTCCTACTTTGATAAATGTGTATGTGTCACCCTGCCAACAGTATGATTCAAAATTACCCAAATTTATCTTGCTAACGAGTTTTTCCGCAGGCATCATCAAACCAAGAGTCTGTGAAAAGGATAAGGCATCATTTTTATCATGGCATCCTCGAGTCAGTCGGCAGAAGAAGTTCAGAATGCTAAACTTTGGTCCAAATCAACTCATACTCCAGTACCCTCACAAAATAATGTTTCCAAGGCACATGCTAGCTTACTACCCTCATGGGATCTGAATAAAATTGAGGTCAGAATGAACAGCCTCGAGGGTCTGTCTAATGGATGGAGGTCGCTTCCCGATCAGGTCAAGGCACGATTTGAAAGGAAATACGGGAAAATTGCAACCCTAATGCGAGTCAAGGTCCAAATCCCGGCATTAAAGGCCATGCTGTCAGTTTGGAATCCTAAGTACGGGGTATTCTCTTTCAATGACATTGATACAGTTCCCACTATGGAAGAATATCAGGCATTACTAGAGATTCCTTACTCAACACAGAATTGGATCTACCTACACCTTGAGCATAGGCAGACCTGGAAACGATTAACACATTTATTGGGTATTCCTTCGGAGGAGGCAAAGTCAAAAGAAACGGTCAAAGGGAACACGCATGGATGGTATTGGACCTTCCTCGAGAAGCGGTTAGATCAATACCTCCAAGAGAAACAGTGGGATCAAGCTTCAGTAGCACTAGCATTGGGAATCTATAGCCTGATTTTGTTCCCGGGACCATTAGGAATCATAACCTGCAGCACGGTGGAAGTATTCTGGGCGGTAGAAAGGCAGGAGGTCAATCCGATACTGGCAATTCTTGTGGAGACCTTATTAATCCTTACCTACTGCAGACAACAGGGTAAAGGGTCCATCAAGTGTTGTTCTCAATTGTTATATCTCTGGATTATCAGTCACATATGCCATGTGGAGACAAAAGGATTGACTTGGTACCTTGACCAGCCTCCCATCGAGAAGATGGCCCGGTTAATAATCAGTCCGAAGAATGAACAACAGTGGCGGGAACAGATTTTGAGTTTCAATAGCCATGATTATTGTTGGAGGAAGCTGTGGGCGTCAGGCCAATCCATTTTGATCAACACGGGAGGTAATCAGTCGGTGTCCCTGATCGGAGTAACCGGATACACAAGTTACACTCCGGCATTGGTAATGAGGCAGTTTGGCTCAACACAGACCAGAATCGACATTGAAGAATACCACCAAGGTCATTTCTACCATGAGCTCAAGGAAGAGGGAGGGTTGAAAATGGCTGGCAAATCCTGGGAAAACATCTCTCTGATAGAAAGGTCGCCTAAAGGTCCAAGTGCCACACGCGATTATCTTGAATGGAGGGCTGACAGAGACCGAGAACACTCAACTGTAGAATTCGAAGACAGCGACCCTCGCCGAAACGCCCTATTAGAAGAAGCTGATAACCGTCTGGATGACTCATTACAAAAGGCAAATACCGAAAACTCACAACTACAAGAACAAACAAAACAGTTGGAAGACCAACGACAGCGCCTTAAAAGAAAGGTGAGAAGACTCAGGGAAGAGGCAAGGGCCGAAAAGATAAGGTTCAAAGAGCAGGAAGTACGGTGGGAAGAGGAAAGAGACTCTCTTCAAGCTGAGGTCAAAGAAATGAAAGTGCATAATAGTAAGCTTCAGGAAAAGATGAAATACCAAGAGATACTCGTTGAAGAGTATAAACAGGAAAACAAAAAGAAGAAGCTCGAATTAAAAGAACAGGCACTACTCATCAACGATATCTTGAAAGAATGTGCTAAGGAAAGGAAGGAGAAAGAAAGACAAGCTGCTCTCTATCAAGAGCTGAAAGAGAATGTTGACCAGCTGGAGAGAACGATAGCACAGGGAAAGCAAGAACTCCTACCTGAATCCGATTATGCTCTAAAAGCATTGAACCCTGCCAAACAAGAAGAAAGGTTATATGAGTATCTCAGAAAATGTCATCTCATTATAAAAAAACCTCCCAGAGCCTAGGCCGATGTAAAGAATACGGTGTACAAATTATTCAGTTAATGAAATGATTTTTGGACCATTGTTTAGCAAATTTGTGAATGAATAATATGACTCCCGTAGGAACTCCCTCGCTAGGGTTATATGAAAAATTGAATGCGCTATATGGACAGGTATCATAAACGCGCATTCAATCCAGTCATTCACAGTTAGACTATCGAACGATGCCATGATAAAGTTGATGTAATTATCCTTTCGCAGATTTCATTCTGGCTCCCAAATGCCACTGTATCCTTCGTCCAGACCAGGACTTTTAGTTTCTTTACAAAAATCAAAATTCATTAAAAATCCTTTTTTTCGACTTCTTACAGGAAATCAACATTGCTTCAAACAAGGCAAGTCTGACCAAACACACGGTTCAACCCCAGCGAGTGTCCTTAACAAGATCTCGAACAATGAAGATAATGGAAGATCAGGAACAAGTACGTAACCTACAAGGGCGGGTTTCAATTGAAAGATCAGTCTCGTAACTTATGAGACTAATGAGGAAATGTCCTGAATAAACCCACGCAGAGCCTAGCCTACCGCTACCTCCTCCACCACCTCCAACAAATGATCCACACCAAGCTTCAACTTCTTTTACCTTCCATTCACCAATTCGGACCGACAATCATCACAATCCTACGCCATGAATAATGATTTACCTTACTCTCATTACCCAACCGTTTCAAACACCGAGCCATACCCTTCCATTCTAATCCCTCCAGTTCACTCCACTCCTCATCTCCCAGCTGGCGGAGCATTTCATGCAATGGGAGGAGAAAATAAGACGAGAGAAAACGAGAAACTATCTGCTCTAGAAGAGAGATTGAGAGCGATAGAGGGGCTGAATATGTATGGCTCAGTTGATGTGGCATCACTTAGATTGGTTCCCGATGTGGTGGTGCCACCCAAGTTCAAGGTCCCTGATTTCGACAAGTACAGTGGAATTCAGATCCTCGCATTCACTTGGCCACCTATATCGCCAAGATGTCTGCTCTGACAGAGGATGACAGACTGGTCCACTTCTTTCATGAGAGCCTCTCCGGGGCAGCTTTGAGGTGGTGTATTCAGTTGGACAGGAGCAAACTGCGCTCCTGGAAGGATTTAGCTGATGCCTTCTTAAAGCAGTACAAATTTAACTGCGATGTGGCCCCCACAAGGAGGGATCTTCAAAACCTGGTGCAGAGGGACAGGGAAAGCTTCAAGGAGTATGCCCAGAGATGGAGAGAAAAGGCGGCAGAAGTACACCCTCCGGTGACTGACAATGAGCTGTGCTCTCTGTTCATTGAGACGTTGAAAGCCCCCTATTTCAATTTGATGATTGGGAACACTTCCAACAGCTTCTCTGACATCATACAGGCCGGTGAAAGAATAGAGGCCAATCTAAGAATGGGACGGTTGCAGGAGTTGGCTGAGAACCCTGCGAAAAAGACTGCCAGCTTTGGCAAGAAGAAGGAGGGTGATGTGCATTCTGTCACCCGTCAAAACAATTATTCCCCATTCCCTCAAAACAATTATCGGCCCTGGCCTCCCCCTCATGGCCAAACTATCGCAAACATTCCACCTCCTTTCCCTAATTATCCACACCCGCGCCCACAATATCCCCCACCTACAAATTACCAACCGAGACCACCTCCTCCTCCTGCTCAACCAAGACCACCACAAAATAACCCAAGACCCCCAAGAAACCCTGATCCACCTCTTCCCCTCCCACTCAGTGAAATATACCGATACCTTGTCGGTATCAACCAAATTGTACCAGTTCCCCTAGACCCAATTCAGCCTCCATATCCCAGGTGGTATGATGCCACTGCCCGTTGTGAGTATCATGGGGGGGCACAAGGGCACTCAACTGACAACTGCGGAGCACTCAGAGGAAGAGTGCACGCTTTAATCCGGAATGGATGGCTAAAAATTGAGGGAAATGGTTCCCTCCCCAATGTTACCTCAAACCCACTGCCTAACCATAATGCGGGCAGTGGTGTAAATATGATAGAGTCTGATGGAGAAGGATCAACACCGGAAGTAGACAAGCTGGTTCCTTACTTTAAAGAAATTTTTGCTGTGGCAATGAGGGAAGGCTACCTTTGCCCTCAGGTAACGGGATTAGAAGAAGGTACGGGGTGTCCTTATCATGGAGGGGCAGCTGATCATGAGCTGCGGGGCTGTGAGGGATTCAGGCAAGAGGTTCAGAACTTGTTGTCTCTCAAGGTTCTGAGATGCCAGACAAGGTCGAAGATGGAAGAGGGAGTGAACACAACTAGATACAGCCAGAATGCTTCTACCTCTAAACCCAGAATCACCTTCTCACCCCCAGTAGCCTCGCCGCCAGTAACGGTTATCCGAGCCCCATCTCAGCTCCCTATTACCAACACCCATGCCATACCTTGGAACTACAATTTCCAAGTCTTCACCCAAGGAGCGTCAAGCAGTATACCGGCTCCTAGCCTTACTTCACCCCCGGCGCCTCCTAAGTCATGTTTCACTCCTCATGAACACTTTTATATGATTTATGCCGAACCTACCACCAGTGCTACTCCCCAGGATAATCCTCAACCTGTCACTACCACAAAATCCTCCTCGCATGAGCAAGAAGTTGAGTTCATAACTCGAAGTGGGAGGTGTTACGTGAATGAAGAAAAAGAAAAGGGAAAAGGGAAAGTAAAGATGGGAGAGTCATTGAAGAATGCAGAAGAGGAGGTTGAGAAGATAGAGGAAGTAGAGCCTGCTGAGCATAAAGAAGAGGAGGAACTGTTGCTCCAAATAATGAAACAGAGCGAGTATGATGTGGTGGAACAGTTGAGAAAGACACCTGCCCAAATTTCGCTGTTATCACTGATCTTGAGCTCGGAAGTGCACCGGCAAGCCTTGCAGAGAATCCTGGATCAGGCCTTTATAAACCCCGACATTACTCCGGGGCAGTTTGAGAAGATAGTGGGACAAATCCAGGCATCCAGTTTTGTTACTTTCTCGGAGGACGAGATAGACCCTGCGGGTTTAAGGCACACTAAAGCTCTGCATGTAACAGTGAAGTGTAAGGGTTGTATAGTAGCCAAGGTACTTATTGATAACTGGTCAGCTCTTAATGTACTGCCTAATACCACCTTGGCCAGGCTGCCGGTTGACCAATCTGATATACGTCAGAGTGCTATGGTGGTGAGAGCCTTCGACGGTACAAGGAGAGAAGTGCTGGGAGACATTGACTTGCCAATCCAAGTCGGTGCGTGTACTTTCAACGTCACATTTCAGGTGATGAACATTGAGCCGGCCTACACTATGTTGTTGGAGAGGCCTTGGATCCATTCTGCGAACGCCGTTCCTTCAACTTTGCACCAAAAGATCAAATATATTATGGACGGCAAAATCATCACAGTGAAAGGAGAGGAGGCCTTGCTAGTCACCAAGCCACAATCACTCCCTTATGTGGAAGCGGCTGAGGAGTCATTGGAAAGCTCCTTCCAGGCCCTTGAGTTACAAGAAACCGGAAATGGAGGGGCTATGGCTATGGTAGCCAAGATAATGACAAGAAGTGGGTACGAAGAAGGCAAAGGCCTAGGCGCCACATTACAGGGAATCGTTGAACCTATACCAGCTATCCAGAAGGTAGGTCGCTGTGGTTTGGGTTATGAGGAAGATGCCCTTATGGATGGGCGATTCTGGATGAGGAAAACACTTCGGGATCAGATATTCGATCAGAAAATGGGAAAGATGAAAGTAGTCCCGAGAATCACAGAAATCTTCACTAAACCGGTCATTGAAAATCCGGCAGAGGTGGAAGAATCACCTGATGAACCATCCATCGATGTCATCTACCTGGATTCCTTGTATGAGGCTCTGGTCTCACCAATAGCTGAGGGGCAGGAACTAGACAACTGGACGGCAGAAGACATCCCTGTACTCAATTTCGAGTAAAGTACCTTTGGTTGTCAACACTTGATCATTTTATCCATGGTGACAAGTGTAATACTGTAAATGGACCTTTTTCTTATGGCATGAACGTTAATGAATTAATAGCGCATTTTAAATCCAATTCTCTCTTTCTTTCCTTTTAAATTCCATCCTTATAATACGTTCTATTTTTATTCATTCAGGACCATTCGTCAATTAACACCTAATAATTCAATAGACTCAGAAATTCCTCTGGTTAATTTTGAAATCCCCATAACTGCCATTACTTCAAGTGAATCTGAGGAAGATCTTACAGAAGAAAGAGGTGAAAAGGATGAACCTTCCCTAGTGCCTTGTGGAGACAAAACACGCACCATAAACTTAGGCACTGAAGAAGTAAAAAGGGAGCTTAAGATAGTGGAGAGTGAAGAATCGGGAGACATGATCAGTTTGCTTAGAGAATTCCTGGACGTATTTTCCTGGAGCTATGATGATATGGTTGGTTTGGACCCCCAGATAGTGACGCACAAAATTCCCCTAATTCCGGGGACAATTCCTGTAACACCCCTAAGTTCGGTAGTGCGTTCTACTGCTCCGGTGACCAGTGTTGTTCGGATAGCTAGGATGCCTAGAACTACACTTTGACATGAGGGAGGAGACATAAAATAATGAAATACAAGAAAAGAAAATACAAGAAAAACAAAGGAAAAATAATAGCAAAGAAAGGTAATCAAGTTAAGCGAGCCGGGAAACCTAACGATGGGTGACCGCACTGGGAAGTCACGGCGTGGACCGTTGACTAGCCCTGGACTGTGGGGAACCCTGGAAAACATTTTAGGACTTAAATAGACCCTTGTTGAAGAATAAATATCATTAGAAATATCAAAGAAAAATTAAATAATTAGTACAAAGAAAAGTGAGAAATCAAAAAGCATAAAACCCAGATATCAAAAATCGGGAATGCAACCCGAACAGGGGCATTATGGTCATTTGACATCCCGAATTGTCTTTTGACCTAAATTTCCATTAAAAATAAATAATATTACACTTAGAAAATAAAATGAAAAATTAGTTTAGTGGTACCTAAAGTAAATAGCAAAAATGAAGGGTTTAATGTGGAATAAGTGGAAATTCAACATATTATATGATTTAAAGTAAGTGGACCACTAAGAATCATAAAATGAATTAAAAATAAGCATAAGTGGGCAGATTGCTCCACTAAAAGATCATCTTCAACATTGAAACCTCCATTTGCCGTGAATGAAAAACTCCCCAAAATCCTCCATGGCCATTTTTCAATCAAGCTCCATGCACTCCTCCATTTCAACTCCAATCACCTAGGGTTCTTCATTAAAGTTTGTCTACACATCACAAGGAAGAGTTTGATACCAAATTTAAGAAGTTTAAGCAAGGTTTAACAAGCTCCAACCATAAGGTAAGTTAGCATTTTTGAAGATTTCTTTGATAAACTTTGTATACATGTTATGGGTGTTGGTTTTGTGAAGGAAATTTTTAAGTTTGAAGAGTATTGAGATATCCATTTTTGGGCAGCCATGTAATCATGTATTGATGAAGTAATTGTACATATATTTGATGAGAATTATGTTAGTTATGATGATTTAATAAACCTAGTGAATTACTTCATATTTATATGGTGATTTTGGCACTTGGATGGGAATTGATGAATTGTAGGACAATTTGGTGTTGAAGAAGATTTTCGGCAGCTTGGGGACACTTGAATAAATGTATGTATTCATGGAAGTGTTGGCAGAATATTGACATAGAAGGATTGATGGATATGTATATGAACTTGTTGTGTAAAGTATATGCAAAAATTTGTAATGGTTAGGTGTGTATGTGATTGTACTTAGAACTTGTAAATTGAGTGTTAATTGGTGTATTGAGGATAATTGTAATCTGCCCAAAATGATGTTAATGTAAAGGGGAATGTGTTTTTGGTAATGTACCAAAACAGATTTGGTAGGGAAGTAAACATATTGCAAGGTAAATGTGTGTAATTGATGTGTGTTAAGCAAAGTAACCAAGGGCAGTGTACATTTTAGCCAATAAGTTTAAATGTGTAACCTCAATTGGTATGAGATCAATTGGAGGTGAAACTAGGCACAAAATGTGCCAACTTTCATTGAGAAAACATACCAAAATTCTGCTTGCAAGGTGACCTAAGAAAATGACCAATTCGGATTAGGTGCAATTAGGACCTGAAAAATGACCAATTGGGCAGCAGTGAGTGTTTAGGCCATAACTCACTCAAAACAGGTCCAATTGACCTGAAATTTTAACCATGAATAGTTAAGACCCATACCTACAAGTCTTATGAAGACACCAAAGCCCAGAAATGACCATAAGCAAGTCACAAAGCTTGCACAAGTTCGGGTCCAAAAACTGGCCGAACCAAAGTTGACCAAATTGACCTAAAAATGACCTAATTTGATACCATTTGACCAGCAATAGTATAATGAACATAACTTGGTCTACTTAACTCGGATTGACCTAAAATTTTGCACTGCGGTCCATAAGACATAGATCTACAAGTTTGTAGTTTTGACCGAAACCCGAAAACTGAGGGAACTAGGCCGTCCGGCTAGGTCAAACTAGTATTCCGGAATCAAGCAAGTTGCATTAAAATGCACTAAACAAGGAAACGAGTTTGGCAAAACGTACCAAACCTAAAACCCTATCGAGTGTGACATATTAATGACACTAAAACCTAATTTACCTAGAAAACATCGAGGGTCGGTATATTAGGTGATTTAGCAAATAAAGGTATTCAGTGAATTGTTTAGCGAACATTATCGTTAGAGGCAAATTAATTTAGCACTGAAACACTTCAAATTGTGTTTCTCGATAACAAGGACTCGGCAAAAGGAAAGAAATATCGAGTCGACCAGGAGACAAATATCAGAGGTTTGTGCACAACAACTATTTCTTTTGAATTTTTCAATTGAAATAAATATTGACTATTTGTACATTATTGTTTTAAATTGTGGAAATGTGTTTGAATGGATATTTATTGCTTGAAAATCATTGTAAATGATTTGAAACTGTGAGAAATTGTTTGAATGATATTGATGGATACTCATTGCTTAAAAAGCATTGTAAATGGTTTGAAATTGTGGAAAAATTGGTTTAGTGTGATTTGTGAAAATTGAAGTTAATTATGAATTGTGTTGCCATTTTGTGAATGAAATTATGACTTGGGAAATTTATTGGATTCTCACGAATCATTTGAATAAAATGTTTGGAATTGATTTTGTGTTCACACTTAGCATGACAGTATCATATCATTCCTTCTCCATTTATGGAGTTGTGATCGTTTATTTCCTTCTCCATTTATGGAGTCGTGATCGTTTATTTTCCCTCTCTGGTTTACCAGTTGAGGTGATCGGATGAGTACTCATTATATAGCTAGCTCCCTTCCTCATTGATTTCGATTAGTGGGGTTGTGATTGCTTTGTCGTGGTGTACAACGCGGCATTGATCGAAATTTGTGTCATGGCTTAAGATGTGAATGAATTGGCAACACTGTATTCTTAAATTATTTGACTAAATTGTGTTATTATGCGATTTGATAATTTGTGAAATGAAGTTTAAATTCTTATTGACATTTACTGTCTTTTGAATTTAACTATGTTTCGATTACTGAGATTTAATGTGATAATGTGTTAAATTCTTTATGACATTTATTGTCTTGAATTTAATTATGGTTTTACGTATCCATCATTTATTTGAATTATGAATTGTGATTTAAATTTGTATTTGGTTAATGTTTTGCACCACTGAGACATTGTCTCAAATGATAGCTTTTATTGCCGCAGTAGAGAGACGTATGTGGCAACAGACTAGGTTGCATATACATCCAGCGAGGGATTACCTGGTATAATGAGTATACCAATATTTCGTATTTTGTACTATAATGTATGACACTGTATGTACATTTTGTTTTGGTTTTGATCAGTTGTAAATTCAAATTGTACCTTGAAGTTGTAAATTAATTATGAGTTATTTGACTTGTAAAAATTGTATTATATTTCCTTATCTCAGACTTTGAAAAGATTTCTATGGAATTGAGTTGATAAATTATTGTGTTGAGAAATGTATTTGAGTTGAGATTTGGAAAATTTTTGAAGTACTTTTACAGTTTTCAAGAACTGTTTTGTCCAAAATACAGATGGCACTTTGCCAAAATTTTTACAGAAATTCCAAATAAACCAAATGAGTTAGTTGTTTCACTTCAGTTCATCAAAGTTTTTAATACTTGTAAATAGTGCTCACCACTGTAAAAGAAGTAAGAAAGTTTTAAAATCCCTTGTAGTGTATTTAATGGATTATCAGTAGACGGAGCTGGTAATTCATTAGGTATACTACGGGATCATGTTATGCCTTACAGAGGGGTAGGGTGTGACATGTTTTGGTGGTATCAGAGCAAAGTTTTTAAATTCTGTTTTCACATGTTATTTGAATGTTCTTTCTTCATAGTACAACTGCTCAATATCATTGTTTGATACATACAGTTACAGTATAAATATGCACTAACGAGAGTAAAAATCCTTGTGTTATTTGTTCAGGAGATCTTAAATCCTCGCATTGACTATGGAAGAGGGTGATCGTTCAGTCGATCAGTCTATAGAGGCTGAGGTGCAAGGGGATGCCCCAGCTGTACATAATGTCAGTGGTTCAAAGAAGACCACCCTACAAGATCTGCAGTTTCCTCGCTCGGGGCCACAGATGGTCGCAATGTTCCAACAAATGGCTGGTAATGTGCCTACTCAAGTCCCAATACAAACACCAGTGGTACAACCACAGTCTCCTACGAGGCAGTATGACAAATTGATGAAATATAGGGCTATAGAGTTCAAGGGGATAGTAGATCCTCTAGAAGCTGAACAATGGTTAGAGAGGATGGATAGGGTATTCAAGAAACTGCATTGCACAGAGGAGCTCAGATTCGAATACTCAGTATCTTTGCTACAGGGGGATGCTTATGACTGGTGGAAAACCATTCCCCACAGTCTGGTAGAACCAGCAGTGCTAACCTGGAATGATTTCCTCAAGGAATTCAGACAGAAATATGTCCCTGATGCTTATGTAGACCGTAAGCGCAAGAATTTCTAAGTGCAAACAAGGGAATGCATCATGGTCGAGTATGAAAGAGAATTTTCCCGCCTTAGCCATTATGCAGTAAGTCTACTTGCTACCAGCAGGGAGAGATGCAAGAGGTTTGAAACTGGCTTAAAGCCCAGTATCAGAGTACAAGTGATCAGCTTCAAATACACTAACTTCTCTGAACTTATTTCTCAAGCTCTAGAGTTGGAAAGAATTGAGTTTGAGACTGCTCCTGAGAAAAAGAGATCAGAGAAGACAGAGAAAGAGGAAAAAACAGTAGAACAGAGTTCCAGTGGTCCCACTGGAAAGAGGAAGAACTATGAAGGACACAGCAGAGGTGGCAAGAAGTCTAGTAGGGGAAGATATTCAGGACAGAAACCTCCTCTATCTAGTCAGCAGAGTACCGGAGGTTCCTACCATTCCCGCCAATGTGAAAATTATGGAAGATATCATGGTGGGATATGCTATAAGGCTATTGGAGCCTGTTATAACTGTGGAGGCATAGGACACTTTGCCAAGGACTGCACCAGTAGTCGCAGAGTTAGACCACCTCCTACTACTGCAGAAGGGTCAGTTCAAAGCCCTGTCACTAGAAGCTCACAACCACCTAGCAGAGGTAGAGGCAGGGGTAGAGGTAACCCAGCAGGCAGCCAAGGCACAGTAAAACACTCAGAACAAGACAGTGCTCCGGTCAGAGTCTATGCGATGAGAAAGAGGGAAGAGGCCGAGACATCTGATGTTGTGGCTGGTACCTTCTCAACTTTTAACCAAGATGTGTTTGTATTATTTGATCCGGGCTCTACCCATTATTATGTGAGTGCTAGCATCATTGATTGCATTGCTGTTCCATGTACAAAAATGGACTTTGAGGTGCTAGTAACAAGTCCGCTAGGACAGGAGGTCAGGAAAATAAATTTTGATACATTAGTGATTAGTCCTTTAGGATAGGGATTGTGATAATAAGTAAAATTAGTTTTGGAAGAGTTTATCGGCGAAAAGTATTTCCTGACACACCATAAATTATAAAGCTAATTGGCGAGCCTAATTAATGTAAAGCAAGAGGACGTAAAAGTAAGTTACAGTAATAGAATTGCTCTAGATGAAGGCAGAGATGTTACTGTTAGTAATTGTTAATGGATATTGTGATCAGAATAAGTTCGGATATCAGTGAATTCGAAAAGGACAAATGATAGGAAAGTTTGATCTATTGGGATGTATTGTAGTAACTATGCAATGTTCTTGATTGTTTATATCAGAATCATGGATTACAAGACTAACTTGAGATTATGGTGTAGAGCTTGGTACTATCTGATAGTACACCTAGATGAGGATAGTTGCCAATGGCATCTGTTTTGGTATAGTTATGCCAGGACATAATTTAATTGTTAGAAATAAGTTTGAAAATCCTACTTAGGGATCCAAAACTTAAAAGTTAGAATATCGAAAGGTTATAGTTCAGTACAAAAAGAAGTTATAGAATATTGACAGATAAAAAGAGTTATGGAAGTAGAAATTTGAACAGTTGATTCATATATAACAAAGAAATATTACGAATGTGAGGAAGACTATGGATTAGAATGGTCAGAGGACCCATGACTGATGAATGATTCTAACATGACCTCAAGGGTCATTCAAGAAGCAACATGAACCGAAATATTAGACAGCATAATAGTAAGAGGAGATTGGTGTTATCCAAACAAATTAAACATTGTATTAGATTGTTAAAAGACTTATACAAATTTGAGAAAAAGAAGATTATATGATCGTATAGAAAGGAGAAAATAAACGTATGGCTATTTTAAGATGGCTATTGGGTAAAATTTCGAGACGAAATTTATTTAAGGGGGGGAGAATTGTAACACCCCTAAGTTCGGTAGTGCGTTCTACTGCTCCGGTGACCAGTGTTGTCCAGATAGCTAGGATGCCTAGAACTACACTTTGACATGAGGGAGGAGACATAAAATAATGAAATACAAGAAAAGAAAATACAAGAAAAACAAAGGAAAAATAATAGCAAAGAAAGGTAATCAAGTTAAGCGAGCCGGGAAACCTAACGATGGGTGACCGCACCGGAAAGTCACGGCGTGGACCGTTGACTAGCCCTGGACTGCAGGGAACCCTGGAAAACATTTTAGGACTTAAATAGACCCTTGTTGAAGAATAAATATCATTAGAAATATCAAAGAAAAATTAAATAATTAGTACAAAGAAAAGTGAGAAATCGAAAAACAGACAAAATCCGGTATTACCGAAAAATCGGGAATGCAATCCGAACAGGGGCATTATGGTCATTTGACAACCCGAATTGTCTTTTGACCTAAATGTCCATTAAAAATAAATAATATTACACTTAGAAAATAAAATAAAAAATTAGTTTAGTGGTACCTAAAGTAAATAGAAAAAATGAAGGGTTTAATGTGGAATAAGTGGAAATTCAACATATTATATAATTTAAAGTAAGTAAGTGGACCACTAAGAATCATAAAATGAATTAAAAATAAGCATAAGTGGGCAGATTGCTCCACTAAAAGATCATCTTCAACATTGAAACCTCCATTTGCCGTGAATGAAAAACTCCCCAAAATCCTCCATGGCCATTTTTCAATCAAGCTCCATGCACTCCTCCATTTCAACTCCAATCACCTAGGGTTCTTCATTAAAGTTTGTCTACACATCACAAGGAAGAGTTTGATACCAAATTTAAGAAGTTTAAGCAAGGTTTAACAAGCTCCAACCATAAGGTAAGTTAGCATTTTTGAAGATTTCTTTGATAAACTTTGTATACATGTTATGGGTGTTGGTTTTGTGAAGGAAATTTTTAAGTTTGAAGAGTATTGAGATATCCATTTTTGGGCAGCCATGTAATCATGTATTGATGAAGTAATTGTACATATATTTGATGAGAATTATGTTAGTTATGATGATTTAATAAACCTAGTGAATTACTTCATATTTATATGGTGATTTTGGCACTTGGATGGGAATTGATGAATTGTAGGACAATTTGGTGTTGAAGAAGATTTTCGGCAGCTTGGGGACACTTGAATAAATGTATGTATTCATGGAAGTGTTGGCAGAATATTGACATAGAAGGATTGATGGATATGTATATGAACTTGTTGTGTAAAGTATATGCAAAAATTTGTAATGGTTAGGTGTGTATGTGATTGTACTTAGAACTTGTAAATTGAGTGTTAATTGGTGTATTGAGGATAATTGTAATCTGCCCAAAATGATGTTAATGTAAAGGGGAATGTGTTTTTGGTAATGTACCAAAACAGATTTGGTAGGGAAGTAAACATATTGCAAGGTAAATGTGTGTAATTGATGTGTGTTAAGCAAAGTAACCAAGGGCAGTGTACATTTTAGCCAATAAGTTTAAATGTGTAACCTCAATTGGTATGAGATCAATTGGAGGTGAAACTAGGCACAAAATGTGCCAACTTTCATTGAGAAAACATACCAAAATTCTGCTTGCAAGGTGACCTAAGAAAATGACCAATTCGGATTAGGTGCAATTAGGACCTGAAAAATGACCAATTGGGCAGCAGTGAGTGTTTAGGCCATAACTCACTCAAAACAGGTCCAATTGACCTGAAATTTTAACCATGAATAGTTAAGACCCATACCTACAAGTCTTATGAAGACATCAAAGCCCAGAAATGACCATAAGCAAGTCACAAAGCTTGCACAAGTTCGGGTCCAAAAACTGGCCGAACCAAAGTTGACCAAATTGACCTAAAAATGACCTAATTTGATACCATTTGACCAGCAATAGTATAATGACCATAACTTGGTCTACTTAACTCGGATTGACCTAAAATTTTGCACCGCGGTCCATAAGACATAGATCTACAAGTTTGTAGTTTTGACCGAAACCCGAAAACTGAGGGAACTAGGCCGTCCGGCTAGGTCAAACTAGTATTCCGGAATCAAGCAAGTTGCATTAAAATGCACTAAACAAGGAAACGAGTTTGGCAAAACGTACCAAACCTAAAACCCTATCGAGTGTGACATATTAATGACACTAAAACCTAATTTACCTAGAAAACATCGAGGGTCGGTATATTAGGTGATTTAGCAAATAAAGGTATTCAGTGAATTGTTTAGCGAACATTATCGTTAGAGGCAAATTAATTTAGCACTGAAACACTTCAAATTGTGTTTCTCAGTTAACAAGGACTCAGCAAAAAGGAAAGAAATACTGAGTCAGGACCAGGAGACAAATATCAGAGGTTTGTGCACAACAACTATTTCTTTTGAATTTTTCAATTGAAATAAATATTGACTATTTGTACATTATTGTTTTAAATTGTGGAAATGTGTTTGAATGGATATTTATTGCTTGAAAATCATTGTAAATGATTTGAAACTGTGAGAAATTGTTTGAATGATATTGATGGATACTCATTGCTTAAAAAGCATTGTAAATGGTTTGAAATTGTGGAAAAATTGGTTTAGTGTGATTTGTGAAAATTGAAGTTAATTATGAATTGTGTTGCCATTTTGTGAATGAAATTATGACTTGGGAAATTTATTGGATTCTCACGAATCATTTGAATAAAATGTTTGGAATTGATTTTGTGTTCACACTTAGCATGACAAAGATCATATCATTCCTTCTCCATTTATGGAGTTGTGATCGTTTATTTCCTTCTCCATTTATGGAGTCGTGATCGTTTATTTTCCCTCTCTGGTTTACCAGTTGAGGTGATCGGATGAGTACTCATTATATAGCTAGCTCCCTTCCTCATTGATTTCGATTAGTGGGGTTGTGATTGCTTTGTCGTGGTGTACAACGCGGCATTGATCGAAATTTGTGTCATGGCTTAAGATGTGAATGAATTGGCAACACTGTATTCTTAAATTATTTGACTAAATTGTGTTATTATGCGATTTGATAATTTGTGAAATGAAGTTTAAATTCTTATTGACATTTACTGTCTTTTGAATTTAACTATGTTTCGATTACTGAGATTTAATGTGATAATGTGTTAAATTCTTTATGACATTTATTGTCTTGAATTTAATTATGGTTTTACGTATCCATCATTTATTTGAATTATGAATTGTGATTTAAATTTGTATTTGGTTAATGTTTTGCACCACTGAGACATTGTCTCAGCGATAGCTTTTTATTGCTGTCGCAGGTAGAGAGACAGACAGGGCAGCAGACTAGGTTGCATATACATCCAGCGAGGGATTACCTGGTATAATGAGTATACCAATATTTCGTATTTTGTACTATAATGTATGACACTGTATGTACATTTTGTTTTGGTTTTGATCAGTTGTAAATTCAAATTGTACCTTGAAGTTGTAAATTAATTATGAGTTATTTGACTTGTAAAAATTGTATTATATTTCCTTATCTCAGACTTTGAAAAGATTTCTATGGAATTGAGTTGATAAATTATTGTGTTGAGAAATGTATTGGAGTTGAGATTTGGAAAATTTTTGAAGTACTTTTTACAGGTTTTCTGAAGAACTGTTTTGTCCAAAATACAGATGGCACTTTGCCAAAATTTTTACAGAAATTCCAAATAAACCAAATGAGTTAGTTGTTTCACTTCAGTTCATCAAAGTTTTTAATACTTGTAAATAGTGCTCACCACTGTAAAAGAAGTAAGAAAAGTTTTAAAATCCCTTGTAGTGTATTTAATGGATTATCAGTAGACGGAGCTGGTAATTCATTAGGTATACTACGGGATCATGTTATGCCTTACAGAGGGGTAGGGTGTGACATGTTTTGGTGGTATCAGAGCAAAGTTTTTAAATTCTGTTTTCACATGTTATTTGAATGTTCTTTCTTCATAGTACAACTGCTCAATATCATTGTTTGATACATACAGTTACAGTATAAATATGCACTAACGAGAGTAAAAATCCTTGTGTTATTTGTTCAGGAGATCTTAAATCCTCGCATTGACTATGGAAGAGGGTGATCGTTCAGTCGATCAGTCTATAGAGGCTGAGGTGCAAGGGGATGCCCCAGCTGTACATAATGTCAGTGGTTCAAAGAAGACCCCTCTACAAGCATCAGCTTTCTGCTCGATTCAAGCAGATGGCTGCAATGTTCCAACAAATGGCTGGTAATGTGCCTACTCAAGTCCCAATACAAACACCAGTGGTACAACCACAGTCTCCTACGAGGCAGTATGACAAATTGATGAAATATAGGGCTATAGAGTTCAAGGGGATAGTAGATCCTCTAGAAGCCGAACAATGGTTAGAGAGGATGGATAGGGTATTCAAGAAACTGCATTGCACAGAGGAGCTCAGATTCGAATACTCAGTATCTTTGCTACAGGGGGATGCTTATGACTGGTGGAAAACCATTCCCCACAGTCTGGTAGAACCAGCAGTGCTAACCTGGAATGATTTCCTCAAGGAATTCAGACAGAAATATGTCCCTGATGCTTATGTAGACCAGAAACTGCAAGAATTTCTAAGTCTGAAACAGTGGAACAGATCAGTGGCTGAGTATGAAAGAGAATTTTCCCGCCTTAGCCATTATGCAGTAAGTCTACTTGCTACCAGCAGGGAGAGATGCAAGAGGTTTGAAACTGGCTTAAAGCCCAGTATCAGAGTACAAGTGATCAGCTTCAAACACACTAACTTCTCTGAACTTATTTCTCAAGCTTTAGAGTTGGAAAGAATTGAGTTTGAGACTGCTCCTGAGAAAAAGAGATCAGAGAAGACAGAGAAAGAGGAAAAAACAGTAGAACAGAGTTCCAGTGGTCCCACTGGAAAGAGGAAGAACTATGAAGGACACAGCAGAGGTGGCAAGAAGTCTAGTAGGGGAAGACATTCAGGACAGAAACCTCCTCTATCTAGTCAGCAGAGTACCGGAGGTTCCTACCATTCCCGCCAATGTGAAAATTATGGAAGATATCATGGTGGGATATGCTATAAGGCTATTGGAGCCTGTTATAACTGTGGAGGCATAGGACACTTTGCCAAGGACTGCACCAGTAGTCGCAGAGTTGGACCACCTCCTACTACTGCAGAAGGGTCAGTTCAAAGCCCTGTCACTAGAAGCTCACAACCACCTAGCAGAGGTAGAGGCAGGGGTAGAGGTAACCCAGCAGGCAGCCAAGGCACAGTAAAACACTCAGAACAAGACAGTGCTCCGGTCAGAGTCTATGCGATGAGAAAGAGGGAAGAGGCCGAGACATCTGATGTTGTGGCTGGTACCTTCTCAACTTTTAACCAAGATGTGTTTGTATTATTTGATCCGGGCTCTACCCATTATTATGTGAGTGCTAGCATCATTGATTGCATTGCTGTTCCATGTACAAAAATAGACTTTGAGGTGCTAGTAACAAGTCCGCTAGGACAGGAGGTCAGGAAAATAAATTTTGATACATTTGTGATTAGTCCTTTAGGATAGGGATTGTGATAATAAGTAAAATTAGTTTTGGAAGAGTTTATCGGCGAAAAGTATTTCCTGACACACCATAAATTATAAAGCTAATTGGCGAGCCTAATTAATGTAAAGCAAGAGGACGTAAAAGTAAGTTACAGTAATAGAATTGCTCTAGATGAAGGCAGAGATGTTACTGTTAGTAATTGTTAATGGATATTGTGTTTCGACTTACTGGATATTGTGATCAGACATTGTCTCAGCGATAGCTTTTTATTGCTGTCGCAGGTAGAGAGACAGACAGGACAGCAGACTAGGCTGCATATGCATCCAGCGAGGGATTACCTGGTATAATGAGTATACCAATATTTCGTATTTTGTACTGTAATGTATGACACTGTATGTACATTTTGTTTTGGTTTTGAGCAGTTGTAAATTCAAATTGTACCTTGAAGTTGTAAATTAATTATGAGTTATTTGACTTGTAAAAATTGTATTATATTTCCTTATCTCAGACTTTGAAAAGATTTCTATGGAATTGAGTTGATAAATTGTTGTGTTGAGAAATGTATTGGAGTTGAGATTTGGAAAATTTTTGAAGTGCTTTTTACAGGTTTTCTGAAGAACTGTTTTGTCCAAAATACAGATGGCACTTTGCCAAAATTTTTACAGGAATTCCAAATAAACCAAATGAGTTAGTTGTTTCACTTCAGTTCACCAAAGTTTTTAATACCTGTAAATAGTGCTCACCACTGTAAAAGAAGTAAGAAAAGTTTTTAAAATCCCTTGTAGTGTATTTAATGGGTTATCAGTAGACGGAGTTGGTAATTCATTAGGTATACTACGGGATCATGTTATGCCTTACAGAGGGGTAGGGTGTGACAATTCCGGTAAAGCAGAAGTTAAAAAGAATGAACCCCGACACACTGCTCAAAGTTCGGGATGAAGTCAAGAAACAGTATGACGCTGGGTTCCTAGAAGTGGTCAAATATCCCCAATGGGTGGCTAACGTCGTCCCGGTAATGAAGAAGGACGGGAGAGTTAGGTTGTGCGTTGACTACAGGGATCTTAATAAAGCAAGCTTGAAAGACAATTTTCCTCTCCCCCACATTGATGTGTTAGTTGACAATGCTGCGGGATTGGGCAGGTGTTCATGTATTGATGGGGCATCAGGGTACAATCAGATCCCGATGGACGAGGAAGACAAGGATAAGACTGCTTTTATCACTCAATGGGGAGTATTTTGCTATCGGGTCATGCTCTTCGGGCTGAAGAATGCTGGTGCCACCTATCAGCACGCTATGGTCACATTATTCCACGATATGATGCATAAAGAGGTGGAAGTGTATGTGGATGATATGATCATTAAATCCAGGGGAAAGGAGAGCCACGTACGGATGATGAGGAGGGTATTCGAGAGACTCAGAAAATATCAGCTAAAACTGAACCCTGCCAAATGCATATTCGGAGCTAGATCGAGAAAGTTGTTAGGATTCATAGTAAGCGAGAGGGGAATAGAGGTTGATCCAGACAAGGTTCGAGCTATTCAAGAAATGCCATCCCCAAAAACAGAAAGGGAGGTGCGCAGTTTTCTGGGAAAGTTGAACTACATTTCGAGATTTATTTCTAATCTCATTGCCAAAGTTGAGCCTATTTTCAGACTACTCCGGAAGAATAATTCCACCCAATGGGATTCAGTTTGCCAGGAGGCTTTTGAGAAAATTAAGCAATACTTGACCAGCCCACCAGTATTGGTTCCACCCATGGTTGGGAGGCCTCTTATCCTGTATATGGCGGTCCAACAGAACTCGATGGGGTGCGTTTTGGGACAACATGATGATACCGGCCGAAAGGAGAGGGCTATTTATTACTTGAGCAAGAAGTTCAATGATTGTGAGTCAAGGTACTCTTTCTTTGAAAAGACTTGCTGCGCGTTAGCTTGGATAGCAAATCGCCTCAAGCACTATATGTTGAATCACAAGACATGGCTCATCTCCAGGATGGATCCTATCAAGTACGTATTCGAAAGCCCATTCGTGCCAGGTAGGATAGCCAAGTGGCAGGTCATACTCTCCCAATATGACATAGTCTATATGACCCGGAAAGCAATGAAAGGTAACGTGATCGCTGACCTCCTAGCAGAAAATCCTATCCAGGATTATGAAGCTCTGGATTTTGAGTTCCCTGATGAGCATATTAATGAAGTAGACTGCGAAGAAGAGAGGCCAACCGATATATGGGAAATGTATTTCGACGGAGCTGTCAATTTGTCTGGTAATGGAATTGGAGCTGTATTGATATCCCCAAATGGAAAACACTTCCCGATAGTTGTCAAGTTGAGGTTTGACTGCACCAACAACATCGCGGAGTATGAAGCTTATGTGAGGGGTCTACAGGCTGCAATCAAAATGAAAATCAGGAAGTTAGAGGTATATGGAGACTCAGCCCTGATTATATACCAAGTCAAGGGAGAATGGCAAACCAAGGATCCCAAGCTAATCCCATATCAGAAGTACTTACTGGAGCTGATTAAGAAATTCGAAGAGATCTCTTTCACTCACCTTAGTAGAGACAAGAATCAATTTGCTGATGCTTTAGCTACTCTAGCCGTTATGGCTCAAATCGAAGTAGGGCAGATGGCTCAGATATTGAAGATTAAGGCAAGGAATGAGCCAGCTTATTGCTTCATGATTGAGGAAGAACCCGACGGTAAACCTTGGTATCATGACATCCTGGTCTACTGCAGAACCAGAGAATTCCCCTCAGGGGCAAACCGAAATGAAAAGAGGATGCTTCGGAGATTAGCATTGGGATACTTCCCCAGTGGTGAAACCCTATACAAGAGAGGGTACAACGGTGAACTGTTGAGATGTGTGGATGCAAAAGAGGCGAAGAAAATCCTTTTTGAGACTCATGAGGGAAATTGTGCAACCCATGCCAATGGGCACATGATGGCTAAGCAAATCATGCGACGGGGATATTTTTGGACTACAATGGAAAACGATTGCATCGAGTATTTCCGAAAGTGCCATAAGTGTCAAATCTATGCAGATCCGATAAATGTGCCGCCTCACAAATTGTTCAACCTCGCCTCACCATGGCCTTTCGCAATGTGGGGCATCGATGTGATCGGTCTCATCAACCCTAAGGCATCCAATGGGCACAGATTTATCCTAGTAGCTATCGACTATTTTTCTAAGTGGGTCGAGGCCACGTCATACGCCCATATCACACAGAACACGTTTCTCAAATTCCTCAGAAACAATATCATCTGCCGGTATGGCCTCCCTAATGAAATCGTCACTGATAACGCTAAGAATCTGAATGGTCCAAGGATTCAGAAATTGTGTGATCAATACAAAATCCGACACCTCAATTCCTCCCCATACCGTCCCCAGATGAATGGAGCGGTGGAAGCTGCAAACAAAAACCTCAAGAGGATAATCCGGAAAATGACGGTCACGTATAGGGATTGGCATGATATGCTTCCTTACGCTCTCCACGCATACCGGACTTCTGTAAGAACCTCAACCGGGGCAACTCCATACTCACTGGTTTTCGGGATGGAAGCGGTATCACCTATTGAAGTTGAAATTCCTTCCCTAAGGATTCTGAAGGAATCAGGGATTGATGAGTCAGAATGGATCCAGTCAAGGTTGGATCAGTTAAACTTGCTATATGAGAAAAGGTTAGCAGCAGCATGTCATGGGAAGTTATACCAGATGAGGATGGCTAGAGCATTTGATAAAAGCGTTCGCCCACGCGAATTCCAACCCGGGGACCTAGTTCTGAAGAAAGTGCTGCCGAATCAAAACGATCCCCGGGGCAAATGGTCACCAACTTACGAGGGACCCTATGTGGTTAAAAAGGCATTTTCTGGAGGAGCCTTGATCTTGACCCACATGGACGGTGAAGAGTTTCCGAGACCTGTGAATGTTGACACCGTCAAGAAATATTATGCCTAAAAAAAAAAAAAAAAAAAAGGGTAGGAGCGAAAACCCGAAAGAGCGCTCCTAGCAAAATGTGTGAAAAAAGGCGAAAACCCCGAAGGGGCACTTTTTGTAAAATGAGTGAAGGATGAAAACCCGAAAGGGCGTCCTGAAAGAGCGGGAAAAAAAAAAAAAAAAAAAAAAAAAAAAAAACCTAGGGGTGAAAACCCGAAAGGGCATCCCGAGAACAAAAAGGGAGAAATAAGGAATGGGGGGCATGAAACCAGGATGAAGAGGAAACTGTCACGGCATGAGGCTTCAGAGAACTTGAAATAATGGCAGTTAAGGGATTTCAAAATCAGCCACAGGGAATATGTGAGAGCTATCCTTGTACCCTTCTTCTTTGAAATTTCTTCTTTGTTTTTATTAAAACCGTAATAAAATCACACTTCATTCCCCATGTTTCTATCTTTCCCTTATATTTATCTTTCTGCAATCTCGTTATTTAATGCGCTATTTAAATCAGTTAAAATTTTTGCCATAAGATTAAGATTTGACAATTGATAACCTCACGTACTTTACTATGAGATTTGCAGGGAATGACCTAAAAAAAAAAAAACTAGAGGTGAAAACCTGGAAGGGCACTTCTAGTCATATAGACGAAGGCGAAGTAAAAACCCGCAAGGGCGCTTTTCGGGAGAAAGAAAAAAACAGAAAAGGGGCATTTGAAGAAATGGGGTCATAGGTTAAGTCTTGCAACTCGTCCTCCATTCATCATTGGTCTTCGGGATTCTGTTAAGTACACTTCATTGGGGAAGAACTTCTCGTGTCCGGATTAGGCTTGCTTTGTAAGTGCAATTTACATTTCCTGTTATCAACCTCTGGTTCCTTGATTTAAGTTGATTTTAATTTCCAGCAATTTAAATTTCCTGTTATCAACCTCTGGTTCCTTGATCTAAGTTGATTTTAATTTCCAGCAATTTAAATTTCCTGTTATCAACCTCTGGTTCCTTGATCTAAGTTGATTTTAATTTCCTGCAATTTAAATTTCCTGCCAATTTTAATTTCCTGCAATTTAAATTTCCTGTTATCAACCTCTGGTTCCTTGATCTAAGTTGATTTTAATTTCCAGCAATTTAAATTTCCTGCCAATTTTAATTTCCTGCAATTTAAATTTCCTGTTATCAACCTCTGGTTCCTTTATCTAAGTTGATTTTAATTTCCTGCAATTTAAATTTCCTGCCAATTTTAATTTCCTGCAATTTAAATTTCCTGTTATCAACCTCTGGTTCCTTGATCTAAGTTGATTTTAATTTCCAGCAATTTAAATTTCCTGCCAATTTTAATTTCCTGCAATTTAAATTTCCTGTTATCAACCTCTGGTTCCTTGATCTAAGTTGATTTTAATTTCCTGCAATTTAAATTTCCTGTTATCAACCTCTGGTTCCTTGATCTAAGTTGATTTTAATTTCCAGCAATTTAAATTTCCTGCCAATTTTAATTTCCTGCAATTTAAATTTCCTGTTATCAACCTCTGGTTCCTTGATCTAAGTTGATTTTAATTTTCAGCAATTTAAATTTCCTGCCAATTTTAATTTCCTGCAATTTAAATTCCCTGTTATCAACCTCTGGTTCCTTGATCTAAGTTGATTTTAATTACCTGCAATTTAAATTTCCTGTTATCAACCTCTGGTTCCTTGATCTAAGTTGATTTTAATTTCCAGCAATTTAAATTTCCTGCCAATTTTAATTTCCTACAATTTAAATTCCCTGTTATCAACCTCTGGTTCCTTGATCTAAGTTAATTTTAATTACCTGCAATTTACATTTCCTGCTATCAACCTCTGGTTCTTTGATCCAAGTTGATTTTAGTTCAACTTCTGTTGCCAATTTTTAGGTCACCAACTTAAGTGTGCTTTAGCTCCCTAACTTCGAACACCTAATCGTCCAAAATATGAGTCTGAATCTTTACATAATTCCTACACGGGAAATTTTCCCTTTAATAGAAATTATGTAAAGAGGGGCAAATTGTCGACACCATATTTTGGCCGATCCCCAAAATCAATAAAACTTTGAAACTGACCCCCAGTACTAAGTCTCCTTTTGACAGCTAATCACATTTCCAATCCCTCTTTGATAGATGGTCACATTTCCGATCTCTCCTCACAAAGAATTGAATCTATGCTATGTCCTCACATCACCAAAGCCTTACAGTCCTATTAGATCGCTCACCGATCTCTCAAACCCATTGTCGAATCTCTGGACTATCAAGTATATTCTGATCTCTGTTGGCAAACGAAATAAGCGACAATAAATCTCTTCTTACCGCTTTATTGCCGATCTCTCTTTCAAAAGTTTAAGAATGATTAAAGGTTCCATACCGGTTTAATGATGACCCGATCCTAAGTGTTTAAGCCGATTTTGACCAAGTCCCGCCATCGATCTCATGCTCATTGTGTTTTCCGATCTCTCACACTTAGGTTAATAATCATTTTCAGTTATTTCAACATACTCAGACAATCAAGTGTTTAATAATTTAGAAATTTTCCGATCATAACCATTCATCGAACAAAAAAGGGCATTCCACTTCATTTCATTTCAAAAATTTGTACAAGTCAGCCTGATCTACATTTTGCTCATTTTCTCTCTCACCCTCGACCTCCTCTTCGCTTTCCTCCTCGCCTCCGGGAGCCAGGTCGGCCATCCAAGAGAAGTCCTCCTCTGGGTAACGCTTCTGGAGCTCGGCCAAAAGATCCTTGTGAGCGTTCACATAAGCACCGGCTATTCCTGTCACCATCTCTTCATCTTTTGCCTTAAGCTCCTCAGTAAGGTAAGTGACCTGAGCAGCTTCGTTGGCTCGGAGCGCCTGGACTTCTCTAAGAGCATGATCCCTTTCAGCCAGAACATGAGTCTGTTCGGCCAGCTTATCCTCATAGTACTTCATACACCCCTCAATTTGATATATGTAATCCTGAGCGGATGAGAGTTGGGATCGGAGGGATGCCACTTCTTGACTCTTCTTCTCGACCTCCTTACCCAGGCGGTGAGCCTTTTCCCGGACTACGTGCTGGTTCACCAGGCACTCTATATTCAAACTCATGGATCGGGTCAGGATGTCGTCAAGATTGTCCGGAGACAGTCTGTCCCGATCCTCCCGAAGGCAGATAGAAGACCCCAAGACTTTGGCAAAATCGGGGTTCTCCCGAATAGTCCGGTTGTTCTCCAGGGAAGCGATCAGCACTTGAGCGCCACGAGAAGGGGGCCTCGCAGGAGGTCGAGAACGATCCCCTTCTGTGCTTGGAGCAACTGGAGGAGGTGGAAGCGGCTCTTCTCGTCGAGGAGGAGATCGGACAGCTTCTGCGATCTGCGGTCCCGAAGGTCGAGGCGGGTCCCCTTGTATCTCCCCAGGTTCATGGCCGGGTGTTTGAAGTAGTGCCGAACCCTTCATCTCTTTTACTTTCCGGGAAATCTCTCTTTCTTTCTTCCGCTTCCTGGAACCCTCACCACCCGCCATACCTGCACAAATAAGAGGTCAGTGAGATCGCTAAGGTCCTGAGATCTGAGATGTAGAAAATACCAATGCCGAGGTCAGAGAGCGGAAGTTCGCGATCTTGGCCGGTGATCAGCTGTATGGTCCAATGGTGCAGCTCGGCAGTCACCGCATCTAAACAGGAGAACTTCTGAGTGGTCGCCTGGTTCTTCAGTTCCATCACTATTAGGCTTTCCTCCTTGTTCAGGGTAATACGCTTCGGAATCAAGGGCCCCTGGTGCCACTAGCTACGGGGGAAGTCCTCAAAGCAGGTCAGATTTTTGCTCCTTAGAATGAAGAAGCGGTTCTTCCAATTCTTAAGGGAGGAGGGTAGATCGGTAAAGAGCCCACAATGAGGCTTCGCCTGAAAAAACCAGTGCTCATCGTCCTTTCGGCGAGTTAGCCTGTGCAGTTCGACGAACACCTTAGCCGTAGGACTGATTCCCTTAGCTCGGCACAGGCCTTGGAAGGCTACTAAGATCCGCCACGAGTTAGGGTGAACTTGGGCAATGCACACTCGGTGATACTTTAGGACCTCCTTGAAGAAGTCGTCCAGAGGGAACCGAAGACCGGCCTTTAACTGTTCCTCGTATACCATAACCATGTCATTCTCTTCAAAGAAGTGATCGGCTCGATGATCGTCGTGACACCGGATAAGTTCGTACGAATCAGAACGAATATTATACTCCTGGCTGAACGATTGCAGATTGGATTCTTGCAAGATCGATGGCAGCTCGTCCATAGGAAGATTCTCCCTCCCCGAAGAAGGTGCATGCCTTGATGGTGCGATCCGCCCCCGAGCTGGAACGGAGACCCTAGGAGGTTCTGGTTGTGCGCTAGGCCCGACCACCTCTTCTTCATCAGACGACCACGAGAACTGAATGGAAGGAGGGCTTGTCGCTCTCTGACCTTCGGCACCGCTCATTTTCAAAGGAAATAAAGAATTTAAACTAAAAAGAAGATCAAAGCCCTTACCGGAGTCTGATCGGCGTCGGAAGAACTTGAGAAAACGAGAGAACTTTGAAGTTGTGAGCAAGAGACTGAAAATGACATACAGGAGCAAATGGCTAACCCTTCACCCCTATTTATACTCGTCCGAGCATTTAATGCTCACGAGGTTCCAGGCAGCGCATCGGTTAGCGGGACTCGCCAGCTGTTCTGACACGTCTCACGCATATTCCCAAGATTCCATAAAGAGATCGGTTAATTATAAATCGGCAGATCCAGGTGTTTCGAATTACGGATCGGATAAGTGTCATTCAGGTAAAGAATCAGATCAGATAATCATATTAGAGCTCGGAAAATAATTAATAAGATAATAATTGACAAAATAAAATCTTTATTTCCAAAAGATCGGATTACATCATTTGGGCAATCTCAAGAGATCGGAATACATTTCCAAAAGTCAGATTACATAATCTGGGCGATCTAAAGATCGGAATACATTAGAGATCTGATTACATCAAAAGGCCGATCTCTAAAAGATCAGCGGAACATCCTATCTAAAGAGGCCTGTGTCAATAGTCAACATTGTGACTGATCCAAGGGGTGTCGCCGACCGGAGCTTAATCCGCTGTCGGAACACCCAATGTGGAGGAAAGCCGCTGTCGAAACACCCAATGTGGTGAGAAGCCGAATAAACTCGGAAGAGCAATCGCCAAGGGTCAGCGGAACATTAGCAATTTGCTTGGCCAAAATCGGTTCGCCGATTATGCCGGTGGAACAATTCGGGATCGACACGATCGAGATCCGCGATCCAGATCGGTTAATTGGTCCAGTTCTCTCACCATCATTAAACAAGGTTATGCGATCACCAGGATCGTAAATTTTCAGTCGAGGAGCAAAGAAGTTTATCGGAAAGGGATCAAAAACCACAATCATGGCCGGAACTTCTGTCGGAGTAGCTAGAACTGGAAAGTAAGAAGGAAAAGAGGGAAATCGAATGAAGGAAGTTTCTTCTGTCAGGGGTATATATAGGGAGAAACCGGGCATTTATTGCTAAGCGAAAGCGGGACGCTTGAGAATCGGAAGGAATTAATGCTTTGACCGGACCAGGGCTGATTAAGGGATCGGAATAATAGAGATCGAAAGATGGGAGATCAGCATGAGAGATCAGAATAGGAGCGTGTCAAGAAGATCGGAAAGGGGGAGGGATCGGAAGGCAAAAAGAATAAAGACAAATCCCAAATAACCGTCGTCAGAATAAGAGCCGAGGTAGTTAAAGCGTTGCAGACGAGATCTCCACCGCACGCCTGAGAATCGCCCAATCTTTGGCAGTGCCGTATGTCATGTGATCTGTACATCTCAATCTCCACCGTTGATCTCACTTGTAAGGATGAACCGGAACCCTTGGATCAAGAGAAGACGACAAGACCCGTCTTTCGCTCTTAGCCCTCGGATCGCTCGGACAAGAGGATTTGAGACCGTCAGTTGAAAGAAGAAAGGGCGAATATTACGAAGAATAATATCGGCGTTCATTTTGGTTCTCTTTAATTCTCAAGCATCCGATCATGTCCTTCAAAATCGGACCCTCCATCCCCTCAAAATAAATCGACCCTTCATGGGGAGCACGATTCCTATAAATACACACGAAAAGCTGCTCAAGGACGGAAAAAAAACATATAGACAAGAGCGAGAACTATAGCGAATAACTCTAAAACTTAATTCATTTGTTACTCGCTATTTTCTTTGAGATTTCGTAGGAAAAAACTTTCAAACTAGTTTTACAAGTGTTTTCTTGCAAAAGGGATTCTTGAATCTTGAAATTTTTCATTTCGATTCGTTCATTATCTGTGGCACTCTCACTTTACGTCTTCGTTATCCTCTATTTCCATTCATATTGTCTAAGCTCAACTCCACTCAAGCTTGGTTATTCGACGTTTACATTTTAACAAAGAATACTTCATTTCGAGTGACGTAGTCCTCATTTGCCAACTGCAATCTTGCTACTTTTTGCGATTCTGTAGTTAGTTCAATAGACTTGACTCCCTACAGGTCAGTGTTAATATCGCCATTTTATTAAGTCTAGTTCTCGTTTCACGTATTTCCTTCGTTCTCTTTCTTGTGCCTGTTGTTTTCTTTAAGTTCATGTCACACTAAAAAATACAAAGGAAATATATGCTCTAGTTTACTCCCGTGCTGGCTAACCCACACTTTTGTTAACCTTTATTATTTCTGAACACAAGTCGTCTAGCCCCGAGTTACGTAGAAGCAGCTAGACAAAATGTAGGTAACTGTGTTTAAAGTGTCTCTTTGAAAAAGAGGGTCTAAATAACACATCAGGGAAACAGCAAAATTGAATCACTAGGCTGACATGGGAGGCGATCCGGCATAATGCCATAAGGCGGAATAAAAATCAAAACTCAGATAAGAAAAAGGGTACAGATAGGATACTGGTAAAGTGACCTTAGGGGAGGTCAGCAAAATTCAGTCCGACGTCCCTTCTTTAGTCACAAAGTACCAACGAGTTAAAAAAAAAAAAAGTCTTATTTCGACCTTTGGCACCTTTAAATATTAGAACTCTTAAACTTAGACTCTTATGATATATGGCTGTGTCCAAATTTCGAAGAGGTCGGAAGAGAGTCTTCATCTGTTCCTCAAACAAAATTTTTAACAAATAATTTAAAAGAGATCGGAGGAGAGTTCTTATCCGATCCTCACTTAATTTTATAATGAATAATTTAATAGAGATCGGAGGAGAGTTCTTATCCGGTTCTCAATCTAAAATTTAAAATAAATACTCAAAGGAGATCGGAGGAGAGTTCTTATCCGGTTCTCAAACTAAAAATTTAATAAACATTTAGAAAGGAGATCGGAGGAGAGTTATTATCCGGTCTCAAATCAAAATTTTAATAAACACTTAATAGAGATCGGAGGAGAGTTCATATCCGGTCTCAATTCAATTTTAATCTAACGAGTATTGGAGGAGAGTTCTTATCCGGTCTCAATTCAGAATTTAAAAAAATATTTAACAGAAATCGGAGGAGAGTTCTTATCCGGTCTCAACTCAAAATTTTAATAAATATTAAAGAGTTCGAAGAAGAGTTCTTATCCGATCCTTAAATTAAAATTCAATAAAATATTCCTTTCAAACAAAATTAACATACAACAGTAACTCACTAAGGTTGTCTCATTTACTTATGTATCTGGGTGATCCGAATTTAGTGAAAAATTAAATTTTCCTTTTGACAAAAGGATTAACATGTCCATTCAAGCCCTCCTAACTAATGCAAAGTTAAATCTACTAACCCTTATTAAGGGACGAGGTGGGGTGCCTAACACCTTCCCTACCCGTTTACGGACGCCGAACCTAGAATCTCTGTCTTGAAGTGGTTTCATTTCAGTCTATTTTCACAAATGGTTTTCTTTAGTTTCCCTCAAAACTAAGGTGGCGACTCCTCACTCTTTCCCACTTCGGTGAGGGTTCGTTCAGGCGACCGCAAAACACCTTGCGACTACTACTATGGCCGAAAGCCACTTTTTGATCAATACTTCTAAAAGGGGTCAAGCTAATTACCTTAAATTAGTACTTCTTGAGAGGCAACCTAAGTTTTACTTTTAATATTTGTATTTGTTTATTTCTTTTATTTTATCATGAAACTTGTTTCAATGTTTATTCTCTTTGTAGGTTCAACAAGCACTTGAAGGAGCAATGGAGAACAATCATACAAATCCTCAAAGGAAGGCATGCTTCAAGAAGGGAAATATTTTTTATCTATTAGCTTTTCCTCACTTATTGCATTTATGATAGTACTCCTGAGCTGAATGTGCCACCTTGATGAAATTGAGGACAATGTCAAATTTGAGTTTGGGAGTACAATAGGATTTGTATGTTAAGTTTTGTATTGCATTTTAGGTAGAAAATTTTTGCATTTTTTGCACTTTCATCATAAAATTAATAAAAAAATTTCATTTTTGACTCTTTTGATATGATGAGAATTGTTTTGATAGACAATTGAAGTAACTTTGGGAAGTTTAATTTGTTGATTGCCTAAAAAAGTATAAGGAGAAGAATGATCATAATGGAATTGATATTTGGCTTTGTATTTTTTCTGGGCATGTGTACATCATTCTATTGCAACGAAATTTTGAGTTCTTAGAGCAAATATATGTGCATGGATGTGATTTTTTAATTATCTCACTAGTCCTAGATAGGTCTTTTAAACTTATCGAGTTGAAATCCTAGCATACACTTGATTAAGAGATGATTTAGGCATTCTTTGAACTTAGCCTCATTAAGCCCCAGTCACCCTTAATTAAAATATATCCCTTGTACCCAACTTGAGCCTATATTTTTACTTATATGATTTTCTTTGTTTGCCCACATTATTTATCTAGCCCTTAGCCTAAATACTTAACTTACCCTTATAAGAGAGGTTGTCTATTAAAGTAAGAGGTACACTATAAAAAAAAAAAAAAGGGAAAAGAGAAAACATGGAGAAAGGAATAAAATAGAGGTGCTAGTATATGAAAATAAATTAGAAAAGAATTAATCCACCCAAGTGTTCAAAAAATGAGTTTCGGGGTGGAAACTAAAGAGGGACAAGTACATCAAATTCAAAAATTATAAATAAAGTGCCTATTGAATTATCAAGAAGTATGCGAGCACTAGAGTCAATTTATAAATTTCTTTTCTTCATAAAAAAAAAAAATCTAATGTGTCTTAATCTTTAATAGATTAATTACTCTCATACTTTGATTACCTTATATCATTTTTCTTTGATTGCCACGTTATCCTTTAACCCCATTACAACCTTATGAAAAGACGTTTTGATGTTTTGATACTGCATGCTACATTAGTGGAGATAGGGTTAGGAGATCTGCCTATGGGACTTGGAAAATTAAATTCAATACATTCATATAAAGGCATTAGAGATTGCTAAGTGTATATCTACTTATTTAAGTAAAGCAATTTCCTATAACTAGTGTGTGTACATATGTTTTGGGTTGATAATTTGTGCTTTGCCAAATATTAGTATATATAATGGATGTTTGACTTTTTAGCATTTTGATAAGTTATTGACATGTTGATCTTTTTAATGTTGTCTTTGAAAGTCCAGAATTGCAATTCTTATCATACCCAAAAGGAAAATACTTTTCATATGCATTTAAGTTTCTCTTTGCTTAAGGATAAGCAAAAATTCGAGTTTTGGAGTATTTGATGAAGTCAAATTATATAGACATTTAAGGCTAATATTTATTGCATCTTGTTATTATTTAGTCTCTTTTATATTTATTTTTAAGTGTTTTTAGTAATATTTTAGAAAACATGTTAATCCAACCCAATTCTTTAATTTTTTTATAATTTATCAGGTATTTTTTTGTGGTTCTAAAGCGAAGAACGGGTTTGGAAGAGGTCTGAAGGTCAAAACGTGAAGAATAAAAGGCTAGAAGCATTACACAGCCCATGTTACTTACCCCATGTAACATTACATCTCCATATAGCAATTTTAACCTGACTTTACTTCCTTCTAACTCGACCCGAATGAATTTTTAAGGCTTTTAGAACTCTAAAACAAGAGATTTTACACCAGATATAAATATAATAAGTCAAGAATTAAGAGAGAGAACCAATTTACATTCAAGAGTGCATATTAAATTCAAGAAAGGCAAAGGAGAAACAAGATCTGCAAGATTGCAAGAAGGGATTTTTAGCTAAAGTTTCAAAAGTCCAAGGCTGCAATTCTCTATATGGGTTCTTTCATTTTATTTCTTCTCTTGTCTTTTCTTTATTTTATAAACTTGATTGTAAAACTCACCATGCGTGAGTAATTTCTTTATTCTAGGGTTAGGGATATAACAATCTCAATTTAATTATGGATCTGGTTTTATTTTATTTAATATATTAGGTATTTTATTCTTTGATTTAATCTCTCGTGTTCTTAATGCATGCTATATATTGGTATCCACTTAGTATTGATTCTAGATATTAAGTAAAGGACTAGAAGGCAAAGATTAATATTAGAAAATTAGGATTTTGAGCTTAGAATTCTTGATCTAGAGATAGGCTAGAATTCTATGTGGATCTAATAATTAATTAAAGAACATAATAGATTTTAATTAAATTAATCACCACAAAAGTAGGGTTTAGGTTAATTAAAAAACGTCTTAAGTGCCTTAAAAGAGGACTTAAGATAACTTATAATTAATTTTCTTTAAAGTAATAATCTCCCATTTATTGAATGAACTAGATTGATTCTATAATTAATTGAAGTGTGAACTCCTAGCTCTAGAATTTTTTTATTAATTAATATTCAAGTTTAGTTAATTGTTTTAGATTTTATTTCTTTTAATTTAGATTTAATTAATATTTCTATACAATTCGATCATCTAAATAATTAAAATTACTATAGTTTGATACTCAACACAGTCCTCATAGGAACGATACTCTACCCATTACTTTATTACTTGTTTGTAATCCGTGCACTTGCAGGATTGTAAACTAGCAAACAATGCTTGAGAACTAAGACCATACACCCTACATTTCTTCTCACCTCCAACCGCATCGAAATATAGCTAGTTCTCATCAACAGTTTCAGAGGACTGTGTCATTACCTCCTTCCTTGCAAACATTTTGCAATTAAATTTATTAAAAAATAAACTTACATGTATTTCTTTGGACCATTGATCAATTAAACTCTCATTATCATGTCCTCGCGTGTGAGTGTATAGAAACAACTCATTCGCATTTGGCTCTCGACCCATTTGCTTCTCCTGAAGAAATATATAAGATTAAGTAGTTAATAAAAATTCTAATAAATAAATTGGAATGAATATAAAATGAATGAAGTTTCTCCTGTTTGTTCTTCTCACTAAATATATATTTTTTAATCTTGTTTTATTCTGTTTTCACTTCTATTTAAAGCTCTTCAGTAGTGTTTACTCTTCGCACTAAAGACTAATGCTTTTTAACAGTGTTTTCTTTTTTTCTGCCATGATAGCATAAGAAGGGAAAAGCTTGTGCCTTGTGGTGAAGAATTGATTTTGCACTAGCACAATTGCGAGGTCAAATGAATTGATCAAGATAAAAGCCAATTTTATGGTTGGTCTTCTGATGTGTTGCATTTAGTAGGTCATCTTTACATACAATGGATTTCACATATCCATTTTCACAACCGAAACTTGACATCAACACTAAGGAAGATTTTGTCAATGTTTAAATTTGAACCTACAAGGCATTCCATCTCTAAGGTGCCTAGTGATGCTAATACTTTTCAGGGAAAAAAAAAATCTCACAATCACATGTCACTTCAATTAGGCATGAGCATCTCCAATATAGACATGTAGATGAACTTAGCTCAAAAAAACCATGTCCCAATTAACTTAAGTAGCTACATGACTCTAATTCCATTTTTGACATGTCATGGAAGGATATCATGCATATAGGGAATCCAACTAAAAAAGCTTAAACAATTTGATCAAAGATAATGTACAATATATAATTATATAATAAGAATCATACAAAACCACATGGAACTGCTCAATACCATTCCCATTTCATATTTCTAGGGCCTAATAAACCACTACTAAAAGAATTTTACTCTAAAAGAAACCTTTATCATGTGGGCAGCATTAATAATAAAATATAGCATAGTAGCAAGCTTTTATTAAACATCAAAGCATTCAAATTAAAACAATAGGTTCATGTGGAACATATGACTTACTAAACTTCTTATATAACCTATAACAGATGTTTCCAAATACTGTAAATTCTAACCTAAAATAACAGAAGAGGTTGACAAATTTATAAAATTAAAAAAAAAAAAAAAAAGAGGCAGACACAAAGAAAATACCATGATTGACTTAATAGTAACCTTAACCATTATAACCCTATCATGATTCAACAATATATCATATACAAAAATATCTAAAATGAACTTTTAACCATTGGAGAAAGTTGTAAATGGCTTAAACAGGTTTGTGCATTATATTTATATTTTCAATTTCATCAAAGTATCATTTTTGGAAAGAGAAATCAATTAATCACAACTAATAACTTAGCTCCAAACATAATTTCAAAAAAAAAAAAAAAAAGGATTTGAACTATACCCATACCCCAAATAGTACCTTAAATAGAATGGGTCTACGTGGAGTGATAATTCATGGATGACCCACTGGTTCCTATTAGGAAAGCAAATATAAAGAAAATACATGCATGCCATATGGACTAGCTAACTCCTTGAGGGGGATAGGCATACTCCAAGACAAAGGCGTGAGATCCATATGCCTATAAAGGAAAAGGGATGCCGGGTAAGACAATTTGTGTCTCTAACATTTTGGTACTAAGGATTACAAGATCCACCTCAAGCAGGTAATGACATTTGTGTCCTTGGTATCCATTATGTATTATATTAAGAGGAAATCTTGAGGAGCTCCTTTAACAAGCCGGGCACATTGGACATATATGATAGCTAAGGGACCACTAGTGACACGAATGGCCTTGTTGTAAATTGTGTGTTGTCGAACCATCATGGGAGTGATGCATTGCATATGCTTAAACATAAATGTTTTAACTAAATACTTTATCTTCCCAAAGTAAGAATTTACTCATTGAACCCTAAACTCACTCTCTTTATCCTATTTTCCCCTTTCAGGTACAAGTGTTGAAGATGTAGTCAACATGTCAAGGTTATGAGTTCCAAGGCTATTGCCTCATTGCATCGATAAAAGTATATATAAAGGTTTATGGGTGATGGTAAGTGAATATATAAAGGTTTATGCTTGTGATCACATATTTTATTTTATGATATAAATAATTGTTTTATATATTTAAATGTCTTTTATAATGGAAGTGGGTCTATCAATGATTTATGAAGGTATGATTAAGCTTGTTGTGGTTTTGGTGGCTTCTTGCCTTCCCGTTTCCTTAGCGTCGATAGTAGTCTCGGATTGGAATGTTACATTGGATGCTTTTTCTTACAAGTATTTTTCTAAAGAACCAAACAAAAGTAATAATAAAAAAAAAAAAGCATTACGACTTATTAATTTTTTTTTAATTTTAATAACACAATTTAAAATCGTACTACAAAAATTTACTAATGAAAAATTCTTAATTACTTATATTAAATACAATATAAAATTATATTAAAAGTTTTGCATATTTTATCAAAATTAATTTTAATTTTCAGTTCTTAAATAATTATTAATTATTTTTATTTAAATATTTCTCCATAAGAATGTAACAATATAGTATTTGCACATAATAGCAAATATAATAACAAGTATGCTTAAATATAGAATCTCAAATATAATAATAATAATAATAATAATAATAATAATAATAATAATAATAATAATAATAATTGCTTTTAAAAATTTCATAATCGTTTATTATTACACTATTAATCTCCCATATATGTTGGCATTATAATATTTTTTTTGTTATTAATCTTTCTATATTCATTTGATGCATTTTTAAATTTATAAATTTTGAATTAAATTGTTATCTCCAATTTGGATAATTACTTATACTAATTGTAAAATTTTCTCATATTTTACTGAATGTTAATACTATAATAAATTTTTTTATTAAATATATCAGGTAAAAAAATCAAGTAAAAAAAAAGATTGATTTTCAATATTTTATAGTTTTATGATAAAATTATATTTATTTTCTCTAAGATTATATCTATACCTATATAAATGACTTTTATTTTTATTTTTTTTAACTATTATGGTAAATATTAATAAAATCAGTTTAAAATTTAATTATTATATATAGTGAATTGATTTATGATTACTTTTCATTTAATGCATTTTAAATTCATAAATTTTGTCTCGATAATTACTTATACTAATTTTAAAATTTTCTCATATTTTACTAAATGTTACTATGATAAAATTTTTTATTAAATATGTCATAAAAAAATTGATTGTCAATATTTTATAGTCTTGTGATAAAATCATATTTATTTTCTTTGAGATTAAAACTATATTCATATTATACATAAATATATGAAGGAAGCAGGAATATTAAATTTACACAAATTGCCTTCCATTCTTAAAATTAATTATAATTATATTTTTATTATTTAAATTAATTTTAATGTTTGTGTCAATACCCAACCTATAGGCCTGATTGGCACTAAGATCTGAGCCAGCCTAAAGCTCTCGAGGCCCGTAGTAAGCCTAACTATTCCTTAACTCAATCCTAAGGCCCATATTGAGCCCAATTTCAAGAAATCAACCGAACAGAGTCTGGCCATAACATAGACCATCCAACGAGGAGTTTTTGACTCACCCGACCTGTAAGCATAATATATATAATAATTTAGGGAGCTCAGCTCACCCTCCACATACTCATAACAATACTAATTCTAATGGGAGCTCAGCTCTCTCATTCAACCCACTAATCATCCATGCATACTTATATATCATGCTTACAATTCCAGTTAATTCATACATCACTAATTATAATAATACTTGCAGAGTTTTAGAACAGAATAAAAGAACAAAATACAATTAATGCCGATAGTAGACCTGCGAAGAAGACAGCAGGTTAAACTCAATAAAGGACCTCCTGTATCTTGGAAAAATAAGTGAATCGGAGTAAGCGTTCGACTCAGAGAGTAAAATACCAATTTTAAGTATAATTTCTATAGCTATCTAAAGCTAATGCATCCTAAAGAGTGGAATGCAATACCTTTATAATTTTCATACAAATCACATCATAAACAATAAAAAGGTAATTTGGAGCACTCACACACCTATAAAATATTCAAATAGTACATATATGGGAGCTGATCCCCTATACAGCTCTCTTAATCCAACCTCTGCCAGCGAGTACATCTCAAGCCGGACTTTCTCTAAATAGACCAAATGCGGGGGCCAGCGAGATCATCTCGAGCCGTGCCTATCCCGACTTATCCATAAAAGGATCAGGTCCCAACAAGTCAAACTCCAGCTGCATCTACCCATTCTATCCATATACAATATCATACACCACACGCACGCCAACACACGTGCATTGCTCCAAATTATCATAAAATAATATTTATAATATTTCATGAAATAAAGATGCAATATAAAACGTGCCTAGTATTTAATTTTATATATATATATTTATAAGTGATGTATGGGCATGTCTGAACATATAATAATATTGAAATTATAATTAAAATTAATATTTTACTCACAGAAGTAAACCAAGGTCACTATGATGGCCGGGCGGAGGAGGAAGACTGTCTCGGCTCACCTGATAATTATATTATAATTATTTCATATAATTGACTCAAAATAAATTATATATATATATATATATATAAGTGATGCATGGGCATGTCTGAACATATAATAATATTGAAATTATAATTAAAATTAATATTTTACTCACAGACGTAAACCAAGGTCACTATAGTGGTTGGGCGGAGGAGGAAGACTGTCTCGGCTTACCTAATAATTATATTACAATTATTTCATATAATTGACTCAAAACAAATTCAAAAAGAACCAAAGACACCCTAAGTTGTGTCGAAAATCTGCAGAGTTTCCCCTATACCTAGGACCTATCCAATCTGCAAAGGACTCAAAAATATACTTTTACATCCACAAGTCACACAATCATATCTCAATCACATCACATGGCCCCTCCTAGGCCCATCCAAACAGTCAACAACCACAATTTTGAAAAATTATAATTTAGTCCCTACAACTAACCCTTTTTGCAAAAACTACCCAAATGAGCTCTAAAAATTCTAAAATTTTGCCCCGTGGTCCTTAGCAATATTACTAAGCTAATACAAAAGGAATTATAATTTTCTAACTACCCATGAATATTTTATGAAATTTTATTCTAAACTCAGTACTATAAAATTAAAGAAACCCAGAGTTTATGTTTACCTATGCCAATTCTGACGCTTGGAATGCGTTCAGGCCATCTGAAAATGGTATGATAGCCTATAACTTTGACCCAGTTCTGAAGTGATTCTGACAACTTATCTGCTCATATTGAAATTGCAGATCCAGGCGACGGTCGAATTGCCACGAAACTAAAGTACCTATGCAAAGCCCACAACACTAGGGGTTAGACTTAAATATTTATATTTACATATAAAATAATTATTTTAAAATTAGGGGTGTTACATTCTCCTCCCCTTACAGAAAATTTGTCCTCAAATTTTACATAAGACAGAATAAAGAATTATAAGATTACACAGTGGACAAGTACGGGTACTTATTGCGCATGTCTTACTCTGACTCCCAAGTACACTCTTCTACCGATTGGCTCTTCCACAAAACCTTAATCATAGGGATCTGTTTTGATCATAGCTGCCTCATCTGAAAGTCCACTATGGCTATTGGCTACTCCTTGAAGGTTAAGTTTTCCTTCAACTCCATTATATCGAGTTGTAACACATGGGAAGGATTAGGTATGTACTTCTTAAGCATGGAAATGTGGAACACTGAGTGGACGTAAGAAAGGCTTGGTGGTAACTCCAACTGGTCAGCGACTGTTCCAACTCTATCAATGACCTCAAGAGGTCCTATGTATCTAGGTGGTAGCTTGCCTTCCTTCCCAAACCTCATTACTCTTTTCATTGGGGAGACCTTTAGCAATACATAATCATGTTAGTAGTATGCCCTAGAGCATATCATTTTGTATGTATCTTGTACACATTTTATTAATAAAATGCAATTTTACTTTTCCACTTACATAATCTATTTATGTGTAATTGAAAAAGTCCATTGATATTTTGTTAGAAATTCTATTTTTAAGTTGTTAAGAATATGAGTGACAGTATTTCTATAACAAAGTATCATAAATTGGTTCACAATTGAGGATACTTCACAAAGGACATGACTTATCCAGAAAGATTGTAATCATGTTTGTTCCCAAGGTATTTATATGAGATATAAATAAGATGGAGTGGTGAGTCTCATGCCACATAACAAACATGATAGGCACTTATACCTGATAAGTAGGCCGAACCAGTGATGCTTATGACAAGCACATAGAGTTTACTCTTGTCAATGCATTGTCATATATCATATCAGTGCATAAAATCTTTAGACCTGAGATAACACAGTTATCTTGTATATAGGTGGTTTGAGTTTGATACTGCTTTCATACTTGTACTATATATGGGTATATGGGCATGTGTTGGCACCTACTAGTTATATATGGAGATAGGTGTTGATCAAGATGGAATCTGTTACCCTAAGTAAATAGGGATGAGATCCTATGTTCATTTAATTATTTTTGATGATTTAAGTTCCTGACTAGGACAGATAGATTTAGTCAGAAAAGAGTTTCTAACAAGAAAATCCAATTAATTAAGAATTGGAATTAAAAGAGAACATAATGTTCATAGCTAATGGAGTTTGACATTAACCATGACTCCAGCCGGAATTGGGATTTTGTAATAGAGAGATTCTAATGCATGATAACATATGATTAAAGGTTCATTTAAGGTATTCCTTATTACTGATTGGGTGGCCATGGCATGCTATGCTAGGTGTCAACCATGGTCTATGATGTACCTGAAATGTTTTGGAGAAATCATTTAAGGTAAGAAAGAGTTCTAATGATATTATGGGATAATATCATTTATCATTGCCAATAAGTAATGAGCGTCGTAAGTCACACATCTACACAAGTTAATCACCAAGTAAAATATGATTTAATTAATTAATTAAAGAGTTTAATTAATTAATTAAATAGGTTTGGTTTGCAATAAGATTGTAAAGTCCCTCGTATGACTTGAAACCAAATCTAGGTTATTGGATGTATAATATAAATTAAATTTATATTTATAATTTTTAAATATGAATTTAAATGTGAGAGATTAATTAATGAATATTAATTAATCAATTAATTTATATTTGACATGTGGCACCATGAGATAGTGACACATGTCACCTCACAAGCTTGTCACTTGTCTTTCTATGATGGAAGACCACTTTTTTAAGATTTAAATGGAGCTTGACACTTAGCTTCATGGGATTAAGTCAACCAAGAACAAGATGAGATCTTGCAGTGACATGTGGCAAGAAGTTAGTAAACTTTGACTTGTGTATATAAAGGAAAATGAAGAAAGAGAAATCATCTTCTCTCTTCACTCCTATTTAGATGGCAACATTGAGTCCTTCCCTTCTCTTCATTTTCTCATCCAATTCAAGAAGAAAAACTTTAATTTTCTTTGAATCAAAATTGCTAGAAATGGTTTTTAGTGCTACTTACATCCATTAAATCTCACCACTTTAATTATAAGTGGTTGGCAAGGCTTGGGAAGTCATTCAAGGGGTTGCCATTACTGCCATTGGTGAGCTTGCAGTGGACAAAGCTAGAGGGACAATATTTGGGGTCCTAAGAGCCTTCTAAGAGTGGGAATTCCATCAATTGTGCATCAAGAGGTTAGTAATCAAAATCCCCTCTTTTAATTAGGGATTAATTGAATTAAATGTTAATTCACAATCTTAAATGGCAAATGAAAGTTTAAAGCATGCTAAAATGTGTTTTAGTATGCAATTGGGCATTGAAAATTGATTAGGACCATAACACACTTGTATGATGCATGAAACCCTAGAATGGTTTTTGAAATTTCAATGCTTTAAATGTCCTAAATCCATGCTTCCACTCCTACAATTGGTATCAGAGCCACTATATTTGCCATTTAGATTGTTTATGAGGTTTAATTGTATGATTGGATCAAATTTGGGTTGATTTGAAGTTGGTTCGGATCAAGAAAACCTAGAAAACCAAACTGTCGCAAGAAACACCGCCTAGGTCGTGTTCTGGGCATTTACACTATCCAGGGCATGTTTTCAGCGTGCACAGCCTGTGCCTTCCTCGCGCCTCAACCAGTGTCGGATGCATTGTTTACACGACCCGAGCTGTGTCAGTCCACGCCCCAGGCCGTGTTCTTTGTTTTGGGCATGTAAAATTTATTTTGGAAATGAATATATTGGCTCGGGTTATATACATGATGGACTTTATTATTTAGATAATAATGTTAAATACAAATCTAATGCAAGCAATCTAAATGAATGTAATGCCATGATGAAAATCAACTCAAGTTTAAAATATATTTGGCACTTAAGATTAGGTCATATTGTAGAAGATAGGATTGTAAAGCTGAGGAAAATGGGGATTTTATCCTCATTAGGTTCTGAACCTATTCCAACTTGTGAATCATGCCTTTAAGGCAAAATGACTAGATCACCTTTTGTAGGACAAGTGTTAAGAGCTTAAAATATTTTGAAACTTATATATAGTGATGTATGTGGTTCATTTAAAGAAATAGCTAGAGGCAGTTTTCATTATTTTATTACCTTTACTGATGATAAATCAAGGTTTGGGTATTTGTATTTGATAAAATACAAACATAAATCCTTTGAAAAGTTTAAAGAATTTAAATCTGAAGTAGAAAATCAAATAGGAAAAAGTATTAAAACTCTTCAATCAGATCGTGGAGGTGAATACTTAAGTACTGAATTTGATGAATACTTGAAAGAGCATGGCATTATATCCCAGTTGACTCCTCCAGGAACGCCACAATTAAATGGCGTGTCTAAAAGAAGAAATCATACCCTATTAGATATGGTACATAGTATGATGAGCTATACTGATATGCTAGTCTCCTTTTGGGGATTTGCATTAGAATCAGCTTTGAATATTCTGAATAGGATTCCATCAAAGTCAGTCTCTTCCACAACTTATGAGATATGGCATGGAAGAAAACCGAGTCTTAAATATGTTAAGATTTGGGGTTGTCCAACTTACATTAAAAAGCTGAAGACTGACAAATTGGAAACCAAATCAGAGAGGGGTCGATTTGTTGGGTATCCAAAAGAAAGTTTTGGATATTATTTTTATTTGCTTACATCACAAAAGGTTGTGGTAAGTAGAGATGCCATATTTCTTAAACAACAGTTTATTCAAGAAGGTGGCAAAGGAAGACAAATAGAGTTAGAATTAGAGAATTCTGACCAACCAACAAATCAGATGGATGTAAATCCATCTAGTCAACCTATGCCTATTGATGAATCATCTACAATAATTCCTCGCAGATCAACCAGGATATCTCATCCATCAGAAAGGTATGGTTTTCTTCATGTAGATGAATAAGAGTTGTTTGCTCATGAAGAAATAGATCATGAAGATGATCCTTTTACTTATGAAGAAGCTATATCAGATATAAACTCTTCTAAATGGATTGAAGTTATGAAATCCGAAATTGATTCCATGCATATGAACCAAGTCTGGGATCTTGTTGACCCACCTGAAGGTATTGTACCTATCAAAAATAAATGGATTTTCAAGAAGAAGATTGGTTCTGATGGAAAGGTAGAGATGTATAAGATAAGGTTAGTAGCGAAAGGGTTTCACCAAAGGCAAGGAATCGACTATGAGGAGACTTTCTCGCCTGTTGCCATGCTTAAATCAATTAGGATTTGTTAGCAATAGCTGCATACTATGATTATGAGATTTGGCAGATGGATGTCAAAATAGCTTTTCTCAATGGAAACATTGATGAAAACATTTTCATGGAACAACCTAGGGGTTTTGAATCCCAAGATAGTTCCAAGGTGTGCAAGCTAAAACGATCCATTTTTTGATTGAAACAAGCTTCGAGGAGTTGGAACATCCGTTTTGATGAAGCCATTAAGTCATTTGGTTTAATAAAAAATGTGGATGAACCATGTGTATATAAGAAAGTTAGTGAAAGTACTATCACCTGCCTTATCTTATATGTAGATGACATTCTGTTGATAGGTAATGATACAGGTATGTTGACAATTGTCAAGATATGGTTTTCAAATACATTCTCTATGAAAGACTTAGGAGAAGCAACCTATATTCTTGAAATTCGCATCTATAGAGATAGAGCAAAAAGAATGATTAGTTTATCCCAAAGTCTATACTTGGAAAAGGTGTTAAAGAGGTTTAACATGCTTGATTCCAAGAGAGGATTGTTACCAATAAGACATGGTATCCATCTTTCTAAGGAAATGTCTCCAAAGACACCTGAAGAAAGAGACAAGATGGCTAGGATTCCATATGTCTCGGCTATTAGAAGTTTGATACATGCAATGTTGTGTACTAGGCCGAATATCGCGTATTCATTAGTTTGACTAGCAGGTTTCAATCCAATCTAGGTTTGAAACACTGGATAGCTGTCAAGAATATCCTTAAGTACTTGAGAAGAACTAAGGATTTATTCTTGATTTATGGAGATGGTATCAATAAGACATGGTATCCATCTTTCTAAGGAAATGTCTCCAAAGACACCTGAAGAAAGAGACAAGATGGCTAGGATTCCATATGTCTCGGCTATTAGAAGTTTGATACATGCAATGTTGTGTACTAGGCCGAATATCGCGTATTCTGTTAGTTTGACTAGCAGGTTTCAATCCAATCTAGGTTTGAAACACTGGATAGCTGTCAAGAATATCCTTAAGTACTTGAGAAGAACTAAGGATTTATTCTTGATTTATGGAGATGGTATCAATAAGACATGGTATCCATCTTTCTAAGGAAATGTCTCCAAAGACACCTGAAGAAAGAGACAAGATGGCTAGGATTCCATATGTCTCGGCTATTAGAAGTTTGATACATGCAATGTTGTGTACTAGGCCGAATATCGCGTATTCTGTTAGTTTGACTAGCAGGTTTCAATCCAATCTAGGTTTGAAACACTGGATAGCTGTCAAGAATATCCTTAAGTACTTGAGAAGAACTAAGGATTTATTCTTGATTTATGGAGATGGCGACCTACAATTGGATGGTTACATTGATTCTGATTTTCAATCAGATATTGATGATAGAAAGTCTACCTCTGGTTTTGTGTTCATTTCTAACGGAGGAGCAGTTAGTTGGAAGAGTTCCAAATAGAGTATGACTGCTGATTCCCCTACAGAAGCCGAGTACATTGCTGCATCAGATACTGCAAAAGAGGCTGTTTGGATAAAGAAGCTCGTGACAGAACTTGTAATAGTTTCTTCCATTGAGTTAGCATTTTCTCTCTACTGTGACAATAATGGAGCGGTCATACAGGCTAAGGAACCCCGGTCTCACCAGAAATCCAAACACATAGAAACGCGCTACCACATTATCAGAGAGATAGTTAGACGAGGCGATATACTCATGCAAAAAATACCATCAGCCGAAAATCCAACTGATCCATTCACAAAGCCTATATCACAAACTCAGTTAGACCGACATCTTGAGAAGATGGGTCTAGGATATTATAATGAATGGCTCTAGTGCTAGTGGAAGATTGTTAGTAGTATGCCCTAGAGCATATCATTTTATATGTATCTTGTACACATTTTATTAATAAAAGGCAATTTTACTTTTTCCATTTGCATAATCTATTTATGTGTAATTGAAAAGGTCCATTGATATTTTGTTAGAAATTCTATTCTTAAGTTGTTAAGAATATGAGTGAGAGTATTTCTAGAACAAAGTATCATAAATTGGTTCACAAACGATGATACTTCACAAAGGATATGACTTATCCAGAAAGATTATAATTATGTTTGTTCCCAAGGTATTTATATGAGATATAAATAAGATGGAGTGGTGAGTCTCATGCCACATAACAAAAATAATAGGCAAGTAACGCTTATGACAAGCACATGGAGTTTACTCTTGTCAATGCATTGTCATATATCATATCAGTGCATATAATCTTTGGACCTGAGATAACACAGTTATCTTATATATAAGTGGTTTGAGTTTGATACTACTTTCATACGTGTACTGTGTATGGATATATGGACAAGTGTTAGCTCCTACTAGTTATATATGGAGATAGGTGTTGATCAAGATGGAATCTGTTACCCTAAGTAAATAGGGATGAGATCCTATGTTCATTTAATTATTCTTGATGATTTAAGTTCCTGACTAGGATAGATAGATTTAGTCAGAAAAGAGTTTCTGACAAGAAAATCTAATTAATCAAGAATTGAAATTAAAAGAGAACATAATGTTCATAGCGAATAAAGTTTGACATTAACTATGACTCCAGCCGGAATTGGGATTTTGTAATAGAGAGATTCTAATGCATGGTAATATATGATTAAAGGTTCATTTAAGGTATTCCTTATCACTGATTAGGTGGCCATGGCATGCTATGCTAGGTATCAACCATGGTCTATGATGTACCTGAAATGTTTTGGAGAAATCATTTAAGGTAAGAAAGAGTTCTAATGATATTATGGGATAATATCATTTATCATTGCCAATAAGTAATGAGCCTAGTAAGTCACACATCTGCACAAGCTAATCACCAAGTAAAATGTGATTTAATTGATTAATTAAAGAGTTTAATTAATTAATTAAATAGGTTTGGTTTGTAATAAGATTGCAAAGTCTCTAGCATAACTTCAAACCAAATCTAGGTTATTTGATGTATAGTATAGATTAAATTTATATTTAAAATGTTTAAATATGAATTTAAATGTGAGAGATTAATTAATGAAGATTAATTAATCAATTAATTTATATTTGATATTAAGTAATTTGAAGAGAAGAAATTATAATTTTTTGGGAAAATTATATGGTGACATGTGGCACCATGAGATGGTGACACATGTCACCACACAAGCTTATCACTTGTCTTCCTATGATGAAAGACCACTTTTTTAAGATTTAAATGGAGCTTGAAACTTGGCTCTATGGGATTAAGTCAACCAAGAACAAGATGAAATCTTGTAGTGACATGTGGCAAGGAGTTAGTAAACTTTGACTTGTGTATATAAAGGAAAATAAAGAAATAGAAATCATCTTCTCTCTTCACTCCCATTTGGACGGCAACATTGAGTCCTTCCCTTCTCTTCATTTTCTCATCCAATTCAAGAAGGAAAACTTTGATTTTCTTTGAATCAAAATTGCTAGAAATAGTTTCTAGTGCTACTTACATCCATTAAATCTCACTACTTTAATTAGAAGTGGTTTGCAAGGCTTGGGAAGTCATTCAAGGGGCTGTCATTGCTGCCATTGGTGAGCTTGTGGTGGACAAAGCTAGAGAGAGAACATTTAGGGTCCTAAGAGCTTTCTAAGAGTGGGAATTCCATCAATTGTGTATCAAGAGGTTAGTAATCAAAATCCCCTTTTTTAATTAGGGATTAATTGAATTAAATGTTAATTCACAATCTTAAATGGCAAATGAAAGTTTAAAGCATGCTAAAATGTATTTTAGTATGCAATTGGGCATTGAAAATTGATTAGGACCATAACACACTTGTATGATGCATGAAACCCTAGAATGGTTTTTGAAATTTCAATGCTTTAAATGCCCTAAATCCATGCTTCCACTCCTATAAATCACCCACTGCAAACTCTACATCCTTTCACCTAGGATCTGCATAGCTCTTTTGCCTAGGATTCACATAGCTCTTTTATCTGCTGTAGTATCCTAGCTATCATCGTCATTTCACAATAAAACTCATACCTCAAACCACTCCTTAATCTTTTTCTGAAATCGTCAATACTCACTATACCTTCACTGTGTTTGACTTGATATCTCATAACTTCCATCAGCTTTGGTGCTTACCTCTCCTTCATTGTGCCCTAATGTATCTCTTAGTGACGTCAACCCCCATACCTCTGTTTCAACAATCTCTGCTTCCTACAGACATGACTTATGTTCCTTATCCTATAAGATCCTATGAGATGCTTTCCTGTAGCACCAATCATAGGTATCTTGTTCAACATCTTTACTTATCCTATGGCCCCATTGGTCAACACCTATGCATCTTCTCATTCTGATGATACTTGGAATTTTACTTGTGTCATTACTAAGGTCCTTAAATCAACCCCTGTCCATCTTATGTAACTAGTTATGTAGAGCTCTATCAAAGTGTTGAGCGTTTATGTTCTATCTATTAATAGTAGAAAGTAGGTTGGGCCTCTTCTCTAATCTAACAAAAGTCTACGTATTTGTAAGACATCCAGCCAAAACAACTTATCATATCATAATTCTTTTCTGAAAAAAGAGTTACTTGCCTTCTACTTGAAATTTCTTACCATCTGACGTGCTTCCTGACACATTGGTACTTAAATTGAGGCCCCATTATTCCTTTATCTTACCATTTTACCATAATTTGTTTTAAACATCCCTTAGTGTGTCCCTAGCATACTTATTCTGTGACACCCCGTACCCGTGTACAGTATACCCGAGTAAGTAATGCCACACGGTGTATCGGCACACTCTAATATACCCTAATTAATTTTCATCATAATTTTGAATATAACTTGTAAAATATAACTCATTTAAGTCATTTATTGAAATCATAATTTATTTGAGGTTCCGTAAATTTTAAAGAAAATCCGACAGAGTACCGGCTAAAAATGGAGAAAACAGTTCTTCGGAACCAGTGAAAAACACTTCCAATAAACAAATTCATTCATTCTCAACTCCAATATCATCAATAAAACTCTATATCAAGATCTCAACATTTCAATTTCAATTCTCAATCATCCATCACATGTGATGATCACATATAAATCATAAATAACCATTTACTTTTCCATTCACAAATACAATTTTCATAATTTACATAAACCTCAATATACATTACACAAGTTTAATTTCATATGAGAAAATCAAAATTAAGTTACAAAATGTCAAAATGACACCTAGTGTCCTACCAATGCACTGCAGAAGTTGAGGTGACACGGACACTGTGCAGAGTTGCAGGATGGACTCACCCAGTCTGTGGTCTACTGGGCTCACAATCTGTATCTCCAGTACCTACGCGTGGCAAAAGCAACGCGCTAAGCAATAATGCTTAGTGGTGCAATAATATAATAAAAGGAAAATAGCAAGAAATTAAATGTGTAGTGAATGTATATGTTTTATTTGTTTGGTATTTATATATTATTTACTTTGTCCACTTTTATTCATTTGGTTGCCCCAAGTAACCTACACTAGACGACTGGACTGGATAACGGGTAAACTGGCACTGGGTATCTAGTACCTCGGGCCGTCACACCATCGGTCACATATGCATCTCCCGGTGTAATGCAGCTACCAAGTCAGAATAATCTCAGGCACAAGGCCAAATCTCAATGCAAAGTCAGAATGGCTAAAAGCCATGAAATCACAGAATGGCATATTGCCATATGCAGTACTGCTAACTGAACCCTATTGGCATGCCAAACTATCCAAACCAATCATGTTAGGTATACTAGGGCATTTGAAACTTTTAAATTCTTTAATTTGTGCATTTCAAGTTTTGGTGTCACTATTCACCTCATTGGTCAACAAAAATGTTGACTTTTGGATAGAAAATATGTACATTGACTTTGGCACTCCCAACATACCACATTTTACATTTAAAACTTGTTAGAATTGGTCACCATTACCATTTCTAACTTAAAACCAAGAGGGAAGAAAATTCAGTTTTTGAAGCATATGTTTACTGTTCCATTAAGCACTGTTACAGTGAGAATTTGAAGAAATGACAAACATGAAAGTTGTTCCTTATTTTGTCTAGTTGAATTTCTTTTTTTGAATCACTCCATTTGGAGTTTTGTAGCTCTAGATATGGTCCAAAAACCCCAGCTGGCCGGATTGCCAATCTGCAGAATTGACCATATCTACAGTAACATGAACAGTGACTGCCACTGCCATTTGGGTTAGGTTCTGGCCATAATTTGGGGTAGGTTTCTTCATGAAAGTTGTTTGTCTATGTCTTAACTTGTTGCTGTAAAAATTTCAGGTCAATTGACCAAATCTACAGTGAGTTATGGCCACTGTTCATTTGGTCATTCTGCAGAATCAGTTGCAGGGTATCCGGATTGGGGCCAAGTTTTGGTCCTCTTGCTTTGGTCTTTTGGGCATGGTTTCTTCAGCAAAAATGTGCCATTATAAGCCTAGTTTCATGTCCAATTGGCCAAACACCAATTGGACTAACACAGCCAAAGTTATGGCTGTGTAATTGGACTGAAATCTCAGTCCATTCTCGCTGTCCCTAGGCAAAGATAGTCATTCCCTTTACCATGCTATTTTTCAGTCCATATTATGGTCAAATCTCCTCAAATGGTCACTAATTGACCATTAAAATGTTCTCTAACAATTTCATAAGCCAAATCAATTTTCACTCCCCAAAACCCTAGCTTCACATTATGTTTTCTACAAAATGCCTTAGTTAGCATACCAACTTATTATTCTTATGTTTATAAACTTCCAACATGATTCTAGTTCACTTCAAGCTCATCAAAAACACTCCCTCCTATTCCATAGCTAGGGCAGCCGAAATTCATGTACACATACACATGAGTTTTTGTCCATTTAGATTACAATTTCTTAGTAAGTTCAAGTCCCAAATCATGAAATTAAAGAGTTTTGGGGATATAGATGCACTAACCTCTTTGCTCAACTTATTAAGCTTGTGGAAACTCTAGAATTCCTCCTCTTTGTGGCTGCCTAGAGCTTGCTTAGGGTGTGTAGATTAATTTTTGTGAAGATAACTTAGGGTTTTGGGGTGAGGCTTGAGAGGTTTGTAAGCTTGAAAATGAAGAAAATGGAGGTTTTAGGGCAAGGCTTGATTTCGGCTGCATGAGGAAGAGGGTGATGGCTGCTGTAATTTTTGGTTATTTGGTCTTCATTTAGTCTCTTTATTAGTTAGTCAAATGAGGGCTTAATTGTGATTGGTGGACAATTTTAAATGACATCACCATGATGTCATAAATTGCATATATTGTATTTTTCTTTCCTTTCCTCCACTACTCATTTCCAATTTCATTTTTAGTAATGTTTCTTCATATTTTATGTCATATTAATTATTTACTCAACTGGACAAGTCGGCCAAAAATCACCTCTGAAGGCGAAATGACCAAAATGCCCTCCGTTTGGCTTAACGGGTCAAAATTGTCTGTACCGATTGAAAAATTTTTCTAGGTATTTTCTTGGCATTCTAATGCCATAGGAACCTCAGTAATCCTTCTCTGGAGTCCCAAAAATTATTTTATAATTTTTCCCCCGGGTCTAGGGCTCCTAGTTGCGAGAACCGCAACTTCCCTCCGGTTACCCATCGCTTGGGCACCGGCTCGTTTGACTTGGTTGTATTTTATTTCTAAAATTTTTACTAAATGTTTCTTATTAATATTTGAGTTAATTATGGTTTCTGACTTTAGTTTAAATATTTTTCCGGACGTTCTAGCTGTCCGGACCGACACCGGTCACCGAAACAGTAGAATGTACGGAGTTGCTACCGGGAGGGTGTTACATATTCCTTCTTATCCTTATCATTGTAACCAACTCTACTGAGCTTTTCACCTATCCTTTAGATCTTATCCACTTTCTTTCTTCTTTTTTTCCTATTTCTGCTAGTGTTAATATCTTTCCAACTTATTATATTTATTCTTTAACCTTTGTCCTCTCTCACCCTTATGCCTTTCCTTCAAGGATATCCATCCCAACATCTATTTTGACTTTCTTTTCATCTCTTAGTCCTATCTTGATTACTAGTTCCATTACTTCTAGGATTCTAACCTTATGATTGGCTCCTATCAGCACATCTTTCACATTATGTAACACTTGTAATTAACCCTAGAAAATTCTTTTTGTGTCTCCTTTCCTAACTTAACCATTAGAACATTATCATTCCCTACCAACCTTTGTAGGAAATTCCTCATCATAGTTAGATAGGAGCCCTTGAAACTATAAGTTGCAGCTAAACTAACATGGCAGTGGGAAATGTGTGCTAGGCTATAATTTCAGTCAAGATGCTTCACATGTTCATGCTCCTTAATACAACCACACATACTGCCCACGGCGCTCCAGACTTCAACCTTAAAGTTACCCATCAGTAATAATTTCATTTCACAACTAGCTCTTCCTCTAGCTTATAGTTCGGAAGGGTTATGAGCCCTGGTGACTAACTTGACTTAATTCCAATCACTACTCTGATCTTCCTTTCATACATAACATTAGGTACACGCTTACCGTCATTTTCTTTTTAAGAAGAATGTGTACAGACTGATGCCTATTAGGTTCTTAAATACTAGGTCATCATAATATTATTTCCCTTGCTTATGTAGACTTCTAGAGCCAAAAGTACGATCTAAACTTGAAGAGAAGGAGAAATCTCCTCCTACTAACATCAACACACCATTCATGTCTCTCAGTCTTCTCCCTGAAATTTCATCATCTCTATATAAGATATCAACTACAGCAATCCTTCTATTGTACCACTGATTTGCCTAATATATCATTTTGAGATTTTCTATCTCCACTTATACTCCATTTCTACCCTTTTATGCCTACCTTAACTCTTTTCCATCCTTATATTTTACTGTATTCAAGAAGATACCTCTCATTAATAAACTCTTCCAAAATGGATTCCAATCATGCTTACTGTCATAACTCTTATCCTTGTACTTCTCAGTGACTTATGACTGTCACTCATACATATCTCTTTCTGCTCTATCTCCTTCTGTCATTTTGTCACTCATTTTCATTCATGTTTCCTTATAAAGTGATCCTATTAGTCATACTAAAAATGCTTACCTAATCCTTGATCGCAGACCCCATAATTGCTATCTCACACCTCTACTCAGGTCCTGAGCCTATGTGCCATTTTCCACCATCCTTTTTGTTTGTCATGCCTATTTGAACCATTAGGTTTACTTTTATTTAACTTACTACTTATTAATTCACTCCTTTGCCTGATAGGACAGTTCAAGACATCATTGCACATCCTATAACTTTTAATTGCTCTGGTTGCATTCCTCAACTAACTTTCTTCATACTGTTAGAAGTCTAAATAGACTTATCCCATTGATACCTACACCATCTTGAAAACAGGAATAAATAGAGTTTGATCCATATCCTGCAACTCTAAACCCCATGTTTTGGCTCCTGACACTGCCTGAACCATGACCTGCTCTAAGTCCTACAATTTTGGATTCTATATCTTAATAGCTATCTTCACTCATTTACCCTCATTCTAGGTTTTCTAATATTGCCTTTCAGTTCATCCTATTTACCTTGCTCAAGATGGCACTTTATATACCTTATATCACACTTTGATCTTCTTAACCTTGTCCTATTTTTAGCTATATGGTTTGCTCTTTAATTCATCTCTTTTATCTTACCCAAAGTAGAACTTGACTATTTTATTCTTTAGTGCTACTCTCTTTCTTAATCTGACTATCATGTCAGGAACTTATATCCCTTCACTATCTCTATCAAGTTATCAATACCTTGATGTTACTCAAAATTGGTGCTCTAACCACTCTAGCTGGTACTTCCACTGTCATTCGAATTTCTCTCCTGTTGCATCTAAAACCAACTATCCAAATTTTCATTTCTATATTTCCTTTTATCTACTAATATTTTATGACTTATTTTTACTGACTTATAGTCATTGTCCTTTCCTCTGTTTAACTCTAAACTACTCTCTAATACCTCAATGAGGGAATCTAAAGAATCCTTTTTTTTCCCTTACTACTCCAAAGCTCTGCATCCATCATGATTTAATCTCTTATGACCCTTACAATGAAAATTATACTCTCTCTGAGCCACTATTCCCTATCACACTATAGTCCCATTTAGGACATCCTTCCACAGATTGTTATATTAGTGGTACTCTTCTGTCTCTCCTCAGAAAATATTACCATACTCTACAGTATAACTGACTGCAGGTACTACCTCACCCCATTACCACAACTATATAAAGCTGTTTGCTCTCTTTTTATATTGTCAACCTTCCTAGAATGTCATTTTGCAGGCTACGAATATTATTCATAACCTCCAATCTCCTTTAGGGAGTAGAGTCATACTTACTCTCCAATGCCACACGAAGGAGGTGCTATCTTCATTAAACTTTGGGCAATACGTCCACTGTAATGCCAACACTGACAATGATCTCATACTGGAGACTAGATGATCCCACCAAGTACGTGTCACCATTACACTACAATCATACTAAAAACCTCTAGTTTTGTGCCACTTATGCTCTAACTCTGCGCTCAAAGTAGGATAACTGAGTCACTGACTCTAGTTATCAGCCAACTTCGACCTTTGGTGTTCAATTTTTAGGGTCTTAAACCCTAACTAGGAGTTTTCCTAACTCCTCTGTAGAAATAGAACTCTATCTTGACATAACTGTAACAAAATAAAGATTGTTTACAAACACCCTAATCATGGTGCACCACGGGGAAGCACATAGCTCTACAAAATAATCCTATGTCGATAGTGTAATCAATTTACAGCACAAACATCGAGAATATTGTATAGTTACTATGGTACGTTCCAACATACTACATCTCTTGATCTCTTTTAAATCCACTGATAGCATGAACTTACTATGACTAGGTTATCTATTGATGACTGCCAGCAGTGGTACCCTTACTTTCACTTAGGGTAGCTATATTGCTAAAAATCACCTTTATGTCCTCATGCCTTGCACCAAATAGGCATGCCACTTAAATCCATACTGACAGAAACATAGCATTTCTTGGAGTACGTATCCTCATGGCAAACCTCAACATGTCTGCTAACTCTATTTTACATCTCTATGTACTTCATGAAAACCAAGACACTAACTAAAACATTCTTATATTACCCAAGGTATAACACAGAAGTTAGAAACAAGGAGTTACAGAAGAAAATGAAATAGGATTCTATACTCCTCATGTGAACCCCTAACCAGACTCTTCTTAAGCCTTAGACATGTATTTCCCATGAATCTGGAGCCTAAGCTCTGATACCATAATTGTCACGACCCAACCTATGGGCCGAACCGGCACTAGGATCTGGGCCAGCCTAAAGCCCCCGAGGCTTGTAATAAGCCTAACTATTCCTTAACCCAATCCTAAGGCCCATATTGAACCCAATTTCAAGAAATCAACCAGATAGAGTTTGGCCATAACATGGACTATCTAACGGGTAGTTTTTGACTCACTCGACCTGTAAGCACAATATATGTAATAATTTGGGGAGCTCAACTCACCCTCCATATACTCATAACAATACTAATTCAAATGGGAGCTCAGCTCCCTCATTCAACCCAATAATCATCCATGCATGCTCATATATCATACTTACAATTCCAGTTAATTCATACATAACAGATCCAAATGAATACATCACTAATAATAATAATACATGCGGAGTTCTAGAACAGAATAAAAGAACAAAATATAATTAAATGCCGATAGTAGACGAGCGAAGAAGAGAGCAGGTTAAACTCAATAAAGGACCTCCTATATCTTGGAAAAATAGGTGAACTGGAGTGAACGTTCAACTGAGAGAGTAAAATACTAATTTTAAGTACAATTTCTATAGCTATCTAAAGCTAATGCATCCTAAAAAGTGGAATGTAACACCTTCATAGTTTTCATACAAATCACATCGTAAACAACAAAAAGGTAATTTGGAGCACTCACACACCCATAAAATATTTAAACAGTATATATATGGGAGCTGATCCCCTATACAACTCTCTTAATCCAACCTCTGCCAGCGAGTACATCTCAAGCCGGACTTTCTCTTAATAGACCAAATGTGTAACACCCCTGATTTTTTATATATTATTATTGGGCTTCGTGTAGGTATCCTCAATTCGCGGAAATTCGACAGTTGTCCGGATCTGTGAATTTCCGGCATGCACTACCAGAAAAAGTCTCTGAATTGGATTGAGGTTTTGGCTATCCCACCATTGTCAGGCATCCCGAGCGCATTCCCGAAGTCGGAATCGGCAAAGGTAAACCCGAACCTTGCTTTTTCGTAATTTGTTAGTGCTTAAATAGGATTAAAAATCCATAAAATATTCGTGGTAACTTAGAAAATTACGATTCTTTTTTGCAATAGCTTAGTAATATTTCTAAGAACCGCGGGGCAGAGTTTTATAATTTTTAGAGCTTATTTGAGTAGTTTTTGCAAAAATGATCAATTATAAGGACTAAATTGAAATTTTACATATTGTGATGAATGATTGATTTGATGGGCCCACGAGGGGCTGTGTGATGTGATTGAGTTGTGGATATATGGATTGTGGATATAGAAGTGTGTTTTGAGCCCTTTTGCAGGTTGGGTAGGTCCTAGGTATAGGGGAGACTCTGCCGGATTTTCGGCACGACTTAGGACGTATTGGGTCTTTTCTTGATTTTTATTGGGTCATTTGTATTAAATAATTGTAATATAATTGTCAGGTGAGCCGGGACAGCCTTCTTCCTCCGCCCAGCCGCCACAATGATTGCCGTCAAGTCTGTGAGTAAAATATTAATTTTAATTGTAATTTCGATATTATTATATGTTCAGCATGCCCATGCATCACTTATATGCATATATTTATGTAGTTAAACTCTAGGCACGATTTATGATGCATTGATAACTGTTAAAGTGCCATGATGTTGTTGTGGTAATTTGGAGCAGTGTGCGTGCGTTGGCGTGCATGTGATGTGGTGTGGACTATGGATAGGACGGGTAGTCACGGCTTGAGTTCTTCGCTGGGACCCGATCCTTAGAGGGGTAGTCACGGCTTGAGTTCTTCGCTGGGACCCTCGATTTGGTTTATTAAGCGAAAGTCCGGCTTGAGTTCTTCGCTGGCACCAGGTTGGATTTAAGAGAGCTGTATAGGGGATCAGCTCCCATATGTTATGATTGATGCTACAGGGTGCGTGAGTGCTCCAAATTACCTTTTTGATGTTATGATGTGAAAATGTTGTTGCTATTGCATTTCACTCTACAGGATGCATTAGTTTTAGATAGTTATAGGGATTATGGTTAAAATTGATATTTTACTCTCTGAGTCGAACGCTCACTCCTGTTCAAAAATTTTTACAGGCCACAGGAGGATATTTTTTGAGGTTAACCTGCTTTCTCCCTCGCAGGTCAATTATTACTGTTTGTATAAACTTGTTAAATCTTAGAATTTCTGCATGTGTTAGAAATGTTTATTTGATTTGGGTCTGTAACCTAAATTATTATTTTGAACTTGTAAACTTAATATGCTATGCATGTTTGATGGATTGGATGAGGGAGCTGAGCTCCCATTTATTATTATGTTGATGAGTATGTGGAGGGTGAGCTGAGCTCCCCAATTGACTATATATTGTGTTTACAGGTCGGGTGAGTCGAAAACTCCCCGTTGGTAAGTCCATTTTATGGCCGGACTCTGTCCGTTTGTTTTCTTGAAATTGGGCCCAAATGGGCCTTAGAGTTGGGTTAATGAACAGTTAGGCTTACTACGGGCCTCGGGGGCTTTAGGCTGGCCCAGGTCCTAGTGCCGGTCCGGCCCATAGGTTGGGTCGTGACAAATGTGGTATCAAAGCTTAGGCTCTAGATTCATAGGGAAAAATTATCTAAGTGTTGGGAAGAGTCTACTAGGAGTCACATGCGGAGTATAGGATTCTGTTTCGTCTTTTCCTGTAATTCTTTGTTTCTAGATTCTACGTTATACCTCGGGAAATATAAGATTACCTCAGTTAGTGTCTTGATTTTCATGGAGTACACAGAAATGTGAAATAGAGTTAGTAGACATGTGAGGTCTATCATGAGGATACGTACTCCAAGAAATGTTATATTTTTTTCAGTATGGGTTTAAATGGTGTGCCCATTTCGTGTAAGGCACGAGTACATAAAAAGTGAGTCTTAAAAGTACAGTTGCCCTAGATAAGGATGAGGATACCACTACTGGCAGTCATCAGTAGATGACCCAGTCATAATAAGTTTGTGATAATAGAAGATTCAGGAGAGATAAGAAATTAGGAGACCTAGTCTGTCAGGACGTATCGTAGTAACTATACAATGTTCTCGATGTCTGCTTTGTAAGTTGTAGATTATAGTATCGACATGAGATTATTGTGTAGAGCTGCGTACTTCCTGTAGTGCTTATGATGAGGATGTTTGGCGGTCTCTGTTTTGGTACAATAATACCATAACGAGTTCTATATCTCAGAGAGGAGTTGGGAACTCCTAGTTAGGGGTCTAGAGTTAGAATATTGAGAGGTCACAGTGGGGTGATAACTAGAGTCAGTGACTCAGTTACCCTAGCATGAGCTAGAGTTACAATAAGAATTGCCATCAGACCAGAGGTTTCGGATTAGTTGCAAAGTAAAGGTGACACCTATAGAATGAGATTATCTAGTATTCAGTATGGAATTTTGGATGGTTTTTGCAGTATGACAAACATTTGGTTAGAACTTAGTGAGAATAGTATACCTTGTGTGTATCAGTATGAAATAAAGTATAACCCTACTACCTAGGGAAAGTCATAACTATGAATTGATGATTCACAGAGCTATAATATGATAGGAGAGTCATTAATTTGACATGGTTTTGGGCAATGTGGTAAATGTAGTATCTTTGTTGCAGCAAGTTAGGGTATAGTCCTATCTTTTCAGAAGGGATCGAAAGTTATTACTAATAATGGTGACCAACAAAATAGTGCCCCAGATGGGACTGTAGAGTGTGGTAGAGAGAAGTTGGCTCAGGTATCCTGCGGAGGATGCAAGTTCTATTATAGGAATCATATATAATCAGATCACGATGGATGTAAATCCTTTGAATTGGATGACGGGTTTGGGTGCCCGGAACCTTAAGTTTTGGCTAATTGAGTAAACATGGATAATAATAATAATAACAAATAAATAAAATTACTACAGAATCAGTTCTCGAGGTGGTAAGGGTATTATGTAAGCTAAAGGATAAGAATAGAGATAATACAATAAAAGTATGACTATAATTTGCTGAGTTCCTTTCTAATTTCAAATTATTCAAAACAATAGTATAATCTAATTATAATAGTGTTAAGAGTAATAAATTAGCGAAGATAAATCACAGAAGGCCAATGGATAAAGAAAGTGCAGAATGAAAGTTTGGACAATTGATTGCAGATGCAATATAATCTAAATGCTAGTGGAAGTACTAGCTAGAGTGGTCAAAGGACCAAATCGAGTATACGGACATATGATAACGCGATAGAGACTCTGAAAGATATAGTTAGCAAGTACAGCTATTATGTTAGGAAGAAGAATGGAACCAGGGATAGAATAGTCAAGTTCTATTTTGGGTAAGACAAAGGAAATAAATGAAAGGACAACCTAAAGAGCACATAATAAAAGGAACAAAGTTAAGATATAGGATAGGCTAAGTGTTATTCTTGGCAAGGAGAATGACAAGGATGGAAAATCCAAAATGGGACCACATTAGTGAGAAAAGTGATGGAGGTATGGAATACAATAATAATGAGTAAATGTTAGAAGGTGTGCGATGGTATTGCGGACTACCTAAATAGGTAGAGAAAGAGAAGTTAGTAAGCAGTAAGTTGAATAAAAGTCAGTCTAAGGGATCAAATAGGTATGATGAGAGGAAAAGAATGATAGATAATGACACATAGGTTTTAGGTTAGACTTTTGAGATAGTGAGAAGGTAGTTAGAGATTCGTTATGAATGTCAGGCAAACATTTTTAGTGTGATCAACAGAATCACTTTGCGATGGCAATAACGACAGAGCAACGATGAGGGGTAGAATAAAAAGTGACAAGTATGGATGGTAATAAATCACTAGAAAGTTTAAGGATCAAATTAATGACCATAGATAAGGGTGGAATTAGTGTTTGAAGAATCTATTAGCGAGAGAAATCTTTCAGGATTCAACAAGGGTTAAGGGCACAATATAAACGATGATAGATATGAATCATAGGTCGAGTATAAGTAAAGTTAATAAATTATAAAATATTATGTCAGGAAGGACGATGGTACAGTAAAGGGTTCATGCAGATGATACCTTATAGGTAGAGCACAATTGTGCTAGGAGATGATGAAATTTGAAGAGAAAAACTAAGAAACATAGGTTAAACATTATTATATGGACAATCGGGCGTAGTTGAATATAGAGGATATTTTTCTTTCTTTTCAAGTTTAGCTCGTGTTTTTATTCGAGCGTTATATAAGGAGCAGGATCGAGGCAAGGAGACCTAGTTATTTGAGATTTTGATAGGCACCAATTCATATACAATTTCTGATATGATAATGACTGTAAGTGCATACCTAGTGTTAAGTATGAAAGGACGATCAGAGTAATGACAGGAGTTAAATTGAGTTAGCTACTAAGGCTTGCGACTGTTTTAAACTATGAGCTAGATGAAGTACTATTTATGGATGAGTTTCAATAGATGAAATTGTTGCTGATGGGTAATTTGAGGTTAAAGTTTAGAAAGCTATGGGCAGTATATATGATTATATTAAGGAGAATGAACTCGTGAAGTATCTTGTTTGGAATTAAGGCATGACACATATTTCCTACAGCCGTGTTAGTTCATATGGAACTTATAGTTTATGGGGCTCATATTCGTCCAGGATAAGCAATTTCCTACTAAGGCTGGTAGGGAATGATAATATTCTGATAGTTAAGTTGGAAAAAAGGGGGTACAAAAAAAAAATTCTCTATGGGTAATTATAAGTGTTACATAAGGTGAAGAATGTGCTGATAGGAGTAAATCATAGGGTTAGAATTCTCGAAGTAATGAAACTAGTAATCAAGATAAGACTAAGAAATAAAAAGAAAGTTAAAGTTGATGATGGGATAGACATCTTTGAAGGAAAAGGTGTAAGGATGAGATAGGACTAAAATTAAGGAATAAGTACAGCAGGTTGAAAAGATACCAACAATACCAAAAATAGGAAAAGGGAAGTGGATAAGATCCAAAGGACAGGAAGAGAGCTCGATAGAGTCAGTTATAATGATGAGGATAAGGAGTGTCTAACCATGCCCTTTGTGTTAACACTACCTATGAGCGGTGAAGGATACAGTGTCTTGTGACGCCTTCAGAGTTGGCCTAGGGTGTGTTTTGATGCGGAATGGAAAAGTAGTGGCTTATGCTTCAAGGCAGCTGAAGAGGCATGAGCAGAACTATCCCACCCATGATTTGGAAATGGCAGCTGTAGTCTTTGCACTAAAAATCTAGAGACACTACCTGTATGGTGAAGTGTGCGAGATATACACCGACTATAAGAGTTTGAAGTGCATCTTCCAACAGAGGGATTTAAACTTGAGACAGAGGAGATGGATGGAGCTTACGGAAGACTATGATTGCATCATCGGTACCACCACAGGAAGGCCAATGTAGTAGCAGATGCTTTAGCGAGAAAATCTTACGCGGTTTGGCGCACATTTCATGAGAGAAGAGACCGTTGATTCAGAAAGTACATGAGTTGATGGATCAAGGTTTAATCCAAGATCTTTCAGATGAGGGGGTCTTTTTGGCTCATTTTTGGTGAGGCCGGACTTGCGAGATAGAGTTAGAGTTTCCCAACACAGAGACCAACAATTAATGAAGATCATAGAAAGAGTACAGCAGGGTGAAGGTGGTGAGTTTGGATTTGCCAATGATGGCGCCCTAGTACAAGGTTCTAGGATATGTGTGCCCAATGTGGACAACCTCATGAATGAAATCATGCGAGAGGCACACTATACACTGTACAGTGTCCACCCAGGTTCCACCAAGATGTACCATGATGTGAGAGATAGCTATTGGTGGAATGGCATGAAGAGAGGCATAGCAGACTTTGTGTCCAAGTGCTTGACTTGTCAGAAGGTGAAGTTTGAACACCAGAGACCGTCAGGGAAGTTGCAAGAGCTTCCTATCCCAGAATGGAAGTGGGAAATGATTTCTATGGATTTTGTGACTGGGTTGCCTCATACCACGTGAGGATATGATTCGATATGGGTAATTGTAGACCGCCTAACCAAATCAGCTCACTTCTTGCCTGTGAAGACTACATATTCTGTTGCACAGTACGCCCGACTCTATATTCGAGAAATCGTCAGATTGCATGGAGTTCCAGCTTCCATAATATCGGCGAGAGGGCTGATTCATTTCTCGATTTTGGAGAAAGTTGTAGGAGGCACTTGGCACCTGGTTGAACTTGATGCGGCTTTCCACCCTCGAACGGATGGGCGATCAGAAAGGACAATCCAAACACTGGAAGACATGCTTCGCATGAGTGTTTTGGATTTTGGAGGTCAATGGGATGATCAGCTAGCTTTGGTGGAGTTTGCCTATAACAACAGTTACCATTCCAGCATAGGGATGGTACCCTATGAGGCACTATATGGATGAAAGTGTAGGTCTCCTCTGTGTTGGACAGAAATGGGGGAAGCGAAGGTGCATGATGTAGACCTAGTGAAGTACACTTCAGAGATAGTTCCTTTAATCAGGGAACGAGCTTGACTTTCGATGGCGAGAAGAGTTATGCACGGACCCGGATGGAGGGATGTGGAGTTTGCAGTGGGCGACTATGTATTCCTGAAGATTTCTCCAATGAAGGGAGTCATGAGATTTGGAAAGAAGGGCAAGTTGGCACCTCGGTATATTGGACCTTTTGAGGTTACTGATAGAGTTGGAGCAATTACCTAACGGTTGGAGCTACCACCCAACCTTTCTCACGTTCATCCCGTGTTTCACATCTCTATGCTCAGGAAATACATTCCCGATTCTTCTCATGTACTACAGTCGGATGTAATAGAACTAAAGGAGAACTTGACATTTGAGGAGCAACCTGTAGCCATAGTGGACTACCAAGTGAGACAGCTAAGATCAAAACAGATCCCTATGGTTAAGGTTTTGTGGAGGAGCCAGTCAAGAGTGCACCTGGGAGTCAGAACGGTACATGCGTAGCAAGTACCCTTATCTGTTCAATGTGTAATCATGTACTTTATTCTGCCTTGTGTAAAATTCGAGGACGAATTTTCTGTAAGGGTGGAAGAATGTAACACCCCTGATTTTTTATATATTATTATTGGGCTTCGTGTAGGTATCCTCAATTCGCGGAAATTCGACAGTTGTCCGGATCTGTGAATTTCCGGCCAGACAGACCAGCTACCGAAAAAGTCTCTAAATTGGATTGAGGTTTTGGCTATCCCACCATTGTCAGGCATCCCGAGCGCGTTCCCGAAGTCGGAATCGGCAAAGGTAAACCCGAACCTTGCTTTTTCGTAATTTGTTAGTGCTTAAATAGGATTAAAAATTCATAAAATATTCGTGGTAACTTAGAAAATTACGATTCTTTTTGCAATAGCTTAGTAATATTTCTAAGAACCGCGGGGCAGAGTTTTATAATTTTTAGAGCTTATTTGAGCAGTTTTTGCAAAAATGATCAATTATAAGGACTAAATTGAAATTTTATATATTGTGATGAATGATTGATTTGATGGGCCCAGGAGGGGCTGTGTGATGTGATTGAGTTGTGGATATATGGATTGTGGATATAGAAGTGTGTTTTGAGCCCTTTTGCAGGTTGGGTAGGTCCTAGGTATAGGGGAGACTCTGCCGGATTTTCGGCACGACTTAGGACGTATTGGGTCTTTTCTTGATTTGTATTGGGTCATTTGTATTAAATAATTGTAATATAATTGTCAGGTGAGCCAGGACAGCCTTCTTCCTCCGCCCAGCCGCCACAATGATTGCCGTCAAGTCTGTGAGTAAAATATTAATTTTAATTGTAATTTCGATATTATTATATGTTCAGCATGCCCATGCATCACTTATATGCATATATTTATGTAGTTAAACTCTAGGCACGATTTATGATGCATTGATAACTGTTAAAGTGCCATGATGTTGTTGTGGTAATTTGGAGGCGGTGTCGTGCGTTGGCGTGCGTGTGATGTGGTGTGGACTATGGATAGGACGAGTAGTCACGGCTTGAGTTCTTCTGGGACCCGATCCTTCGAGGGTAGTCACGGCTTGAGTTCTTCGCTGGGAACCACGATTTGGTTTATTAAGCGAAAGTCCGGCTTGAGTTCTTAGCTGTCACCAGGTTGGATTTAAGAGAGCTGTATTTGGGATCAGCTCCCATATGTTATGATTGATGCTACAGGGTGCGTTAGTTCTCCAAATTACCTTTTTGATGTTATGATGTGAAAATGTTATTCTGTTGCATTTCACTCTCTGAGTGCATTAGTTTTAGATAGTTATAGGGATTATGGTTAAAATTGATATTTTACTCTACGAGTCGAACGCTCACTCTGTTCAAAAATTTTACAGCCACAGGAGGATATTTTTTGAGGTTAACCTGCTTTCTCCCTCGCAGGTCAATTATTACTGTTTGTATAAACTTGTTAAATCTTAGAATTTCCGCATGTGTTAGAAATATTTATTTGATTTGGGTCTGTAACCTAAATTATTATTTTGGACCTGTAAACTTAATATGCTATGCATGTTTGATGGATTGGATGAGGGAGCTGAGCTCCCATTTATTATTATGTTGATGAGTATGTGGAGGGTGAGCTGAGCTCCCCAATTGACTATATATTGTGTTTACAGGTCGGGTGAGTCGAAAACTCCCCGTTGGTAAGTCCATTTTATGGCCGGACTCTGTCCGTTTGTTTTCTTGAAATTGGGCCAAATGGGCCTTAGAGTTGGGTTAATGAACAGTTAGGCTTACTACGGGCCTCGGGGGCTTTAGGCTGGCCCAGGTCCTAGTGCCGGTCCGGCCCATAGGTTGGGTCGTGACAAAATGCAGGGGCCAGCGAGATCATCTCGAGCAGTACTTATCCTGACTTATCCATAAAAGGATCAGGTCCCAGTGAATCAAGCTCCACTCGTGTCTACTCATCCTGTCCATATCTAATATCACACACCACACGTACACTAGCGTGAGCACACTGTTCTAAATTACCATAAAACAACATTCATAATGTTTCATCAAATAAAGATGCAATATAAAATATACCTAGTATTTAATTACATAAATATATATATTTATAACTGATTCATGGACATGTCTAAATATATAATAATATTGAAATTATAATTAAAATCAATATTTTACTTACAAACGTAAACCGAGATCACTGTGGTGGCTGAGCAGAGGAGGAAGGATGTCTCAGCTCACCTGACAATTATATTACAATTATTTTATATAATTGACTTAAAACAAGTTTAAAAAGAACCAAAGACACCCTAAATTGTGTCAAAAATCCAGCAGAGTTCCCTCTACACCTAGGACCTACCTAACCTACAAAGGGCTCAAAAATATACTTCTACATCTACAAGTCACACAACCATATCTCAACCACATCACATGGCCCCTCCTAGGCCCATCTAAACAGTCAACACCACAATTTTAGAAAATTACAATTTAGTCTATACAACTAACCCTTTTTGCAAAAACTAGCCAAATGAGCTCTAAAAATTCTAAAATTTTACCCCGCGGTCCTTTGCAATATTACTAAGCTAATAAAAAAGGAATTATGATTTTCTAACTACCCACAAATATTTTATGAAATTTTATTCTAAACCCAACACTATAAAATTGAAGAAACTCGGAGTTTGGGTTTACCTATGCCAACTCTGATATTTGGAATGCATCCGAGGTGTCTAAAAATGGTGGGGTAGCCTATAACTTTAACCCGGTTCCTAAGTGATTCCGACAGTTTATCTGCTCAGCTCGAAATTATAGATCTGGGCGACGGTCGAATTGCCACGAAATAAAAGTACCTACGCAAAGCCCACAACACCAAGGGTTAGAGTAAAATATTTATATTTACATATAAAATAATTATTTGAAAATTAGGGGTGTTATAATTTGCATAAATTTAAAATTCTTAATTTTAGAGTTAATATAAATTTAAAATTCTTAATCCTATTTATACTTAATTTTAATTAAATATAAAATTTTACACAAAGAAATTAACTAAAATAAGAAATTAATAAATAAAAAGAAAAAAAATAATTTATTTGTATTTCAAGATAAGTAAAATATTTTATTAGTATCTAATTTTTCAAATTTATATTTACAATTAGTTATTTGTTATATATATTTAAAAATAATTTATTAGATGCATATTATTTTAATTTTAAGCTAATTTTTATCTAAGATTTTTTTCATTTAAATGAAATAATATATTAATATTTCTAAAATTATAAATATTAATTAAAATTAAATACTTTAATTACTATAATTTATAAAAATGAAAATAAAAATGATATAAATCATCCACAGATTATTATTAATTTTAAACTTTGTTAAATGAGCAACTTAAAAGAAATTTATTTAGTTTTAATTAAAGATCAATACTAACAAAAAAATCACTAAAGAAAATTAAATTTAATCCTAATTAATTTATTTCTATGTACATCTATATTATTATAGGTATGATTTCTTCAAAATTATTATTATAGAGCTAGCATTATGCCACTTATAAAATATTATCTCTTGCATTAATAATAAAAAAAAAAGTAATATTAATAATATATTAATTAATTAGATTTATATTTATATTATTATGTTATTAATTTTTTATTTTTATTCTTTTTAGTATTAAAAATAGTAGTGTTTATAGTTCTTATTCTCTTGAATAAAGTAAAAAATAATAATAAGAGTTGAAATAAAAAAGATATTGTAGGAATCAAACAGTTTTGGAATAAATTTATTTTATTGTGTTGATATAGTTCTTATTTTCTATTAATAATTGAATTGAGAATCATACTATAACTAATTATAATGAATACCTAATAAAGAAACAATCAAAGTTGAAATTAATTTCATAAAAATATTTTTTTATTATTTTTTTAGAAACATATTATACTTTTAGTATAATTAAAATTTAAACACATAATATATACAATGCATTTATAATAATAGACTATATGCACTACAATATATATACAAATATGAATAAGGAACTAATTTTTTGAACTAATAAAAATATTCTTATAAATATTAATAATATATATTTATATTTTTCTTTTATAAATTTTATTTGTTGAAAATTATTTTACATAAATTTTATCATAATTTTTAATGTAGAATAGAAATATAAACATATATATATATATATATATATATATATATATATATATATATATATATATATATATATATATATATATTCAATTTTAATTAGACATGCATAATTAAATTTATATTTATATTTTATTCAATAATGTATTTATAACATATATAATATATTAAATAGGTTTTAAAATTTTTTGTATTAAATAATATGATATTGTAAAATTTATGAATATAATAAAAATGAAATTTTATAATAATAATGCAATAAACTAGTAAAAATTTATTTAAAAAACTATTCTACTTTCTAATTTTACAAATAATTTTCTTTCACATTAATTTAGATATGCAATTTCATTATGCCAGTTAATATTATTTTAAATTATAAAAAATTAAAAAAAATAAATGCAAATCAAACTTTTAAAAAAATTAAATAATAGAGTTTAAATAAATTAAATTCAATGAGTTAATTTGTATTTATTATTAATTTATTTTAATTTTTAATATTTTTGTCTATTGATATTTTTAAAACTTATTATTATATTTTTTTTATTATATTACATTTAAATTTATAATTAAGTTAAAATTATATGTTAATATTATAACACAACTTTCATAAAAATATCATTGAATAAAAATATTTATTGATAAATATTTTTTATTTATATAAGTAATTAAAATGAATTAAAATTAATATTTTAATTTATAAATGTAATATTTATAATATTATGATAATACTATATAATATATGAAAAATTAATAGAAAATTATATAAAAAAAAATAAATTACAAGTTCTTATAATGAGTACATAATAACGTGCAACGCACTTTTTTTTTTTTTTTAAGTTAGTCTATATGAATAACTTTTGTTTTAATTTTTTTAAGCTATTATGGTAAATATTAATAAAATGAGTTTACAATTTAATTATATATATATATATATATATTGGATAAAAATATTTTAAGCTAAGTTTTTTTTTTCTATTTTTCTCTAATTATAGTTTAAAAGTTTTGTTAAAGTATAAATATTCTTCATTATTTTTAATATATCATCCAATAATAATAATAATAATAATAATAATAATAATAATAATGTTTTTAATAAATAAAAGAAACACACTTTTGAAAATAAAAATTTATAAATTTGACTTGTTTGCAATTTTTCTAAGTGAAATCACTCGAATGTTTTTTAGTTTTAAAGTAAGCTTGTTATATGTATTTTTTTTATAATGTATATCATAATAATAATAATTTTATTTTTTTTTAATAATTAAAATAAAAGGTTATAAATTTGAGTTTTTTTTATACTTTTTATAGGCGCTAAATTCAATAGTAATATGTTAAAAAAATGAAAATAGGTGAGAGTCTTAATTATAAGAAATAATGCAATTTTAAAAATATAATTTAATTATTTTTAAAATCAATTAGAATTAAAATGTAATTTTTTATGAAGGGACTTTTTATTAATTAAAATAAAATGCAATAACTTTTTAATTTAATATTAAAATAATAAAAATTGACTTTTTTATTAATCTACAAATAATAATAATTCACCATTTCTATTAATAAAAAGGGAAAAAAAATTAGTATCCAGGAAATGCATCTAACAGAAGTAGTTGGCATTTTTGAAAATTGCCACTTGTATTTTAAAAGAAGTTGGAATATTGATTATCCACGTGGCAAATAAGAAACCTTGTTTAAAGAATTTTCAAATTTAATTTTATCGACACATTGCAAGATTTTAAATTCATTCGTAAGTCAAATAGATGAATTTTATGTGCTAATTTTTAAATTTACCAAGTTTTTAAATTTATTATTAAGTCAAATATCTTAATTTTATGAGCCTATTTTTAAACTTTAGTTTTAATATTTATATATTATCTACTTGTCAATTATGGTTAATTGTTAATTATCTAAATATTAATTCTCTTTTCTTTCTTATTTTTTTTTTTAAAAAAAAACCAAAAAGGTTTGGACAACAATGTCAATTGCTTGTACACGTACGCGTTTCATAGATCAGCATATGTATTTTATGTCATTTAAGATCTCATTACTAGTTATGATATTGTAGCACATGTATTTAAATTTAACTTTTTTATTTATTAAGCTCTATTTTTTTAAGAAAATATTTTTCATATTTTTTAATATTTTAAGAACGTAAAATATTTTTTTTTTAAAAAAAAGAGAAAATTAAGCTTTTTTTTAAAAAAAAAGACTTTTTTTAAAAGAGTAAGTTATTTTCTAAAATTTGATAATTTTATTAAAATGTAAAAATATTTATACATATAATGACATAAATATATATTATTAGTTTAACATTTTAATCAAATAATGAAAAATATTTTTGTGAAAAATATTTTCTTAAAAAATAATTCTTATAAGGTTTTCAAATAAATTATTTTTTAAAACAAACGGAGGCTATTTGAGTAAATTCTAAGTTCCCTTTTCTAAAAATTATATTATTAAACTGAAAATCTCATTATTAAAAAAAAACTTAATTATTAATTTGATTAGTGATCTATGTGGCATTATTAGTAAATATTATAAATATTTACCATTAGAATAATTTTTGAGCAATTTTGAAATAAATAGTAATTTAAAATTTTTATTATTAAGATAAGAGATGTAAAGGTTATTTTAAGTAATTTTAAGACATTATTTTTTATTTATTTGCTATTAAGTCTCCAGCTCTTGAGTTTCCAAGTTAATATAACTCTAAAATAATTTACAACTACTAGTGAATTACATAGATAATTTATATTGTATATATGTATAAATTTTATTAAATTTAAATTTAAAACCTCATATTTCTTGAGATAGTTATTCGTTGACTCCATCTAAGAACATAAATGAATATGATCTTACTATAAATAATAAGTCTAATTAATAAATTTGGACCAAGGGAAGGAATCATTGACGGATTAAAGAAATAAAAAAAATTAAAAATTAAAACAGAAAGAAAAGTGATGGAAATATCCAGAGGCAAAAGAGAAGGAGACTGGACAATTAGATACTATATCAGTTCTTTCTTTTTTATCATAATATACTAATAATTAATTAAATTATATTTTATTTCAGCTAATTATTTTTTATAAATATTTATTAGATTTAATAAAAATAAAAAATAAAATTAAAAGAAATTAAGTTAATATTGTTAAGAAGCATTAATTATCAATTAAACAAAATCAACTTTAATTAAGTATGGAATGGTGATAATTAAAATTTTATTATTTAGCAAATTACCTCAAACATCTTGAGAAATTTTCTGATCACTGGATCGAGTTGTAGCAAACCATCAGCCGTCTAAATGTCTGGCCTCTGATGGTATCCACACAGACCGATTATGAGGAAATTCTCCAAGACACTCTCAGAGAATATTGAGAGTTTTTAAGTGCTATCTCTTTTCTTTTTCTTACACTATCAAGAATGGAAGACAAGCTTCCCTATTTATAGGTTAAATTTATTAATTATAAATTTAATCCTTTAAATTTATTAATTATAAATTGACCCCTTATAGAAATTATAATTCACATAATTAATTTCTATAATTCTAGAGACTTTAAATTAATTCTACAATTAATTATTAGGACATTAAGCAGTGTAAATAAAATTTATACTTCAGTCCTTAAGTCTCTATAATTATTTTTATCAAGTCCAACTTAATAATCTAATTTAATTCCTCACTTACAGTCTTTATGTGTGTGACCCATTAGGTTCCTAATATGTTGGCCACAAATATAATTAAATAAAATTAATACTTTATTTTTTTATCATCAATTCACATTTGATTAATTATATTTATAGATCATTATTGACATCTAATAATGTGTAACGACCACCCAAATATTAGAATTTGTCAAAGTGATTTGACTAACATTTCTGTGATCAGTCTGTCAGTGTAATTAATATCCCTTCATCATAATATTTCAATTTATACATTGATACATGGAATGTGTCTACTATGTATAAATCATTTCTGTCCTCCTGGTATGATTGATTAATTAAATAAGATCTCAATCTTATTTTACCTTGCGCAAGGATTTAACAATCCATACTGGCCAAGAACAATTGAAATATTTTCCTTAATTACCTAAGGTAATGAATTCTATCTTGACAATTAAATATCTCCACATAGTTCATACTATATCCAACAGCTGGCACATTCGTTATCCTTATATAGAATGACATGTGAGCAATATCAAAATACAGTAATTCCTATATAAGATAACTTAATGTCTTAAGTCTAAGGATAATTTATACGACTGTCATGTGAGTCTTTCCATAGACACAGGTAAACTTCCATATGGAATCCTCATGCGGGTCAGTTCAGTGAACTTGTCACCACAAGCACTTACACGTTGGTTCTAGGTATCTCACAATCTCAGCTTAATGAGAACTGCTGCTTCCTTTCATAAAGGAAAGAATGCAACGTGTACTGGTCTCAACAGTTATATCAATGTCCAATCTCGATATAACATTAACCAGGAACATTTTGGAATAATGCTATAATGTAGTCGGAATCTCATAATTATAATAACATTATAATTTCTACTACTATGTATATAAGTCCTATGGACTTTATCTTTATTAATTAATATTCATTACAATTAAATTAAACATTAAAGATAAAGCATCCTTTTATTAAGAATAAAGTATATACATGTATTAAGTGATCACACATGCAACCAATATATTGGTTGCAGTGCACATAAACTAACAATCTCCCACTTGCACTAAAGCCAATCACCCATGTATCTAATACCATAACCTTGCAGGTGGTGATCGTGTCTTTGCTGGGACAATGCCTTAGTAAAAGGATCTGCAAGATTTTCTTCAGTGGGGACTTTTTCTATCATTGCATCTTTTCGCTCAATAATCTCTCTAATCAAATGGAATTGCCTAAGTACATATTTGGATTGTTGATGAGACCTTGGTTCCTTAGCTTGTGCTATGGCTCCATTGTTATCACAGTACAGAGTTACTGGATCAACAATGCTAGGAACCACACCAAGTTCAGTGATGAACTTTTTGATCCAAATAGCCTCTTTTGCTGCTTCAGATGCAGAGATGTACTCAGCTTCAACTGTAGAGTCTGCTGTAGTTTCCTGTTTGGAACTTTTCCAACTCACAGCACCACCATTAAGTATTAAAAACCAGACTAGTATTTGCTATCATCTTTGTCAGATTGAAGGTTGGCATCAGAATACCCTTGAACTACCTATTCACCATCTCCATAGACCAGAAACATATCTTTAGTTCTTCTCAAGTACTTAAGAATATTCTTTACTTCTGTCCAGTGACGTTCACTTAGATTAGCTTGGTATCTACTAGTTATGCTTAAAGCATAAGATACATCTGGTCTTGTACATAGCATCGCATACATGATAGATCCAATAGCTGAGGCATAAGGGATCCTATCCATTTGCTCTTTCTCAATCTGTGTCTTAGGACACATGTCTTTGGAAAAAGAAATACCATGTGATATAGGCAAGAATCCTTGTTTTGATTCTTCCATATTAAACCATTTTAACACTTTGTCTATGTACGCAGATTGTGAGAGATCAAGGAGCCTTCTAGATCTATCTCTATAGATTTTAATTCCTAAAATATAGGCTGCCTCTCTCAAATCCTTCATGGAGAATTTCTTGGATAACCATATCTTTATAGATTGGAGTAATGGTACATCATTTCCTATTAATAATATGTCATCTACATATAAAATAAGGAAAACGATTCCACTCCCACTAACCTTCTTGTAAACACAAGGTTCATCCATAGTTTTTATGAAATCAAACTCTTTGACTATTTCATCAAAATGAATGTTCCAACTTTGTGAAGCTTGCTTAATCCATAAATGGACTTTTGAAGCTTGCATACTTTGTTAGGAAATTCTTTGGATTCAAACCCCTCAAGTTGTGTCATGTACACATCCTCTTGTAAATTCCCATTTAAGAATGCGGTTTTGACATCCATTTGCCAAATTTCATAATCTTGGTATGCAGCTATAGCAAGCAAAATCCTTTTGGATTTTAGCATGGCTACTGGCAAAAAGGTTTCATCAAAGTCAATGCCTTGCCTTTGCCTGTAACCTTTAGCAACCAGCCTGGCTTTATATGTTTGTACATTGCCATCCATGTTAGTCTTTCTCTTAAAGACCCACTTGCACGCAATGTGTTTTTTCCCTTCAAGTGGTTCAACCAATGTCCATACTTGGTTGATGTATATGGAATCCATCTCAGATTTCATGGCTTCAAGCCATTTCACGGAGTCAATGTCACACATTACTTCCTGAAAGTTAGTAAGCTCTTCCGGTAAGAATGACATGTCATTATCAGCTTCTATTAAAAGATCCAATCTTGTAGGAGCATAACGTATTCTACTAGACTTTCGAGGTTCCTGTGTTACTTAAGTTTTAGGCTATGCATCTGATGCTACAGTCTCACTTATTGGTTCCATTTAGATGGTAATTTGTGGTTCTTGAATTTCTTCAAGATCTACCTTACTCCCATTGCTACCTTTGAGAACAAATTCCCTTTTAAGAAAGGTAGCATGCCTTGAGACAAACACTTTTTGCTCAATTGGATGGTAAAAATAATATCCAATTGTTTGTTTTGGATATCCCACAAATTTGCATTTATCTAATTTAGAACCTAGCTTATCAGATATTTGACGCTTCACATAAGCATCACATCCCCAAATCTTTATATGTGACAGTGCCCATCCATATCTCATATGGTGTCTTTTCAATAGATTTGGATGGAACTCTATTCAGAAGTTATGCAGCAGTTTGTAGGGCATAGCCCCAAAAAGAAACTAGAAGGTCAACATTACTTGTCGTAAGGTATTTTGCGGTCGCCTGGACGAACCCTCACCGAAGTGGAAAAGAGTGAGGAGTCGCCACTTTAATTTTGAGGGAAATTAAAGAAAACCATTTGTGAAATGCAAATTAAAATGAAACTACTTCAAATATAGAGATTCTAGGTTCAGGGTTTGTAAACTGGTGGGGAAGGTGTTAGGCACCCCACCTCGTCCCTCAATGAGGGTGAGCAGATTTAACCTTACGTTCTTTATAAATTAGAATTGATAGTTAGGGGGATTCGAATGGAAATGTTAATCCTTTTGACAAAAAGGAATATTTGATTTTTCACTAATTCGGATTACCCAGATACATAAGTAAATGAGACAACCTTAGTGAATTGGTGTTATGTTGCGGTTTTCATTTGTGGGATTACTTTGCATATTTGTTAGAATTCGATTTGAGAATCGGATAAGAACTCTCCTCCGATCTCTTTTAGATTAAAATTTCGATTAGAGATCGGATAAGAACTCTCCTCCGATCTCTTTTAGATATTTATGAGAATTTTTAGTGAGAATCGGATAAGAACTCTCCTCCGATCTCTTTTAAATATTTATTAAAATTTTGGCTTGATTGAGAATCGGATAAGAACTCTCCTCCGATCTCTTTTGGATATTTATTAAAATTTTTGGTTGAGAATCGAATAAGAACTCTCCTCCGACCTCTTTTGGATATTTATTAAAATTTTTGGTTGAGAATCGGATAAGAACTCTCCTCCGATCTCTTTTGGATATTTATTAAAATTTTTTGTTTAGAATCAGATAAGAACTCTCCTCTGATCTCTTTTGGATATTTACTATCCGATCTCTTTTGTTTGAATGGGAGTCGGAAAAGGACTTTTCTGACCTCTCGAAATTTGATTACAGCTACACATCATAAGAGCCTAAGACCAAGGGTTCTAGCATCCGACGATGCCAGGGACCCAAATGAGGCTTCTTTTAACTCATTGGTACCTCATGACTAAATGGGGGACATCAGACTGAATTTTACCGACCTCCTATATAATCGCCTTACCAATACCTTTCGACAGACAACATTTGCTCTATTTCATTTGCTATCCCGAAACTCAATTTTACTCCGACCTCCCCCACCTTTTCCCAGTTATATTCTCGGGCTAGCCTAGTGATTCAACTTCATAACTCTCTGATTTATTATCCGAACATCTATTTAAAAAAAAAAAAAAACTCGTATGTTAGGACATTGTTACCAATGTTTTATCAAACTACCTGTACGTTACTCGTAAATAAAACTGTAACACCCTCCCCGTAGCAACTCCGTACAATCTACTGTTCCGGTGACCGGTGTCGGTCCGGACAGCTAGAACGTCCGGAAAAATATTTAAACTAAAGCAAGAAACCATAAATAACTCAAATATTGACAAGAAAAATTTAGTAAAAATTTTAGAAATAAAATACAACTAAATCACACGAGCCGGTGCCCAAGCGATGGGTAACCCAGAGGGAAGTTGCGGTTCTCGCAACGAGGAGCCCTAGACCTGGGAAAAAATTCATAAAATAATTTTTGGGACTCCAGAGAAGGGTCATTGAGGTTCCTATGGCATTAGAATGCCAAGAAAATATTTATAAAATTTTTTCAATCGGTACAGATAATTTTGACTCGTTAAGCCAAACGGAGGGCATTTTGGTCATTTCGCCTTCAGAGACAATTTTTGACCGACTTGTCCAGTTAAGTAAATAATTATTATGATCTAAAATATGAATAAATATTACTAAAAATTAAAGTGAAAATGAGTAGAGAAAAGAAGAAAAGAAAATGAAAGAAAAACCTAAATATGACATCACATGATGTCATTTGGAAGGCTTCCACCAATCACAACCCAACAAGCCAAATTAAAAGAGATAAAAACTAATTAAAAAGAGACAAAATGAAAGACCAAATCTGCACTCCCATCTTCATCCTTGGGCAGCCAAAACGTAGAGAAAGAGAGGAGAGGGTTTCCACCATAGTTCAAGCTTCTAAGCTTGGAAACCTTGCTTATCTTGCACCAAAAACCCTAGATCCCTTCAATAAAAATTACCCCCACACCTTGTAGGAGTGTTTGGCAGCCAAGAAAAGCCAAGAAAGTGAAGGAATTGCTTGGGAAAATTCTGCTAAAAAAAAAAGGTTAGTGCTAACTCTTACATTTTTCTTTTTATTCCATGTTAGGAAGTTCAAGTGAATAAGAAATTGTTAAGAAATTGAGTAAAACACTTATGTAGGAGTATGTATGAATGGTGGCAGCCAAGAGAGGGTTAGGGCATTGATGGTTTAATTGCAATTAAGTTGGTATATTAATGTCAATTAATGCATATATATGAATTGGAGTTTAATGGAGTTGAATTTTTTGAGTTTGTATGAGAATGAGATTTGATCAATTAGGGTTAGTATGAAAATTGGAGATATTGTGTTTAAATGATTAATGGACATTCTAGTGGTCAATTAGTGACCATTTAAGGCAAGTTAATCATAATTTGAAGTGAGTTAATGCATGGCAAAACTGAAATGGAAGGCTGCCCAATGAGTGCAGCAGGGTGACTGAAATTTCAGTCCACTTGGACTGCCATAGCTTGGGCTGTGTTGGTCCAATTGGTGTTTGGCCAATTGGACATGAAACTAGACTTATAATGGCACATTTTTGCTGAAGAAACCATGCCCAAAAGACCAAAGTAAGAGGACCAAAAGTTGGCCCCAATCCGGATACCACTTGACACCTGCAGAAATGACCAAATAAATAGTAACTGTTCATTTGGCCATAACTCACTGTAGATATGGTCAATTGACCTGAAATTTTTACAGCAACAAGTTAAGACATAGAAAAACAACTTTTATGAAGAAACCTACCCCAAATTATGACCAGAACCAAATCAAATCATTGAGCAAAGTGAAGTTTATTGTACTGAGATTTCCAGAATTTTCATTTGAGCAGTAATGTTTGGATGGCTATAACTCTCTCTAGAAAACTCGGATTTAGGCGATTCTTGAACCGATGGAAACCTAAGGCATATTAGAACATTTCATATGAAGAAAGTTAGACCAAATTATGAACTTAACTTGGTCAAATTACTGACCAAAGTTGGACCAAAATCTGCCAAAACCCAAAATTTCAGCAGGAACAGTACACGTGAACAGTAAACTTGTTTTGGCCATAACTTGAGCTACAAAACTCCAAATGGAGTGATTCAAAAAAAGAAATTCAACTAGACAAAATAAGGAATATTTTCTATGAAGGAAGTTTTGTCAAATTCCAACAGTAAATCGACCAATGAAACAGTGCAACTTCAGAGCACCAAAACCGAAAATTGGCAATTTTGCCAAAATGACCTAAGCTTTGAGAAAGTGACCAAAACCAACAAGTTTTAAATGAAAAATGTAGTATGTTTGAAGAGCCAAAGTCAATGTACATATTTTCTATGCAAAAGTCAACATTTTAGTTGACTAATGAAGTGAATAGTGACATGAAAACTTGAAATAAGCTTGGAAATGGATTTGGTAATTGATTCCAACAAGTTTTAAATGCAAAATGTGGTACATCAGGAGTGTTAAAACCAATGTACCTATTGTCTATGCAAAAGTCAACATTTTTGTTGACCAATGAGGTGAATAGTGACACCAAAACTTGAAATTCAAAATTTGAAATTAGAAATGCATCTAGGGGACTTTAAATTGCAATTGGCAATTAATACTAGTAAATGTAAAACTCAAAATGTGGGATCTTGGTGTAATTAGAATTAATATATCCATTAAGTATAAAAAGGTCAACATTTTGGTTGACTAGTATGGTGAATAGTAATCAAAATGATTAGTGAATTAAGATGAAGACCTAGAACCAATTCTAAGCTTAAATGCTTAGAATTGTATGACAATTATGGACTATGCATCCTAGTCAAAATTGTTAAAAAGAAATTTAGGCCATAAATTTGAAATCCATGAAATATTCATGGATTACTTGAAACATGAAAAATAAGTCACCTAATTGATGTGAATAGATAGTTAGGGCATATATGCCCATCACAAATGGAATTCATAAAATATTAGTAACTCAACTTGAAATATAAAATTTGTAATTACATAAGTAGATTCTTGAATGTATAAATGAGAAAGGAAAAATGTTTTGAATACAATGGTACATGTGAACCATTGTTTAGAATTGTGATCAATATGAATAACATAATGAATGGATAAATAAACCATATTAATGTATGAATGAGACATTAGTTCTCATTATTGTAAAGAGGAGAAGTATTTTGAGTACAATGGTATAAAAGAATAATTGATGTGAATTGCGATCATATAAATGATCAAATGAATGTATGAAATATGATTGAAATTTATCATGAAATAATGAAGTCATAAAGCACAATATATTAACATTTTAAAATATCAAATGCCCTAGTATACCTAACAAGATTGGTTTGGATAGTTTGGCATGCCAATAGGGTATTGTTTTAGCGATCGCGAAAGGCTTTATGCCTGTATTCATGGCTTTATGCCCGTATTCATGGCTTTTATGCCCGATTTCATGGCTTTTATGCCCGATTATGTGATATCATGGCTTTTTAGCCATACTGACTGCATACATGGTAGACGTTCTGCGTCCCATGGTATGACGGCCCGAGGCACCGCGGTGTCCAGTGCCAATGACCCGTTATCCATCGATCGACTAGTATAGGTTACTTGGGCGATCATTAAAGTATTATTCAATTCAGTGACTAAGTTAAGTTAAGTATAATGAAAATCGAAGACAATTAAATTAAGTATTGAATGAATAAGCAAAAGAGATTAGCAAAAGAAACATAACAAAAATATAAATTGCAGGACTGATGGACTTGAAATACAATACAGATAGAATAAATTATATACTGCTAGTATTCTTGAAAAGTTATAAACTAAGCACTTCCAAAGAGGAACAAACTAGTATATAAGATCGTTGATACTAGAAATACCATACCAAATTAAATTGATTCTTGAGTATCTGAATTATCATTTATTTCTTTCTTTACTTGTATATATTATTTCTGGTTATATTATTGCACCACTAAGCGAAATGCTTAGCGCGATGGAATTGCTTCCTCGCAGTAATCAAGGTAAAACCAATAGGTATCGATTGAGATTTTTGGAGTCGGATCTGCGAAGTGTCAGAAGAGTTCAAGATTGTCACCTCCTCAGCAATGCATGTAGATAGGGCTCATTTTATACATGTTATTTATATTGTTCATTCCTAGCACATTGTAAATTATTTGTATATCTTGTACAAAATAAACTCATGTAATTAACCTATGAATTATGGAAGCTATTCAAAGTAAGTATTTTAGTATGTGAATTGAATTTGAGTTATAATGAGATTATACATGTGAATATTGAGTATATATTGAAATTATCTTTGGCAGGTTCAGAAGAACTGTTAGTCCAAATTACAGCCGACACTTTGTCGGATTATCGTTAAAATTTTTGAAATTTCCAATTTAGTTAGATTTTGATAAAAGTAAAAATAGCCTAAATCTTCAATAAAGTTTTTGAATAAATAAATCAAGAACTGTAATGAAATCAGATAAAATAGAGTGCTCCGGCACACTGAGTGGCATAACTTGCTCGGCTACACTGTAGTCGGGTAAGGGGTGTCACAAAAACACCTACATTAAGAGATAACAAAAGACCAAGAATAAATAAATGACACGAACTGTTGCATCAAAAGATAAATTCATGAGAATAACCACCTATGTGGGACCTTCTGACATAAAACAAACTTTAACGAAAATTACGAGCGTAAAAAGAAAATAAAAGCGAACACTGGATAAGGCGAAGGTTCGGACACTCACCTGCAGGAAGTTGAACCTATTGAACAAACTATTGAGTCGCGAATGTTGCAGAGTTTCGGGCTAACAGTCTGGAGACTAATGCTTGCCTTGAAATGACGAATGCCTAGTTAGCATGTAATCAAACTGGAATGATAATGAATAAGATTGAGCTTCAGAAAATGAAAGTGGATATAAAGTGGGTGAAAACAGAGCTAAAACTTAAGAAAGGGTATCACAGAGCAATGAACAAACTGAAAATCAGGAATTCCAGTGTCCAATATTTCTTCCAGGAAAATACTTTAGAAACTGGTTTCTAAGGTCTTTCTAGTTTAAAAATAGCAGAGTAGCAAGACTGAATTAATTTTCAGAGCCTTTCCACTATAATTACCACCCTTTTCTCCATCCTCCCTTGAACAGTTTTCATGCAGGTATTTATAGGAACTGGATGCTCCCCATGAAGGGCCAGGATTTATTTTGAGGGAGATAGAGGGTTTAGATTTTGAAGGACATAATCTGACGCTTGGAAATTAAAGAGAGTCAGAATGAACGGCTGGAATCCTTTTCAAAAATTTTTGTCCTTTTTCTTTTCTAATCTGACGGCCCAAATTTTCTTGTCTGGGGCGATCTGAGAGCTGGGAATAAAAGGCGCCAGTCTTATCGTCTTCTTCTTTGATCCAAGGGCTCCGGGCTCGTCCTTACAAGTAAGATCAATGGTGGAGATTGGGATGCACAGCACTGTCATGACATACTCTGGCACCTGTCAGTAATGTGGGCGATTCTGAGGCGTGCGGTGGAGATTTCGTCTGCAATGCTTTAACTACCTCGACTCTGATTATGACGACAGTTAGCGAAAGTTGTCTTATTCTCTTTGTCTTCCGACCTCCCCTCCCTTCTGATCTTTCCAACATGATCCTTTTCCGATCTCTCATGCCGGGCTCCCCTCTTCTGACCTCTCCTGCTCCGGTCTTTTCCTTTATCCAGTCCGGTTCAGTCAAAGCATTTATTCCTTCGATTCGATGCTTATTTTTTCCTTTATAATAGATTTTTTTTTTCATTTTCCTATTTTGATATTTTTCCGCATTCATTTTTTTCTTTTTTTTTCCTTTTTTCCTTTTTCTTTTCCTTTTTTTTTTGATAATTTTTTTTTGATTTTTTTGCTTTTTTCCTTTTTTTCTTCCTTTTCTTTTGATTTTTTTCTGATTGATGATTTCTTGAATCGAATTTTGATTTATTTTTGTAATTTGATTGATGATGATCATATTTGTTCGATTAATTTGATCCCGATGATTTCGATCGATCGAGATGATATCGAATCTTCGATCATCGGACTGAAATCTTCGATCTAATCTTTTCTAACGAATATAATTAAAATGAATTTTGGCGCTATTTTTCGATTTCATATTGCTAACATTCATTTGTACATCCGACATCTTTTCATCTCTAAGATCATTTCATGATAACCTCATCTCGCTATTGAGTCATATCAACCATCCTCCTTGTACTCTCAGTCATAATCCCATTCATGACACACATTCACATCATTGATTCGATACAGACTCTAGTAAGACTTCTGATCTTTGATTGATCCGATCTCGATCTCTCATTATTGCCCAAATAATGTAATCTGTCTTTAGAGATCTAAATGAGATTATGATGAGAAATAATGATGATTTGATCGAAATAATCTTAATGAGATCTTGATCGATTAAATAATTTTTTTTTAAAATTTAATAAATTTTTTTTTTATTTATTTTATTTTTTTTTATTTTTTATTTTTTATTTTTTTTTTTTTTATTTTATTATTTATTATTATTTTATTTTTTTAAAATTGATTATTTGTTTTTTTTTCTTAAATTCCTCTTTATCATTCCTCGATCTCATTATTATTTCTCTCCTTATAATGGGTAATTCATGTCGTCTCTAACAATATCGAAAAAAAAAAAAAATTCTAAGACCATGACGCAAATGCTGAAAAATCTCTAAATTTAATTAATTGAAATGCTAAGGATTTGCGTTATATATGATGTGATACTAAATTGGATGAAATCAAATCGCTTTTTTTTTTTTTTTTTCACTTTTTCTTCATTTTTTTTTCCTTTCTTTTTTTTTTTGTTTTTTTTTTTTATTTTTCATTGTCATTTTTTTTTTTTTGGTTTTATTGTCTTTTTTTTTTTCTTCTTTCTTTTTTTCTTTCTTCTCTTTGAGTGGAGGAGGTCGGCAGGTGAAGTAGTGAAGCGTTCCTAGAACTGTCGTGAGGAATAGGTACCGAGTCAAAAGCTCCTTCATTCGAAATCCTCTCAGCGAACACAGACTTCAAACATCCAAAACCGAAACAAGATCTCAAAGAAAAAACCCTTGAAATGCCAGGAAAACTTCCAAACCAAAGACAACATTTCAGATTGATTAAATTTAACATTGATTAACATCATGAAGAGTAATTCATGATTGATTTGATCTGCGAATGATCATTGATGAGAATCGAAAGCGAATGAAGCCGAAAATTGAATGAAAGCTCTTCTCTTAAAAGCTTCTTCTTTCTCTAAGAAGTCAAAAATTTTCAAAAGTTCACAAGTTAAAGTCATTCTAAAGAGAAGCTCCTCCTAAATTCCCAAAAGGTGGCACTCTTACAAAAAACCTCAGGTGAAGGTCCGCCAAGTGGTAGAAAAAGAGCGACTAGTATAGGTTGTTTCTTTTTCAAAGGGCGGCTTTTGTGGGCTTTTGGCGCCTATCACTTCGCCTCTTGGAAAATTTATGGTTTTTTTTTTGAGCAATTTTGAAGCAAAATTTATTTTTTTTTTTTTTTTTTTCCACAAAAAAATCTCTACCCACTTGCTTGCTACTTTCACACGAGAAGGAGGAGAAATGGTGATGTGAAGAAGAGAAGATGGAAGTGAGAAGAGAGGAAGATGATGAGGCGACGAATGACTCTTGGCCCATTGGGATCATGGTTGTCCAATGGGGAAGAACGCAGAACTCCTGCTGTATTTCCTATATCTCTGATCTTTGGGCCTTAGTGATCTCGCGGCCTTTTAACATGCGGGTGGCTGAGGCTTAAAGGCGAAAGCGAAAAGAAATCTCACGGTAAGGAGATGGCCAATGTGTGAGCTGTCGAGGCAATCTGCGGGGAAATACAGAGAGGCTCACCGTCTCAACCCTGGAATGACCGTCCACGACGCCGCCAGTGATTTCTCTCCTCCTCATCAAGAAGAGTCGCCACCACCACCTCCTCCAGTTGCTTCAAGTGCGGAAGGGGGTCCTTCCCAACCACCTGTGAGGACCCTTTCCCGCGGCGCCCAGATCTTGATCCACTCGCTGGAGAAGAACGCGCAGTTCGAGAACTTCGGGTTTTGCTAAGGTCTTGGGGTCCTCCATCCGCCGGGGAGGATCGGGATAGGCTAACCCCAAACGGCCTCGCGATATCCCGACACAAACTATGAGGCATGGCGTGGAAGTGTCAGTGAACCAACATATTATACGGGAGAAGGCTCATCGCTGAGGGCGGGATGTCAAGAAGGTGGGTCGAGAAGTCTGCTTCCTCCGATCTCAACTTTAAATCGCCCAAAACTACATATCTGAGGTGAGGCGGATGAAATTTTGAGATAAGCTAATGAAGCGGGCTCATGTTCTTGAGGAGGTTCGGGTGCTCAGCTGAGTCGCTCGCCTCCGGAGGAGCTAAAGCAAAGAAGAAGAGGTGTGAGGAGTCCGGTGCCTTTGTGAACGCTCATGGGGATCTCTTGGCCGAGCTCAGGAAGCGATATCCCGAGGAGGACTTCTCTTCGATGGTGGATCTGGCTCCCCAGGATGAAGGTAAGGATAGTGAGGAGGACGTTGAAGGTGATAGAGGAAGTGAACAAAATGTAAAACAAGCTGGGGGTGATCCTCCAGCCGAATGACTTGTATATATTTTTAGTTTGAAATGAAATGAAATTCCCTTTTTGTTTAATGAATGGATGGGATCGGAAAGTATCTAAACTGCATAAGCACTTGATTGTCTGAACATGTCACAACGACTAAAAGTGATTATTAATCCAAGTGCAAGAGGTCGGAAGGCACTATAAGCATGAGATCGGCTGAGAACAAATGCTAAACGGGAGTTGATTAAAATTGGAAATTTAACTTGAACACTTAAGGTCAGAATCATCATTAAACCGAATCGAAACCTTAACTTTATTACTCCCAAACTTTTAAAAGAGAGATCGGCAATAAGACTGGTGGCATGAAGGCTTAATGTTGGTTCAATCTCGTTTGACAAGAAAGATCGGAAATATAATTGACTGGTCAGGGGACTTGACAATTGATTTGAGAGATCGGTGAGGCTTTAAGTGATATGGGGACTTAGTATTGATTCGATTCCTTTTGAGGAGAGATCGGAAATGTGGTTGGTTGGCAAAGGGAGACTCAGTGTTAGGGATCGGTTTCAAAGTTTATTGATTTCGGGGATCAGCCAAAATATGGTGTCGACATTACTCATTATGGATCGCACCATATCTAATAGGGTTCGGTTCCTTCTTTCAGAAATACCATTTTGTTGTGGCATTCCAGGAGGTGTCAACTGGTAAAGAATCCCATTCTCCTTTAAATAACCTTGAAACTCCTGACTTAAGTATTCTCCACCTCGATCAGATCGGAGTGTTTTAATACTCTTTCCAGTTTGTTTCTCCACTTCACTTCTGAATTCTTTGAACCTTTCAAAAGATTCAAATTTAAATTTCATTAGATATATATGCCCATATCTGGAATGGTCATCAATAAATGTAATGAAATATGAGTACCCTCCTATAGCATGGGTAGTCATTGGCCCACATACATCTGAATGTATTATGCCCAACAATTCAGTAGATCTTTCATTCTTTCTAGTAAAGGGTGATTTGGCCATTTTTCCCATTAAGCAAGCCTCACATGTTTCATATGATTCATAATCAAAAGGATCAAAATATCCTTCCTTATGTAACTTTTTGATTCTTGTTTCATTTATATGACCTAATCTATAATGCCATAGATAGGATGGATTTTGATTGTCTGATTTTAATTTCTTGCTATTTATGCTAAGAACAGGCCTTTTAAGATCAAGTATATACAAACCATTTGCATAAGTACTAGATCCATAGAGAATATCATTATTATAAAAGGAACAACATTTGCCTTCAATAATAAATTTAAATCCATTCAGTGTCACACCCTAATCCTTGTAAGATGTAACATGATCCCGTAGTATACCTAATGAATTACAGTACGTCGCCTACCGATAACCCATTAAATATGTTACAAGGGATTTTAAAATAATTTCCGATCATTTTTATAGTGGTGGGAACATTGAATATTTATTAAAAAGCCTTTAATTGAAATTTTGGTCATGGATCAAATCCTCGATTAAAATCTGGTGTTACGAAAATTTTTCAAAATTTCAGCAGAGTGCCGCTGTATTTTGAGAAAACAGTTCTTCAAAACCTAAAAAGAAAAACACTTCCAATATGTTTTATTAACCACAACTCCAATAAACTCAATATCATCTCCCAATTCAATACAAGCAACTCAATTCAATTTTTAAGTCAAACTCATCGTAAAGGAAACAATTCATTCATTACCAAACTCAGAAAGAATTTTGAATATTACATTCATCAAGGTAATAAAATTAATATTACAAAACTATACAGTTAAATAAAATCTCAAATTTACATTACAATAATTTGCATTTAATTACATATCAAAATATTTTACAAGAGTTTTTGTACAACTGCTCAAATAAAATTATATACATATAATTATATGAATATATCAAAATCTAATGTACAAGGGTATACCTATGATATACCCGGAGCTAGTCCCAATGTATCTTCAAGGAATCTTACTCAGCTGCTCTATATTCCTTTCACCTGCGGCAGTATATAAAGCTATCGCTGAGCGGTGAACTCAGTGGTGCGCAACTATAATTTAAAATATAATACACTATACATTGACAAAATTATAGCAAAGAATTTGGACATCTTGAAATTTATCAAATCAAAGTCAATATTTTCAATGATACAAATCAAGTATTTAAATGACATTGATCAAGAAATTCAATTTCACAATCATATCTGAACATTTAAAATAATTCCATCAATTTATGGAAAAAAAGAGAAAATTTCACTAAAATCAATTATGTACAATTCTCATTTTAAAAATCACCATTGCTCATTTTTCAAAAACCATTCTTAATCTCACTAACTCTATGTAAGACTAATCCGTAAGGGTCATCTTCGAAGTGATTCTCACTCCCTATGGTCGGGGAGATCGAATCGTCGTGCACATTACATCCACACAACAAATTACTTCCGAAAAGGGCCAAGTTAAACTTAGATCTAACCTCTGATAAGAGGAGAATCTAAGCATATGCAAGTACCATGTTAATAAAAATAAAGCTAACTCCAATGTCTCCTCAACAAATGAGGGATGGATGATAACCAAGTCAAACATCTATAGTGAGATATAAAATAACCTCGTAAATTTAGTTATTCTTTTTGTGACCATAAAATTCACAATACAATTCAATTCAATGTCAATTCTAATATTCAATAATTTTTATGCCCATCACAATTCAAAACATTTTTTATCCATTTCCCATGTAACCATATTCCAATCATAATTTTCCAAAGCAAAATTCTTTTCAATCCATAATAACAATAAAATCATAATCTAACCATTTCCCAAAACTAACTCATTCATAATGTAACACATTTTCATAATTGTTGAAATAAGTTCAATGCTTAAGAAACATAATGCATAAAGAAAATAAACTCATTTAATCAAAGGAAATATGCAAAACATTATAAATGGAAAACTAGTTGTGCACAAACCTCTTTTGTTGACTCAATTTACTCTAATTTTTCATTATTCCTTCGAAGATTCCTTTCCAACTGAAACACATAATTTAAAGTGCTTTAGCATCCATTCAATCCATTTCTAATAATTAATTCTAATAATTTCTTTGCAGACTTATCCTACTCATTATGATTCTTAAATTCGGTCCTTTACATTCTTGTATATGGTGATACTATTCATGGCACTATTCAAGTCAAAATGTTGACTTTTTCATACTTAAGGGGTATGTTAATTCTAATGACACCCACATACCACATTTTGAGTGTCAAATTGGTTGGTATTGGTTGCCATTTCAATTTCTAAGCTTCCTAAGAGACATTATAAATTTTTAGTTTTGGGTCATTGTATTCTATTATTCCATTGGTCTGGTTACTATAGGAATTTGGCTAAATGTCATTCATCAAAATTGTTCCTTAATGTCTTAGCTTTAATTCCCTTTTTGAATCACTCCATTTGGAGTTTTGTAGCTCAAGTTATGCCTATTTTTCTAAAGCTGGCCGGATTGGTAATAATTCAGAATTCTAGGAAATTTCTTGGTTCCGGCAATTTTGGTGACCTAACTAATGCCACAAAAATTAGGTCATTTGGACCTACCTAGACCAAATTATAGCCAAATGAACAAATACTATTCATTTGGTCATTTTTGTAAAGAGGCAATGTGTGTCACACCTTATCCCTTGTAAGGCACGACATGTTCCCGTAGCATACCTAATGAATTACCGAACTCCACCTACCGATAACCCATTAGTTATGCTACAAAGGATTTTAAAACAAACTATAACTTTTTATCTTATCAATTCTTTTACGGAAAACTGCATGAGAATAGTTAAAATTCCATGTAAACATTCATTGGAAATAATGATAGACTAAATATTGCAAAAGTTACATTTTCATAAGTCTCAAAGTAAAATACAAAATAGTTACAAACTTAAAATGTGATAGCAATGCAATGCTTTTAAATACAAACTGCTCAATGCTCGTACATCCATACATATAGGTACAAAATACATCCAAAGGAATCACAAGGGTATTCCTAACGTAAATACCCACAAACAATACCAAAATGCTACTTTCAAGTCTCTCACTCGGCAGCCTTCTCCTTTCCCTTACCTGTGACAGCATAAAGAAGCTATCGCTGAGTATATCACTTAGTGGTGCACAACTAATAACTTTAAAACTTAAGGTAAAATACAATTTGTCAAAGCATAATAAATCACATTTTTCTTAAGCATGAAAACTTCACAATAGTTCTAAGTCCATAAGAGCCATTTATTGGAGTAACATTTCAATGAGAAATCATTCTTCATAAATCACAATTCACAAAGCATTAGTATTGCCAACATCAACACACAGTTTAGGTCATGACACAAAATTTCACGATCAGTGTCGTGTTGTACACCATGACAAAGCAATCTTAACCTCACTAACCGTTATTAATGAGGGAAGGGCTAGCTAGCTAATGAGTACTTATGTAGTCTTACCCCACTAGCCGTTATTAATGGGAGACATAATCAATATCAATTATCAACCCCAAGTAGCCGTTACTACTGGAGAGTTCTGAAAGGGACTGTCATGCTAACTATGGTTTCAAAACAGTTTCCAAAAATTTTCCACTCAACAATCACGTTTATAAACCAATAAACACATTCAAATTTATCATAATATCCATATAAAGATGGCAACACCCAAATTTCTCAAATGCAAGAGAAAAATCATATTTCAGTCAAAGTAAACTTGTTCAAAGCAAACTCATTCAAATAAACACATTCCAAACAATTTACAAGTTTAAAAACGAAGAAAATGTTAGTTGTGCACAAACCTTCAATGCTCTCCTTTCTCTTTACTCACTATTCCTTGTCCGTCCCAACCTCTTTCTCTACTGAAAATACACAAATAGAATGTCTCAATACGCATCTCAATTGCTGCCAAGAACTCATTACATGAATGTCTAATGCATCCCAAATTAGCTTTGTAAATTTTTGAAAATTTTGGTTTTGGATAAATTGGTGCCCCAATCTTTGAATCCAATTTTTACCTAGTTTCGATCATAATTTGATGAGATGTTCTTAATGAAAATTGTTCATCTAGGTCTTAACTTTATTTTCCTTTTTGAATCGCCTAATTCGGAGCTGTGTAGCTCAAGTTATGTTTAAAAAACCATTACTATTCACGTCACTGTGCATGCTACAGATTTAGTTCTGGCAGATTTATCAATCCAACTTCGTTCAGCAATTTGATCAAGTTAAGTCCATAATTTGGTCTAATATTCTTCATACGAAATGTTCTACTATGTCTTAGGTTTCCATCGGTTCAAGAATCGCCTAAATTGGAGTTTTCTAGAGAGAGTTATGGCCATACAAAGTTTACTGTTCATATGGTAAATCTGCAATTCTGCAGATTTAGTGATTCAACTTTGCTCAGTAATTTGATTGGGTTAAATCCATAATTTGGCCTCAAGTTCTTCATATGAAATGTTCTATTATGTCTTAGGTTTCCATCGGTTCAAGAATCGCCTAAATCCGAGTTTTCTAGAGAGAGTTATGGCCATGCACAGTTTACTGTTCATATGGTCAAATTCTGCAGGTTCCAGAATTGTGTCTCTAAGTTCAAGCCAAGATTTAGGCAATTTATGGGTAGTTTCTGGGGTGAGTCTCTTCATGAAAATTCTAGCCCTATGTCTTAAGTTTCATTTCCAATTAGTTTCACACCAATTGGAGTTGTGTAGCTCAATTTATGGGCTCTTAAACACACTGAACTCAGTGTGCAAATTCTGCCCTAAGTTTAAAATTTTCATTTCTTCAATTATTCCCTCTAACCAACCTCAATTCACATTTAATTCACTCAAAATGACTATAATTTAGCATTGACACATCAATGGCACTTCCTAGCACAAACTTCACAATTTTCAAACACCAAAGTTTGCAATTTTCGCTAATCCTACCATTTCATTACCTCCATTTATCAACCCAATGTCAATTCAAACTAAATAAACCTCAAATGATCATAATTTAACACTACACACACCAATTTCACTCTCTAGCACCAAAACTCCAAGTGAAGTGGGAAAAATCATCAAGTGAAGTAAGCATGACAGTCCTACCATTTCATTACTTCACTTTGATGTTTTCTTTTAGTGGGCTATGGAATTTTATGAAGGGAATTGAAGCAAATCAAGACTTGGAAAGGAAAACAATGGTGGAAGAAGATTGGAGAAGAAGAGAAAAGAAAAGAGAGAGAGAGGGAAGATGGGTGGTGGCATGGAAGAAGGGAAAGAAGGAGACTTGTCTTCTTTTATACTTATTTATTCCTTTGTAATTAAATAATTAAGTTTAATTATCAAAAACCCACAAGTCATTAATTTTAATTAGATCAAAAATAGAATTTAAATTTTAGATTTTTGCCTCTTTTATTTTCTTTCCACTTTTACTCTAATTTTTCCCTCAATATTTCTTCATAATTTAATATTTTATTTTCATTTAATTAAATTAAGATTTTGGTCAAAAATCAACTTTTAAAGTGAATTGACCAAAATGTCCCTTATCGAGTTATAATCCCTCTTTTACAATATACCCGGTGAGTCCTTATATTTTTGGGTCACTTGAATTTTTATTGTGTCTATCTCAATTAATTTTCTATTTATTTTTGGTCCTCAAGGTGTCTTTGAATAGTACTAGTCACGGACCAAAAATAGTATTATTCATAACTCGGAGGTTCAGGGTGTTACAGTGTGCCAATTCTGGGTTTGACCTAATTGTTCACTAACTTAGAGTCATTTTCAGGGTAGAGTTTCTACATGAAAATGGTGGCATTATGTGTTTACTTTCATTTCCAATTGGCCTCACACCAATTTGAGTGGCAGATTTATAGTTTTGGTCCTTGAAGTAGACCAAAGTTAGGCTATCCAGATTTGGACCATACCAATCCGAATTTGACTTCAATTCTCACCATTCAAACACACCCTAATTGGTCCCAATTGATCATTTTGAGTCGCAATATGGTCACTTTGGTTCAATTTCAAAAGCCTTAATTTTTCCCCAATTTACCTAAGGGTCAAGAACCCTAATTATGCAACTTGTTCAATTGGTGTAATTAAAGTGTATAATCATCTTCTACCCACTTAATTACACTTACATACCATTTTAATTTCATCAAAATCATGCAAGCCCTAGTTCACTACATGTTGGCCAAAATTCCATTAGTGGTCTACATGTTTGATTTTGTTTCAATTTTTCATAATTTCTAGTGTAATTCAACTACTTAATTATGAATTTAAACATAAAATTGAAAACTAACCACCAACCACTAACCTCTTTTGTTGAATTTCTCCCTCTTCAAATCTCCTTTCTTTCCTCTTCTTTTTGTCGTCAATTGTTTTACCAAGCTTCAAAAACAAAGTTTAATGAAGGAATTTGTGGAATTTATAGTTAATTTTGGGGTTTAAGAAGCTTGAGAGTAAGCTTCCATGGAGGTGTGTAGTGAGAGAATTGGGAGAGGGAGTGATGCTGGCTACATGAGGAAGAAGAAATAAAAAATTGATTTTTAATTATTTTGTTTTTATCCCCTCAATTGACTTAGTTAAAATTTAATTAAATGAAAATTAATTATGAGGTCATTGCTTAGGTCATTTTGGGTGATGTCATAATTCAAATTTTCTTTTCTTTTCTTTTTCCTTTCTTTTTCCATAATTCTTTAATTTGAATCTATACTTCAAAATTTTAATTTCTCAGATTTTCTTAGACAGTTAGGCCATGAGTCACCTCTAGGGGTGAATTGATCAATTTGCCCCTCGCCGGTCTGATTCGGTTTGCCAATAATTTAGTATTTCTTCTAGAACCCTGATCTAATTATTTGATCAGGTTCTCTACATTTTTCTGTGATTTTCACATTTTCTCTAGCTTCGTAATTTTTTCTAGGACTGCGGTGTCACAATGCCCCATACAAAATTAGGGTTTTAACTGATCTCGCAGTCATTTCTCAGTGCGGTCACCCATCGCTGTGACCCCCGGCTCATTTAACCTTTTATGTTCTGTTTTTCTTATTTATACTTTACCTTCTGGTAATCACTATTAATTTTTATTCAGAGCTTTTCTAGGTGACTTAAATATGATTCTAATCCTCTTAATTATCCGGACCGACACCGGTCATCAGAACAGTGATTTGCACAGGACTATGCATGTAGGGGTGTTACATTCAGTACTAGGCAAGATATAGATATGATATTTCTAGTTAGTATTGGAACAAAATAACAGTTATCAAGTTCAAGCAAAAGGTCCGTAGGCAGAGACAAAATACATGTTCCTACAGCTAAAGCAGCAACCCTTGCTCCATTTCCAACCTGTAGGTCCATTTCACCTTTCTATAAAGGTCTAGGTCTTCTTAGTTCCTGCTTATTATTACAAATGTGAGATCCACATCCGGTATCTAATACCCAAGAATAAGAATTTGACATAGATAAATTTATCTCAATCATAAGCATACCTGAAGAAGAAGCTTCATTAAGCTTCTTCTCCTTTAATGTAGCAAGATATTCAGCACAGTTCCTCCTCCAGTGACCTTATTTGCCATAGTGATGGCAGGTACCTTTGTCCTTTTTAATGCCCCCAGTAGGCTTAAGTGCTTTAGGGAAAGTCCCTTTCTTCTCATTGTTCTTCTTCTTAGACCTTTTCGATTTGGTCTTAGAAGATTGAACCATAAGAACAGGGGACTTGTTCTTCTTAAGTTCCCCTTCGGCAGTAGTTAGCATACCCAACAGTCCAGGAAATGTAGTTTCTAACTGATTCATGTTAAAGTTCATTATGAACTGTGAGAAGCTAGGAGGCAAAGACTATAAGACCAAGTCAATACTTAACTCCTGATCCATGACAAAACCCAATTGGCCTAATTTTTCAATATAGCCAATCATCTTCAGAACATGAACATTTACTAAAGATCCTTCTGTCATCTTACAGCGAAACAATTCCCTTGATACCTCATACCTCTCATTCCTACATTTTGAATCAAATAACTCCTTGAGATGCAAAATGATAGTTCAAGAATCCATATTCTCATGGTGCCTTTGAAGTTCAGGAGACATGCTAGCCAACATCACACATGTGGCTTGCTCATCATCATCTATATGATGAATGTACTCAGTCAGTACCTCTTCAGGAGCATCAACAGGAGGAATACTGGGTTTGGCATGTTCAAGGACATATAGCCTCTTTTCTTGTTTGAGAACAATTCTCAAGTTTTTGTACCCGTCCAAGAAATTTGGTCTAGTCAACTTAATAGCATCCAGTATGCTACGTAGGGAATGGTTGTTACTCATGGTGATATTAGTGATCTACAAATGCAAAGATGAAATTGTATTAATTTCATGTATATAATTTTATAAACCAAATTAATAAAGGTCTTTAATATCCATTTGGTCTTCCACTATTTTTCTCAAATTAATAGCCCTCACCATTAATTCGAGAAATTTAATGCATTAATTTCCTTAGTGGGCTACGACCCCATTTAATTTTATTTGACCTTGAGTGTGCTCAACAAATCAAAATAAAATTAAATTAGGTAGATAACTATTTATCAATCACATCTCTATGTGACTCCTAGATCAATTAGGTGACAACTATTTGTCTAAACATAATTTTATGTTTCTCCTAACTATGCATCTGATTCTACATGATCATGAGTGTGCTCATCCAAATCATGTAAATCAGTTAAGTAAAACCCATTGTTCAGAAATATCCAATATTTCATAGCCATAAACATGTTCGAGAGAAAAGCAACCTTGAGTGTGCTCAACAAGTTAACTTTAATATAGAACTCAGGTTTATGCTATAACAATGGAATGCATTATGTTCATAACATGTACTTAATATTTGAATGACGAATTTTAGGTCTATGCCAATTTTTAGGTCTCATTAGTTAACATGCTAGCAATATCATACATCATATATATATAACATACACCCCTAGCATGCCTTTCTAATTGGATGATTATGGACTTTACTAAATAATTCTCTCGAGCCATTTGAGAGAATTATAGGGTCAAAAACCTAGGTAGTAGCAATGTAGGACTTCATAAGTCTTCTCAGCAACTCCTTAAAGTATATTCATCAGCTCCTCTTTCTGCTTACACTTACAAATAATTTTCCTATCTACTTTTTCTAAAACTATATAACGTTTACATATTTTAGAAATAGAAACCTCGAGTTACATTCGAGAGGAGTAAGATGAGAAAAGAATTTAAAACACAGAATATAAGAGAAGGCAGGGAACACAGTCTCTATTTATGAATATACAGGCATTCAACTATATAAAGAGCAATCACATTGGTCTTTAGTCTATAACCATCCATCATGCATTATAATCAAATTAAAATGCATAAATAAATTTAAGCATCCGTATTGTTGTTGTTGGTTTCATGTATAATTAAAATAATATTTCTAACAATTAGAAATATTAAATCAAAAATATGTATAATGTTCCTTCGACTAAATAATCCTATTTAATTGTCTTGGAAACAATTTCATTTAATTAATAAGTAATTTAATCACAATTAAATACCTATTAGTTTAACAAAACAATTAAATTAAATTTTATGCTACCCAATGCCATATATAATTTAGAAACAATTTTCTAATATTATATATGTGTGAGTTAAACAATTTAATTCAATATCTAATCTAATTAGATAATTAAAATCTAAAATAATTTTAGATGCCCCATAATTTGCATCAATTTTGGAAAACAATTTTAGAAAACACATTTTCCAAAATTGATATTGAATTAAACAATTTAATTCAATAAATTCCTTTATTTCAAAAGCCCCAAATTAATTTTAGAAACTAATTTTCTAAATTAATATAAAATCAAACAATTTTAATTTATCTTCCAATTGAACGAAAATAAAATCACAATTTTATTTATTTGAAAACTAAGATTAGAATTAATTTTTAATAAAATAATATTATGTAATTCTCAATTTTAGTCAATAGGAAGTTTAAGGGCAAAACTGGAATAAGGAATTTATAATGGCATAATTGTAAATTCTGCCAAAATAAGAACTTATTTACAGCCACATGACCGGTGGCATTTCTGTAAATAAACAGTAGTGGCAGTTTTGCAATTATAAGCAAAATTAAGGGTAGCATTACACAATGGCAAACTGTAAATATCACGAAAAAGAGGGGCAGTAGACTGCCACTTTCTCCTTCCTCGTGCAGTTTGGTTTTTCAAAAATCGACAGCTCACAGTTGAAACAGCAGCTACTTATAGAAGCTACAATGGCACCATGAATGAGGATGCCGGCCAGCAGATGGAGAGCCATCAGCGCGTCTCCGGCGAGACAGCAGCTCGTCATTTGTGACGGCGTTGCAAGAAGGTGAGCTGGTGCGTCCAAGATCCTTACACGATCTTATCGTGTAACACCAGCCATCTTTAAATGTCGTTCAGTCAAGCAAAACGACACTGGTTTAGAGATCCTCAACTATTTGAGGTTAACATCACTGGCCACACGCACACGAAGAACAAGTAGCAGTAGCCATCAATGTTCCTCAAGGTCCGATATACCCATCTGATGGTTTACATATTTCGGTGACCCATTACATCATTTCTTTTCAAAGATAAAAAAAATTTCATGAAAAGAAAAGAAAAATGGGAAAAACAACGTAGGTTTCAGTCCGTTGAACTTCAGTTTTCAGATCTAAAATCTTCAGAAACAAAACTCAAAATTAATGTCTCAAAGCTTTCCAGAACCATTCTGGAATCAAGACGGACCAAAAGGAAATTCCAGAGGAACAAAATATACCAACACATGAATTAATTCTCAAATTAACACCAACGACAATAAATCATTCCACAATTAATTAAAATAGCTCTGATACCACTGTTAAGAAGCATTAATTATCAATTAAACAAGATCAACTTTAATTAAGTATGAAATTGTGATAATTAAAATTTTATTATTTAACAAATTACCTCAAACAACTTGTGGAATTTTCTAACAACCGGGCCGAGTTATAACAAATCACCAGTCGTCCAGATGTTCGGCTTCTGATGGTATCCATACAGACTGATTATGAGAAAATTTTCCAAGACACTCTTAGAGAATATTGAGAGTTTTTGAATGCTAGATCTTTTTCTTTTTCTTACACCATCAAGAATGGAAGACAAGCTTCTCTATTTATAGGGAACAATTTTTTATAATTATATATTTAATCTTTTAAATTTATTAATTATAAATTGACCCCTTATAGGAATTATAATTCACATAATTAATTTCTATAATTCTAGAAACTTTAAATTAATTCTATACTTAATTATTAGGACATTAAGCAGTATAAATAAAAGTTATGCTTCAGTCCTTAAGTCTCTAGAATTATTTTTATCAAGTCCAACTTAATAATCCAATTTAATTCCTCACTTACATTCTTTATGTGTGTGACCCATTAGGTTCCTAATATGTTGGCCACAAATATAATTAAATAAAATTAATACTTTAATTTTTTATTATTAATTCACAATTGATTAATTATATTTGTAGATAATTATTGACATCTAGCAATGTGTAACGACCACCCAAATATTAGAATTTATCAAAGTGATTTGACTAACATTTCTGTAATCCGTCTGTCAGTGTAATTAATATCCCTTCATTATAATTGTCACGACCCAACCTATGGGCCGAACCGGCACTAGGACCTGGGCCAGCCTAAAGCTCCCGAGGCCCGTAGTAAGCCTAACTATTCCTTAACCCAACTCTAATGCCCATTTGGGCCCAATTTCAAGAATTCAACCGGACAGAGTCCGGCCATAAAATGAACCTTTCAACGGGGAGTTTTTGACTCACCCGACCTGTAAACAAAATAAATACTCAATTCGGGAGCTCAGCTCACCCTCCACATACTCATATCAACATAAAAATAAATGGGAGCTCTGCTTCCTCATCCAGTCCATCAACATGCATAAAATAATAAGTTTACAGGTCCAAAATAAGAATTTATATTACAGACCCAAATCAAATAAACATTTCTAACACATGTAGAAATTCTAAGATTTAACAAGTTTATACAAACATTAATAATCGACCTGCGATGGAGAAAGCAGGTTAACCTCAAAAATACCCTCCTGTGACCTGGAAAAATATTGAACAGGAGTGAGCATTCGACTCAGAGAGTAAAATATCAATTTTAACCATAATCTCTATAACTATCTAAAACTAATGCATCCTGTAGAGTGAAATGCATCATCAGCAACAAATTCACATCATAACAGCAAAAAGGTAATTTGGAGCACTCACGCACCCAGTAATATCAATAATAATATATGGGAGCTGATCATCTATACAGCTCTCTTAAATCCAACCTGTGCCAGCGAAGAACTCAGCTCGGACTTTCACTTAATAACCAAATCGGGGTCCCAGCGAAGAACTCAAGCCGTGTCTACCCCGAAGGACCGGGTCCCAGCGAAGATCTCAAGCCGTGTCTACCCGTCCTATCCATAGTCCACACCACATCACACGCACGCACACTGCTCCAAATTACCACAACAACATACATGGCACATTCACAGTTATGAATGCAACATAAATCGTGCCTAGAGTTTATCTACATAGATATATGCATATAAGTGATGCATGGGCATGCTTGAACATATAATAATATCGAAATTACAATTAAAATTAATATTTTACTCACAGACTTGACAACGGTCACTGGGGCGGCTGGACGGAGGAAGAAGGCTGTCCCTGTAACACCCCTAAGTTCGGTAGTGCGTTCTACTGTTCCGGTGACCAGTGTTATCCGGACAGCTAGGATGCCTAGAACTACACTTCGATATGAGTGAGGAGACATAAAATAATGAAATACAAGAAAAGAAAACACAAGAAAAACAAAGGAAAAATAATAGCAAAGAAATATAACCAAGTTAAGCGAGCCGAGAACCCTAGCGATGGGTGATCGCACCGGGAAGTCACGGCGTGGACCGTTGACTAGCCCTGGACTGCGGGGAACCCTGGAAAACATTTTTAGGACTTAAATAGACCCTTATTGAAGAATAAAAATCATTAGAAAGATCAAAGAAAAATTAAATAATTAGTACAAAGAAAAGTGAGAAATCGAAAAACAGACAAAACCCGATGTTACTGAAAAATCGGGAATGCATCCCGAACAGGGGCATTATGGTCATTTGACATCCCGAATCGTCTTTTGACCTAAAATTTCATTAAAAATAAATAATATTACACTTAGAAAATAAAATGAAAAATTAATTTGGTGGTACCTAAAGTAAATAACAAGAATTAAGGGTTTAATGTGGGATAAAGGGAAATTAAACTTATAATATGATTAATTGGTGTGAGTGGGCCACTAATGAATAAAATAAAAACATAATGGGGCAGCTGTAATTCCATTATACAAGCTGAAATGTTCATCTTCTCTATTTCCCTTAACCTTGCCGAATTGAAGGAAATGAAACCTCCATTGCCGTTTTCTCTCACGCTCACCTAACCTCCTCATTTCACTTCCAATCATTTAGGGCTCTTCATTAAAGATTGTCTACACATCATAAGGAAGAGCTTGATATCAAAATTAAGAAGTTTAATCAAGGTTTAGCAAGTTCTAACCATAGGTAAGTTTACATTTTTGAATATTGCTTTGTTAAACTTTGTGTACATGTTATGGGTGTTGGATTTGTGAAGAAAATTTTCAAGTTTGAGGAGTTATTGATATGTCCATTTTGGACAGCCATGGAGTTATGTATTTAATGATTTATTATTACATATATTTGATGTAAATTCATGTTGAGTAGAGGGATTTAATATCCTAGTAAGTTATTTCCATGAAAATGTGGTGATTGTGCACTTAAATTGGAGATTGACGAATTGTGGGACACTTTGGCATTGTAGAACATTTCGGCAGCCTTGGGACACTTTGATAAATGTATGAGTTCATGAAGGTATTGGCAGAATATTGACATTGAGGATTGATGGATATGTATATAGATTGGTTGTGTAAAGTGTATGTAAGAATGAGTAATGTTTAGGTGTATATGTGATTGTACTTAGACTTTGTAAATTGAGTTTATTTGGTGTATTGAGGATGTGTGTAATCTGCCCAAAGTGACTTTAAAGTGAAGTGGTATATGGTTTTGGTAATGTACCAAAACAGAATTGGTAAGGGAAGTGGACATATAGTAAGGTAAATGTGTCATTGATGTATGTTTAAGCAAGGTAATTAAGGGCAGTATGCATTTTAGCCTATAACTTTAAATGTGTAACTTCAATTGGTATGAGACCAATTGGAGGTGAAACTAGGCACAAAATGTGCCAACTTTCATTAAGAAAGCATACCAAAATTCTGCTTGCAAGGTGGCATGAAAAATGACCAATTCGGATTAAGTGCAAGTGAAACCTGAAAACTGACCAATTGGGCAGCAGTTAGTGTTTAGGCCATAACTCACCCAAAACAGGTCCAATTGACCTGAAATTTTAACCATGAATAGTTAAGACCCATACCTACAAGTCTTATGAAGACACCAAAGCCCAGAAATGACCATAAGCAAGTCAAACAGCTTGCACAAGTTCGGGTCCAAAAACTGGCCGAACCAAAGTTGACCAAATTGACCTAAAAATGACCTAATTTGATGCCATTTGACCAGTAATAGTAAAATGACCATAACTTGGTCTACATAACTCGGATTGACCTAAACTTTTGCCCCGCGTTCCATAAGACATAGATTTACAAGTTTGTAGTTTTAACCGAAACCCGAAAATCGAGGGAACTAGGTCGTCCGGCTAGGTCAAACTAGTATCTCGGAATCCAGCAAGTTGCATTAAAATGCACTAAACAAGGAAATGAGTTTGGTAAAACGTACCAACCCTAAAACCCTATCGAATGTGACATATTAGTAACGTTAAAACCTAATTTACCTAGAACGCATCGAGGGTCGGTATGTTAGGTGATTAAGCAAATAATAGCTTTCAGTGAATTATTTGTCAAACATTATCGATAGAGACAGTTTAATTTAGTACTGAAACACTTCTAATTGTGTTTCTCAGTTAGCAAAGACTCAGGAAAAGGGAAGGAAACACTGAGTCCAGACCAGGAGACAGTTATCAGAGGTTTGTGCACAACTAGTTTTTAACTAATTTTGTTATGAATATTTCATATGATTAAATAACATATTTTTCTTATGTATTATGTTTAACAAGCATTTGATTTAATTCAATGATTATTGAAATTGTTATAGTATGTATGAATTTAGCTTTGTGAAATGGTATTTTCACAAGTATTAAGCATTGTTATGGATTGAATAAATTATGTTTTGGAAAATCATGATAGAACATATTTTGAATTGTGATGGTAATTTTCATGGAAAAATGCAAATTTATGATTTGAATTGTGATGAGCATAAAAATTATTGGATATTGGAATTGACTTTGAATCGAATTATATTATGATTTATGCTCACTAAAAGGATTGTGATATTGTTTTATATCTCACTATAGATGCTTGACTAGGTTATTACCCGTCTCTCTCATTTGTTGAGAAGACAATGGAGTTAGTTGTGTTTTGATTACCATGGTACATGCACAGGCTTAGATTTTCCTCTGATTTGAGGTTAGATCTAAGTTTATTTTATCGTTATGGCCCTTGCGGAAGATTCATTATTGTGATGGTACTGTGCACGATGATTCGACCTCCCCGACCATAGGGAGTTAGAATCTGATTCGACCTCCCCGACCATAGGGAGTTAGAATCACCCCGAAGATGGCCCTTTCGGATTAGTCTTGCATAGTTAGTGAGATAAAGAATGGCTTTTGAGATAAAGAATGATTTGTGAGATACAGCATGGTTTTTGAGCTACAGCATGGTTTTTGAGATACAACATGGTTTTGAGATAAAGATTGATTTTTGAGATACATAATGATTTTTGAGATAAAGAATGGCTTTTGAGATAAAGAATGATTTGTGAGATACAGCATGGTTTTTGAGCTACAGTGTGGTTTTTGAGATACAACATGTTTTTGAGATAAGGATTAATTTTTGAGATACATAATGATTTTGAGATACAGAATGACTTTTGAATGGTAAAGAATTGTGATTTCAATTATGGTTTATGTATAATTGATTTTGTTGGAATTACTTAAATGGTTAGTCATGATTTGATAAATTGAATTTTGTGATCAAAGTCATTTATACAAATGATTTACATTATTGGCAATGAATATTTTGAGTTTTGGAATTTGATGAGTATTCAGATTTCCAAATTATTTACTGTAAATTTTGTCAATGTATATTGTACTATGTTTTAAATTATAGTTGTGCACCACTGAGTTCACCACTCAGCGATAGCTTTGTATGCTGTCGCAGGTAAGAAGAGCATAGAGCAGTGAGTAAGTTTCTTTGAAGACACTTTGGACCAGCTCGGTATATTATAGGTATACCCATGTACATAGGTCTGATGTATGCATGTAATAATATGTATGTAAATTATTTGAGCAGTTGTAAATTAAAATTGTACATTGAAGTTGTAAAGTGAATTATGAGTTATTTTGACTTGTAAAATTTGTATTATATTTCTTTTATCTCATCCTTTGAAAATACTGAAAAATTATTGTGGATTGAGTTGAGAAAAATATTTTGTTGAATTTTGTTGGAGTTGAGATTTAGAAAAATATTGAAGTGCTTTTTTACAGGTTTTCTGAAGAACTGTTTTATCCAAAATACAGATGGCACTCTGCCAAAATTTTTACAGAAATTCCAAATAAGTCAAATGTGTTAGTTCTATCACTTCAGTTCACAAAAGTTTTTAACACCTGTAAATAGTGCTCACCACTGTGAAAGAAGTAAGAAAAGTTTTTAAAATCCCTTGTAGTGTATTTAATGGGTTATCAGTAGACGGAGTTGATAATTCATTAGGTATACTACGGGATCATTTCATGCCTTACAGAGGGGTAGGGTGTGACAGTCCCGGCTCACCTAATAATTACATTACAATTATTTAATACAATTGACTCAATACAAATCAAGAAAAGACCAAATACGCCCTAAGTCGTGCCGAAAATCCGGCAGAGTCTCTCCTATACCTAGGACCTACCCAACCTGCAAAAGGGCTCAAAACACACTTCTATATTCGCAACTCATATATCTACAATTCAATCACATCGCATAGCCCCTCCTGGGCCCATCAAATCAGTCATCCATCACAATATGTAAAATTTCAATTTAGTCCTTATAATTGATCATTTTTGCAAAAACTGCCCAAATAAGCTCTAAAAATTCTAAAACTTTGCCCCGCTGTCCTTAGCAATATTACTAGGCTATTGCAAGAAGAATCAGAATTTTCTGAGCTACCACGAATATTTTATAAATTTTTAATCCTATTTATGCACTAGAAAATTAGGAAAAAACAAGGTTCGGGTTTACCTTTGCCGATTCTGACTTCGGGAACGCACTCGGGATGTCTGACAATGATGGGGTAGCCAAAACCTTGATCCAATTCGGAGACTTTTCCAGAGTGTCCTGTCTGGCCGAAATTCATGCACTTATTAACCGCGAATTCCGCGAATTGAGGATACTTACACGAAGCACACAACACGGGGGTTAGTACATAAATTTTACGGAATTTTCTAAGCTCATTTAATGCTCGGAAAAACACTGCGAAGTTCCGTGGGACTCACCGAAAAACGATGTCGCAAAAATTCGAAATTCATGTCGCCGCGAAGCTCTTGACGAGTGGAGCGCTCTGGTACTCTCGGTTTTCTCGTGGGATTCACAGTTTGCGAGAAATTTAGCTCAAAAGTCAAAATGGGCTAAAACTTCCCGGGCAAAAATTGGACAAACCGCTCGATGGATTTCGGTATTCTTGGTGTCTATGGAAAGCTCTCGACGAGTAGATGGATTTAGACACAAGACCCGGTCCGATTGGTGGCTGGATCGGCCGAATTTCAGCCGGGAAGACGAAGCGGCACGCTTGCGCGTCGCGTCGCTTCGGGTGCCGTTTTTCGGCGTTCCAGGAGGCAGCCGGTGGGCTGGGACGGCTAGGGATGGGCGCCGGCGAGCTAGGGTGGCAGGGGAGGTGGCGGCGCGGCAAGGAGAGGAGGGAGGAGAGAGAAAATGGGAGAGGAAGAGAGGAGGGTCGGGACGCGCGCGAGGAGAAAAAGGAAGAAAAAAAAAGGCCGGTCCGATTCGACCGGTCCGATCCGATCTGGTTCGATTCGGTCGGTTCGATTTAGGATACAAATTTTGAATTTTTACTCTGCCTTGAGACTGAAAATGAGGTCCAAAAATTCCAAAAAAATTCTAGAAAACTAGGAAAAATTTGTAGACTCCAAATATATTTTTAGTTTTGCCACGTGATCTTTAAATAAATTTTTAAAAATCATCAAAGTTTATATTTTCAGAAAATCGAACCCGATTTTTTTTTAAAATCCGAAAATTCTCAAATAATTTCTTAAAATTTAAATAAAATTAAAATATCAATAATACTCATAAAATAATAAAATTTAAAATTTTGGGGTGTTACATTCTTCCCCCCTTACAGAAAATTCGTCCTCAAATGTTACACAAGGCAGAATAAAGTACATGATTACACATTGAACAGATAAGGGTACTTGCTACGCATGTCCCGTTCTGACTCCCAGGTGCACTCTTCTACCGATTGGCTCCTCCACAAAATCTTAACCATAGGGATCTGTTTTGATCTTAGCTGTCTCACTTGGTAGTCCACTATGGCTACAGGTTGCTCCTCAAATGTCAAGTTTTCTTTTAGCTCTATTACATCCTGCTGTAGTACATGGGAAGGATCTGGGATGTATTTCCTGAGCATGGAGATGTGAAATACGGGATGAACGTGAGAAAGGTTGGGTGGTAGCTCCAACCGGTAGGCAACTGCTCCAACTCTATTAGTAACCTTAAAAGGTCCAATATACCGAGGTGCCAACTTGCCCTTCTTTCCAAATCTCATCACTCCCTTCATCGGAGAAACCTTCAGGAATACATAGTCGCCTACTGTAAACTCCACATCCCTCCGTCTGGGGTCTGCATAACTCTTCTGCTTACTGAAAGCTGTTTTTAATCGTTCCCTGATTAAAGGAACTACCTCTAAAGTGTACTGCACTAGGTCTACATCATGCAACTTCGCTTCTCCCATTTCCGTCCAACACAGAGGAGGCCTACACTTTCTTCCATATAGTGCCTCATAGGGTGCCATCCCTATGCTGGAATGGTAACTGTTGTTGTAGGCAAACTCCACCAAAGCTAGCTGATCATCCCATTGACCTCCAAAATCCAACATGCGAAGCATGTCTTTCAGTGTTTGAATTGTCCTTTCGGACTGTCCGTCTGTCTGAGGGTGGAAAGCAGTACTAAAGTTCAACTGTGTGCCAAGTGCCTCCTGTAACTTTCTCCAAAATCGAGAAGTGAACTGGGGCCCTCTGTCAGATATTATGAAAGCCGGAACTCCATGCAATCTGACGATTTCTCGAATATAGAGTCGGGCCTATTGTGCAACAGAATATGTAGTCTTCATAGGCAAGAAGTGAGCTGATTTGGTTAGGCAGTCTACAATTACCTATATCGAATCATATCCTCGCGTGGTACGAGGCAACCCAGTCACAAAATCCATAGTAATCATTTCTCACTTCCATTCTAGGATAGGGAGCTCTTGCAGCTTCCCTTACGGTCTCTGGTGTTCAAACTTCACCTTCTGACAAGTCAAGCACTTGGACACAAAGTCTGTTATGTCTCTCTTCATGCCATTCCACTAATAGCTATCTTTCACATCATGGTACATCTTGGTGGAGCCTGGGTGGACATTGTACAGTGTATAGTGTGCCTCTCGCATGATTTCATCTCTGAGATTATCCTCATTGGGCACACAAATCCTAGAACCTTGCACTAGGGCGCCATCATTGGCAAATCCAAACTCACCATCTTCACCTTGCTGTACTCTTTCTATGATCTTCATCAATTGTTGGTCTCTATGCTGGGAAACTCTAACTCTGTCTCGCAAGTCTGGCCTCACTGAAAAATGAGCCAATAATACCCCCTCATCTGAAAGATCTAGGATTAAACCTTGATCCATCAACTCATGTATTTCCTGAATCAATGATCTTTTCTCTGCTGAAATGTGCGCCAAACTGCCAGAAGATTTTCTGCTCAAAGCATCTGCTACTACATTGGCCTTCCCAGGGTGGTACTGGATAGTGCAATCATAGTCTTTCAGAAGCTCCATCCATCTCCTCTGTCTCAAGTTTAAATCCCTCTGTTGGAAGATGTACTTCAAACTCTTGTGGTCGGTGTATATCTCGCACACTTCACCATACAGGTAGTGTCTCCAGATTTTTAGTGCAAAGACTACAGCCGCCATTTCCAAATCATGGGTGGGATAGTTCTGCTCATGCCTCTTCAGCTGCCTTGAAGCATAAGCCACTACTTTCCATTCTGCATCAAAACACACCCTAGGCCAATTCTGGAGGCGTCACAGTACACGGTGTATCCTTCACCGCTCATAGGTAGTGTTAGCACAGGGGCAGTGGTTAGACACTCCTTAAGCTTCTGGAAACTCTCCTCACAGTCATTTGTCCAAATGAATGGAACATTCTTCCGGGTTAACTTAGTTAGGGGAGCCGCTATCCTGGAAAAATCTTGCACAAAACGCCTATAGTAGCCAGCTAGACCCAGAAAACTTTGCACCTCAGTGACTGTTGTAGGCCTAAGCCAATCAGTTATAGCTTCAATTTTTTTGGGATCCACTTGAATACCTTCACTAGAAACCACGTGTCCCAAGAATGAGATGCTTTCTAGCCAAAATTCACATTTTGAGAATTTGGCATACAGCTGGTGCTCCCTCAAAGTCTGCAACACCATCCTCAAGTGCCACACTGTTCCTCCTCGGTCCGAGAGTATACCAAAATGTCATCTATGAATACGATGACAAAACGGTCCAAAAACGGCTTGAACACCCTATTCATCAAGTCCATGAAGGCTGCTGGTGCATTAGTGAGTCCAAAAGACATCACCAAGAACTCATAATGACCATATCTTATCCTGAATGCCGTTTTGGACACGTCCTCATTCCTGATTCTCAACTGATGGTAGCCTGATCGCAGGTCTATCTTGGAAAAGAATCCAGTCCCTTGGAGCTGATCAAACAAATCATCGATCCGAGGAAGTGGATACTTGTTCTTCACAGTCACCTTGTTCAGCTGTCTGTAGTCAATACACAACCTCAATGACCCATCTTTCTTTCTCACGAATAGAACAGGAGCGCCCCAAGGTGAAGTGCTCGGACGTATAAAACCCTTGTCCAAAAGCTCCTGTAGTTGCTCCTTTAGCTCTTTCAATTCTGCTGGTGCCATCCTGTAAGGTGGCATGGATATGGGATTTATACCTTGAACAACATCAATACAGAACTCTATTTCCCTTTCTGGTGGCAACCCTGGAAGCTCCTCAGGGAAGACATCCATAAATTCTCTGACAACAGGAACATTTTCCATGTTGACACCTTCTACAGATGTATCTCTTACCAATGCCAAATACCCTTGACATCCACACCTCAACATTTTTCTAGCACTAATTGCTGACACCAAATTATATGGAGCCACGCTCCTGTCACCATCAAAGCTAAACTCTTCCACACCAGGTATGTGGAAATGCACCTTTTTGTTCCTGCAGTCTAAAGTGGCATAATGAGTTGCCAACCAATCCATCCCCAAGATTACATCAAAATCTATTACTGGTAGAGGAATCAAGTCTGCTGGGAGGATCTTTCCATCCACTACTACTGGGCTACCCGGAAAAACCATATCTACATCTATGTTGTCACTAAGTGGGGTAGCTACAGATAAAGGGTATTCTAAAGTGGTAGGGTTTCTACCCAATTTCATGGCAAACACAGGGGAGATAAATGAGTGCGTAGCACCCGGATCTATCAAAACACGAGCCTCATAGGAACAGACTAGAAGAATACCTGCCACAACTGCATTGGAAGCCTGAGCATCTTGGTGGGTCAGGGTGAAAACCCGAGCTTGACCCCTACCCTGAGTGGCAGAACCCTGATACTGACTTCTACCTCCTGATCTGCCTCCAAATCCACGTCCCCCTTGTCCTCTGCCCTATTAGCCACTGAACTGACTGCCTGCCATGCTGGAAGCACCCGAATACAACTGACGAGGAACATTTGCAACAGAACCCTGTGACCCCATCTGTGGCTCACTGAACACGGGGCATTCCCTAGTAAAGTGACCTGGTTGGCCACACCTGAAGCATACTCCTAAACCCATCATATAAGGTCCTGAATGTCCTCTTCCACACTGTGCACAAGGTGCCAAGGAGGATCCTGAACCAGACTCAGAACTGCTGTACCCCGAACTCTGACCACTGCTGGATCCGTACCCTGGTCTGAACCCTCGGGATTTGTATCTAAAACCACTCCTCTTATTCCTGCTTCTTCCTTTGTAATTAGTTTGGCCACCACTATCCGGAGTACCCATGTGGGGAACACCTAAAGAACCCTCTGCTCTGTTTTTCTTTGCTCTTCCGCTATCATCCACAGCATAGCTAATCTCTATCTGTCTGGCTCGATCAATTACCACATCAAAATACTAATCGGACATTATGGCCAGATTTGCATACCTCCTGTCCAGCCCCTTTAAGAACCTCTTCACCTTCATAGTTTCTGTAGCTACTGCAGTAAGGCATACCTGCTCAATTCTAGAAATTCTGTAGCATATTCATCTACAGACCTGCCATTCTGTCTTAAGGCCTCAAAGGCCCACTGCTTTTGATCTCTGAAACTTTCTGGTACAAACCGGTTGATGAACAGTTCCACAAACTGAGTCCACGACAAACCCTCCATCCAAGGTAATATGTAGTCATTCATCCATTATCTAGGCATAGGCCCCATGACATGCTGCATACACTCTATAAGTCTTCTGTCAGTCAATTGCAGCTCTGTTCCTGCCTGTATGCAGGAATCCAAAAACCGATATGCATCATCTGACACATCATAAGTACCAGGCACCAACTTCTTGAAATTGATTATCTGTTTGTAAGGTTCCCCTCTTGGTGCGGTGGACTGCTGCTGCTATGGAGGGTGGACCATATACTACGCCATCATATCGATGGTTCTCTGCAACCCAGCTAGAGTAGCTGCCATGGGGTCCATGGGACCCTGTGCCATAAAAGACTGATCTCGACCGTGGCGGTGCTCTTCTACTTGAGCAGCTCTAGGCCTCCTACCCCGCCTCCTCGGGGCAGGCGCCTCATCCTGTGCTGACACCTCGTCAGGCACATCTGGTTCTGGTGCAGTGGTAGCTCTCCTGCTTCTACGCATTTTCCTGAAATTCAGCAGCATTAGCCCACAAAATTCAAAACTGCACATTACATAGCTCTATAGACTCACGTTTACACACAATATATAAAGCAGAAACTAGAAGCAAAGATGACAATACAAAACGAATGTGGACCTTATTTTCTGCATGTGACTCCTAGTAGACTCTTCCCAACACTTAGACAATTTTTCCCTATGAATCTAGAGCCTAAGCTCTGATACCACATTTGTCACGACCCAACCTATGGGCTGGACCGGCACTAGGACCTAGGCCAGCATAAAGCCCTCGAGGCACGTAGTAAGCCTAACTATTCCTTAACCCAACTCTAAGGCCCATTTGGGCCCAATTTCAAGAATTCAACCGGACAGAGTCCGGCCATAAAATGGACCTTTCAATGGAGAGTTTTTGACTCACCCGACCTGTAAACAAAATAAATACTCAATTGGGAAGCTCAGCTCACCCTCCACATACTCATATCAACATAAAAATAAATGGGAGCTCTGTTCCCTCATCCAGTCCATCAACATGCATAAAATAATAAGTTTACAGGTCCAAAATAAGAATTTATATTATAGACCCAAATCAAATAAACATTTCTAACACATGCAGAAATTCTAAGATTTAACAAGTTTATACAAACATTAATAATCGACCTGCGAGGGAGAAAGCAGGTTAACCTCAAAAATACCCTCCTGTGGCCTGAAAAAATATTGAACAGGAGTGAGCGTTCGACTCAGAGAGTAAAATATCAAATTTAACCATAATCTCTATAACTATCTAAAACTAATGCATTCTGTAGAGTGAAATACAATATCAGCAACAAATTCACATCATAACAGCAAAAAGGTAATTTGGAGCACTCACGCACCCAGTAATATCAATAATAATATATGGGAGCTGATCCCCTATACAGCTCTCTTAAATCCAACCTGTGCCAGCGAAGAACTCAGCTTGGACTTCCACTTAATAACCAAATCGGGGTCCCAGCGAAGAACTCAAGCCGTGTCTACCCCGAAGGACCGGGTCCCAGCGAAGATCTCAAGCCGTGTCTACTCGTCCTATCCATAGTCCACACCACATCACACGCACGCTAACGCACGCACATTGCTCCAAATTACCACAACAACATACATGGCACTTTCACAGTTATGAATGCAACATAAATCATGCCTAGAGTTTATCTACATAGATATATGCATATAAGTGATGCATGGGCATGCTTGAACATATAATAATATCGAAATTACAATTAAAATTAATATTTTACTCACAGACTTGACAACGGTCACTGTGGCGGCTGGGCGGAGGAAGAAGGCTGTCCCGGCTCACCTGATAATTACATTACAATTATTTAATACAATTGACTCAATACAAAATCAAGAAAAGACTAAATACGTCCTAAGTCGTGCCGAAAATCCGGCAGAGTCTTCCCTATACCTAGGACCTACCCAACCTGCAAAAGGGCTCAAAACACACTTCTATATTCGCAACTCATATATCTACAATTCAATCACATCGCACAACCCCTCCTGGGCCCATCAAATCAGTCATCCATCACAATATGTAAAATTTCAATTTAGTCCTTATAATTGATCATTTTTGCAAAAACTGCCCAAATAAGCTCTAAAAATTCTAAAACTTTGCCCCGCGGTCCTTAGCAATATTACTAGGCTATTGCAAAAAGAATCAGAATTTTCTAAGCTATCACGAATATTTTATAAATTTTTAATCTTATTTAAGCATTAGAAAATTATAAAAAAACAAGGTTCGGGTTTACCTTTGTCAATTTCTACTTCAGGAATGCGCGCAGGGAGAAGAAGGAAGAAAAAGAAAAGGCCGGTCCGATTCGACTGGTCTGATCTGGTCCGATTCGATTCGGCCGGTTCGATTCAGGATACAAAATTTTAAATTTTTACTCTGCCTTGGGACCGAAAATGAGGTCCAAAAATTTCAAAAAAATTCTAGAAAACTCAAAAAGATTTGTAGACTCCAAATATATTTTTAGTTTTACCACGTGGTCTTTAAATAAATTTTTAAAAATCATCAAAGTTTATATTTTCGGAAAATCAAACCCGATTTTTTTTTAAAATCTGAAAAATCTCAAATAATTTCTTAAAATTTAAATAAAATTAAAATATCAATAATACTTATAAAATAATAAAATTTAAAATTTTGGGGTGTTACAATAATCGATTTATACATTGATGTATAGAATGTATCTGTTATGTATAAATCATTTCTGTCCTTACAGTATGATTGAGTAATTAAATAAGATCTCAATCTTATTTTACCTTGCGCAAGGATTTAACAATCCATACTGGCCAAGAACAATTGAAATATTTTCCTTAATTACCTAAGGTGATGAATTCTATATTGACAATTAAATATCTCCACGTAGTTCATACTATATCCAACAGCTGCCGCATTCGTTATTCTTATATAGAATGACATGTGAGCAGTATCAAAATATAGTAATTTCTATATAAGATAACTTAATGTCTCAAGTCTAAGGATTATTTACATGACTGTCACGCGAGTCTTTTCATAAACACAGGTAAACTTTTATATGGAATTCTCATGCGGGTCAGTTCAGTGAACTTGTCACCACAAGTACTTACACGTTAGTTCTAGGTATCTCACATGCCTCAGCTTAATGAGAACTATTGATTTCTTTCATAAAAGAAAAAATGCAACATGTACTAGTTTCAACAGTTATATCAATGTCTAGTCTCGATATAACATTGACTAGAAACATTTTAAAATAATGTTATAATGTAATCGAAATCTCATAATTATAACAATATTATAATTTTTATTGTTATGCATATAAGTTTCATAGACTTTATCTTTATTAATTAATATTTATTATAATTAAATTAAATATTAAAAATAAAATAATTTTTTATTAAAATAAAGTACATACATATATTAAATGATCACACATACAATTAATATATTGATTGCAGTGCTAATATACTAACAAATATTGCTTATTTTTTAATTATAATAAATAATTTAAAAAAAAAATCAAATACAGACAGATAAGAATGGTCAGAAGAAAAATGCGACATTGACCACCTACAACGCGTCGGATGAAGAAAAAGAGATATGTATTTGTGTTGATGATCTGCCAGACTGTCACTGCCGCTAAACACTTTTCTTATGTGGGCCACATCGTTTTTTATTAACTGGCCACAGCATCCTGGCCAAAGCAAAATTGAGAGTGAGCAACACGCTTTTCCAAATAATGAAAAAAATATATATATCAATTAAAAATGAGTTGAGTATTAGAAAATATAAATTTTTTTAACATAGAAAATGTTTCTTAAAATTACATTTTCAAATAATATAACCTGTGTGCCGGAAAAAAAAATACGAAAAAAAAATCTGTAGAAAAGTCTTATTAATTGGCGTCTTTTAGCAGCTTGTTTCATTGAGCGGTAAAAATAAAGAGCAACTTTAATAATTCAGTCTTTAAATATTGTTATATTATCAAGAAGTTGATTTCTGTAATTTCCAAAATTCTTTAAAATGTTAAATTTTAATTTTATTAAACATTCTCTTCCCTCCATCAATTTCACTTTTAATATTTATTAAAAAAATTAAAACATCCTTATAAAAGTAAGTAATTATAAAAATATTTTAATAATTTTTTTTTTAAAATAGGTGGACTAGCAAATTTTAGTAACTAAAAAGCTGTTTATTAAAAATTTAAATAACAAAAATAAATGAAATGACTAAAGTATCTAATGAAATTAAAACTTACGAGTTTACAATAAATATATATTTGAATTAATAGTTGTAGTCATAAATCATCCATTTACTTATTCATATATTCATTTATAACTGATGTATTATTTTATTTAAAATATTCATAAAAATAATTGCTTTACGGTACAATTTCTCATGGTACTATTATTAAATAAAAATTTATATATATATATATATGTTTTCAACAAGACAATGTTTTCATTTTATTTGTTTGTTATATAAATTTCACCTTAAAACAGTTAAAATACATTTATTTTGCATATAAATTATAATGAATAATTATTAATTATAATAATAATTATCATTTTTACTTTTATTTTAATGGTGAAAAAGAAAAGAGGGAGGTTAAAAAGGAAAGGCAAGCCACCGACAGTTTTGACCGGTAAACTCTATTTGTTTTTATTTTTTTTAAATCTAATAAGGTATTATAATTTGGAAAGTACAAAAAAAAGACACTTATCCAACGACAGAGCGTTAGAAGTCCAACACAAATACTGATAATAATCTTTTATTTTATGGCTCTCTCCTCTGTTCTTCCCTCCTGTCCTCCAATCTGGCCGTCGTTAAACGCGTTAACGCGTCGCCTTGTCTCGTCTTTGTGGGTTACCACTACATATAACCCTCCCTTTCTGTCTTCATATTGGCAGGTGCTGAAAATATTATCGCCCATTATTTCCTCTGCATCTGTACTCTCTTTTACCTAATCCAAACAAGAAAAATTTTACTGGTTTAGAAACGAGAAGCAACGTATCAGAATCAAGAACATGTCCTTATTGGAGGAGGAGCTATTCCCGTCGACTCCTGGCAAGTTCAAGATCGACCGTGGACACACTATGAGTCGTCATTTCCATCGTTGTTTTGCCTCTACAAGCACCATGTTCTTGTGGGCTCTTTTCTTGATTGCTTTGACCGCTTCCTACTTGAGTTTCCAGAGCTTTATCGATTCCGGTAGCAAGTACTTCTCCGCTTCTTGGGGCGGTATACAGTGGGAGAAACAAGTCCGGAATTCTGCCCAGATCCAACGCTCCGGCGGCATGTCTGTTCTCGTCACCGGAGCCGCTGGATTCGTTGGTACCCACGTGTCTTTAGCGCTCAAGAAACGCGGAGATGGCGTCATTGGACTCGATAATTTTAACAACTATTATGATCCGTCGTTGAAGAGAGCCCGCAAATCTCTCCTTAACAAACGCGGCATCTATATCGTCGAAGGTGATGTAAATGACGCGCGGCTTTTAACCAAGTTGTTTGATGTGGTGGCTTTCACTCATGTGATGCACTTGGCGGCTCAAGCCGGAGTCAGATACGCCATGAAGAATCCTCACTCGTATGTTCATTCCAATATAGCCGGATTGGTCACGCTTCTTGAGGTTTGCAAATCGGCTAATCCTCAGCCGGCTATTGTTTGGGCTTCGTCAAGCTCCGTTTACGGCTTGAACGAAAAGGTTCCTTTCTCTGAATCTGATCGGACGGACCAACCGGCGAGTCTCTACGCGGCTACGAAAAAGGCAGGTGAAGAAATCACCCACACTTACAACCACATTTACGGTCTCTCAGTTACTGGGTTAAGATTTTTCACCGTGTATGGTCCTTGGGGACGACCCGACATGGCTTATTTCTCGTTCACGAGAAATATTTTACAGGGGAAACCCATCCCGATATATCGGGGCAAAAACGGGGTGGACTTGGCCCGAGATTTCACCTTCATTGATGACATAGTAAAAGGTTGCGTGGGTTCTTTGGATACTGCGGGAAAGAGTACCGGGTCTGGCGGCAAGAAGCGGGGACCCGCACAATATCGGATCTTCAATCTCGGGAATACGTCACCGGTTACGGTACCGACACTGGTAAGTATATTGGAGAAGCACTTGAAGATGAAAGCGAAGAGGAATATCGTGGATATGCCAGGAAACGGCGACGTACCATTCACTCATGCGAATATTAGCTTGCCCCGAAGAGAACTCGGGTACAAACCCACAACCGATTTGCAAACTGGATTGAAGAAGTTCGTTAAGTGGTATCTCGCGTATTACGGCTACAATCGCGGAAAAGTTGTAAATTAACTTTTTTTTTTTTTCCTTTTAATCTCTTTTGGGTTTTTCGTTTATAGGGATCTTTATTTTCCCAATTTTCAAAAAATGAAAGTTAAATGGAACCTAAAAATCAAGGAAAAAATAGTAAAAAAAAACATTATTCTTTATTTTCTATCTGTAAATTTATTTATTTTTTCTTTATTTAATTTTTTAAAATTAGAGAATTTTGGGTTTTAAGCGATCGATTGATAGGAGACAGCTAAGAGAGAACCAAAGCCATGATATACCGTTGGATCCGTAAGGAGAAAATAGAATAAATCAATTATTTCATGTCAATTTGAAATGATACATTAATTATAAATTAATAAATAATATTAATGAGTTTTATTCATATTTTTTTGAACAGTATTTTTTCTTGAAAATATAAATACTTTTTATTTATTTATCACTTATTTATTAATTTATCATTTTATATATGATAAAATTTCGCGCAACGTTAATTGATTGGCGGCAACCATGTGCGCAAATTTTATTAGCTAATAAAAATTAATTTTAAAATAAATAAAATTCTCTTTATGCTATTTAAGATATTAAAATATAAAAAATCAACATATAAAATTGTTAAAAGAAAGTTTCTACTAAAACTCTTCTATGTTAAGTTAATGAGCATAAACATATTTTAAAAGATATTATTTTACTTATTATAATTAATAATTATTTCCTCTATGATACCTTTAATAGTTATAATATTACTACTAGTTAAATGCCATCACTAAAAATCGTGGCCTTTAATTATAAGCTTTTTCCTTTTTTTTTCAATTATTTAATTAGCTATTAGCTTGAATGCTTTTTTTAATTTTTTTAATATCTTTTATTTTTCAAATATTTTTATAATTTAATTATTTTTATTAATTTTTTGATGTCATAAATAATATAAAGTGAATTTTACTTATTTTAAAATTATTTTTAGTTTTTAATATTTAATTAAATTTAATTTTTTATTAATATAATTAATTCTAAATTACATAAACAATTAAATTTAATCTTTCATAGTCATAACACTAAATTACTATGAGTATTTGGGCAAACCCAATGATCCCGCCTTCTCAAATTTTATATATTATATAGACATATAGATATAGATATTATTTATTAAAAAAAAATTCATTAACATAAATTATAAATTTAATCTTATTGTAAATCTATATTATATATAAAAATGGGAAGAGGAAAATATTGATTTTGTCAAAAATGTCTTTCACTCTTCAAATTAATTGCAATTATATTTTTATTATTTAAATTAATTTTAATGATTGTAAAAATTTAAAATCCTTAATTTTAAAGTTCATGTAAATTTATAATTCTTAGTCTCACTTATATTTAATTTCAATTAAATATAAAATTTTATAATAAGTAATTAATTAAAAGAAGAAATTAAAAAGAGAAAAATAAAAAATATAATTAATCTATAAGCTATCTATACTATCTATATCTATACTATATATAAATGTGGGGGGAGGGAACATTTGCTTTGCTAAAAATGTCTTTCATTTTTTAAATTACTTATAATTATATTTTTATTATTTAAATTAATTTTAGTGTTTGTATAAATTTAAAATTCTTAATTTTAGAGTTCATATAAATCTAAAATTCTTAGTCCTATTTACACTTAATTTCAATTAAATATAAAATTTTATAAGAAGTAATTAACTAAAATAAGAAATTAATAAGTGAAAATAAAAAATACAATTATTCTATAATCTACATAATATATAAGTGTGGGAACGAAAGGAACAATGGGTTTCTCCAAATTATATAATTTTTATTATTTAAATTATTTTAGTATTATTATAAAATTAAATTTCTAAACCTACCTGTATTTAACTCCTACTTAATTCAAAATAAAATTTTATAAGAAATAGTTAATTCAAAAAAAAATTCATGTTTTTTTTTTAAAAAATTCGCATGGAAGTTAAGAAAAATTTATCAATTTTATAAAAGATAATTAAATAAAAAATCATAAATTCACTTTTTATATATATAAAAAAGTAAGTTTTATGTTTTGAAAAAAATATTCATAAATATCCAATTTGAATTGAAACTAAAGTATTATAAAGGTTGATTTTTAATTAATTATTAAAATTTATTGTTTTATTATAATACATGAAATATGTAAAATTTTTAATTTTAATCCTATTAGAATTTTATTCTAAAAGCAATTTCATATATATGAGAAATCCTATTAGCATTACTTTTATTCACAAGTCATGATTGAAGTATATTATAATCATAATTTGTACTTAATTTAAAATAAAATTTTATAAGAGTTAATTAAAATAAATATTTATGTTTTCTAAAAAAAATATGTGGAAGTTTTTAAAAAAATTATCAATTTTATGAAAAATAATTGATTAAGAAATAAAAAAAAAATCATTTTTTTAATTATGAGTTTTATGCTTTTAAGAAAAATTCTGTAATACCCTGAATTTTTCCAAATATAATTTTTTTTGAAGCATCCATATTATTTTAATTTTAATTTAATTTACTCTTTGAATATATTTAATTTATAATTTTGAAATATTATTACTTTACTTTGTTGTTAATAATTTAGAAAAGAATTTTATTATTATTATTATTATTGTTGTTGTATTTTTTTTAAAACTTGTTTTGAATTAATTAAAGTATAATTGGACCTAATTGAAAAGAATTTTGGACCTAATTGAAGAAGCAATAAAAGTTCAAGGATTGAACCCCATGGCCAGCGAGACTCCCACTCCCTCCAGCACTGCCGACCTGAAGACCATAAATGTTGGCTAGAAGGAGGACAGAAGTAGCGACAGGAAGTTTGGTTTCACCAATCAAAGGAGTGCGATATGGAGGCACTTCCAAGCCGTTTTCAGGCCAATTCCGATGGCCAATGTCGATGATCTAAGTGGCGCCTAACCCCCCACAAGCCCAACTTCCTTTTCTGACCTCTCTCGATGGATTCCATGGAGTTTTCCTACAAGGGAGAGAAAAGAAAGAAATGGCAACGGCTATGTAGCCAATTTCTCTACAATTTGACAGTCGAATCGATGATCCAAGACCATAATTGAACTCAAAGCGACAAAACCTTCGAAGTGGGACCAATCCTACTCTAATCGGGACCAATCCTACTCTAATCGGACACCATTTGAAAAATGCAATATTGGACTATCTAAATCGCTAGGTGAGATTTTTGAAATTTTTGATGCCTGTAAATTAAATATAGTTATATAATAATTATTAATAATTTATGGGCTTCATTTTAGTGCGATCAGATTGATGATTGCTCATTAGCAATCAAGATTGAATTTTGGGTCGGTCCAGCCGCCCGGTGGGCTGTCCTAGAAGGTAGTCATCTTTAAAATCATTTCCAGCATTTTCAGACATTTTGAATTCGTTCTAAGTAGTAGAATTTGCAAAATAGTCTCTAACTCAAGTTGTGTAATTTTTGCCTAGTTTAAGCTAATGGATAAATCTGTAAAATATTTTTGGTTTAATAAAATTAAGTAAAATGAATTTAATGAATACAAGAATGAGGTTGAGGACCTCCAGAAATATTTTTATAATTTTTGAAGTGCTAGAAATGAATTTTTGGGTTGTAGAGGAGTATAGAAACCCAAGCTGAAGTTTGGATAATTGGACTTAGGTTAATTTCTTATAGGCCCTGGATGGACATGTGATGTTGTTATTGTGGGCTTGAGGTCCTGTGTGTTACTTTTTACTGAGTTTTTTTGCAGGGATTAGGTCCAGTTATAGGAAAAACTCTACTGAAATTTCGGCAACACTTTAGAAATTATTCTTTCTTATTTAAATTAAATTAATTGATTAATTCTATCAATAAAGCGATAGAGGTTAGTGTGTCTGTACAGGTGATCGATGCCGATTAACCTTTCTTCTCTTTAACCAGACTAGCTGCAATTGGGTCAATCAGTCTGTGAGTTAGATATTGATTATTTTTATAATTTCAATTTTTTTTTTTATAGTTTTAGCATGTCATGCATTTTATAAATATAATTGTATAGTGAAATAAATTAGAAGTATTTTTATTGTGACATATTTATTATTGTTAATTACTTGTGTTTGCCACCCCAAGGATAATTTGGAGTTATGTGTGTAATATTTATGTGGTATATTATGTATATAGATTGAACGGGTAGTCACGGCTTGAGCTAGTCTCACTGAAACCTGATCCTTACAGATATGGAAAGTCGGGATGAGGCACGACTTTGAGTTGATCTTGTTGGTCCCTGTACTTGGATTTAAGCGAAAGTCCAGCTTGAGTTGAGCTTATTGCCAAAATTCGGATTGAGAAAACTGTACAAAGGATCAGCTCCCATATTTATGCATTGATGTGATATACTGAATGTATGAGTAGTTCCAAATTATCTTCTCATGCGAGTATTGAGTGAATTGTTTGTTGTGTGTATTGGATGTACATTTTCATGATAGAGTTGCATTATTTTAGGTAGTTATAGAATTTGCATCTGTAATCAATATCTAAATTCACTGAGTAGAATGCTCACTTTTGTTTAATAATTTTTTCCAAAGTCTAACATGTATTTTTCCTCACAAGGTACAATATTGTTAATTAAAATTTTTTTCTTTATTTATTAGTTTATTTAAGTATTTATTTTATTCTTGAAACTCCATTGTGACACTATTTATAAATATATTATATTAATTAATAGTATTAAATGGTTTGTGTATGCTAGGTATCAAGACTGAGCTAGGCTCCCCTAATTGTGGATTTTTAATTGTTATCGATTTGAAATGGCCCAAATTAATTTATAATATTTTATTTTATTTTGCATAATGGGCCTTGAATTTGGTTATGATCATGAGTTTAAAAGCAGTAAGACTTACTATGGGCTTCAGGAGTTTTATACTTGCCCAAGTCATAGTATCGGTCAGGCCCATAAAGTTGGGTCATAACATATCCAATTTGGATTCAATTGAAATTGTTATAAAAGCTAATTTTCAATTACAAATTTTAATGTACTTAGTTAATATAGTCACGTCATTTACTAGTTAGATAATATATTTATCCACATTAATCTTAAATTTTAATGAAATTTTATGAATATTTAATTATATTACTTATAATTATATTATTTAAATTAAGTTTAAAATTTTTGTAAATTTAAATTTCTTAGTTCTACCTGTATTTACCTCTTAAGATTTTATTTTTTTATTTTTTTATTTTTTTAATTTTTTTTTTACTGCAATCCAATCTCGCCAAATTAAGGGTGATGTATGTCAGGCACATAATTTCTTTAGATGTACAACCCTATTGTGTGTGTGTGTGAATGAGAACAACTTAATATTTAGTGATAAAAATCTGCAAAATTTTCGTCAGTGCCAACTACCATTGCATTATTTTTGGCTAAAGGTTCCTTAGTTAGAAAAATTATTGAGTGTGTTTAATGTACAAAATTTTAGTATATTTTTATACTTACATATATGTGAATTTCTATGAAATGTGAATTTTAATTTGTTTTAGTTTAATATCAGACTTAAAATATATATTTTTTTTGTTTTTAAATAACAAAAATTAATATTTAAAATATTGATCAATTGATTTTTAATTTTTTTTTAAATTAAAACTTTAGAATAAAAAATGAAGGAATAAAAATTTAAAGAACCCTTATTTTCTCGCAACTTCAATGTTTAAGTGTTTTCATTACCTTTTATTATTATTTTATTTTTAATTTATTTTATATATTTTATAATTAAATTAAATTTTAATAATTTATTCCACAATAATTATTATCAAAATAAGATATGTTTTACAAAAGAAAATAAAATTTAAAATATAATTTAAGTATTACTAAATTTGCTAATATTACTTTTAATTAAATAATTACTAAATAAATTTAAAATAATTATATTAGAAATAAAATATAAATAATTTTTTAAAAAATCATTAATTGATGCATATGTAATGACAAATTAGTTCTTAATTGGCTAAAAGGTAAAATAAAATAAAAATTTATTATTATTTAAAAAAATTTAATTTCATTGATTAGATTAGTTTTTTATTTAAATTTAAATTTTATTCTATTAATAATTTTTAGTTGAATTAATAAGTAAATTTTTTTACTATATAATCTTAAAGTTAAAAACTATAAATTTAATTAGAAAAAAGTCATGTCAACAACTTTTTTTTTTAAATTAGATAGTTAACAATTAGAAATTATATTTATATAAATAGAAATATATAATAAAATTTATTTTATATATTAACTTTTTATTAACTTACATTACGTTATTTTTTAATTAAATACTAAAATCTTAACAAATTTTTAACAATTTTTTACTTAGTTTCTATTTGTTTTACGGAAAATATGTTCTTAATATATATATATATATATATATATATATATATATATATATATATATATATATATATATTAGTATTTAAGACATTTAGAAAAACAGGTCAACAGAAAATATTTTTCTAATTAAAAGAAAATGTAAGTTATTTTTAAGGAAAATGAATCCCTCCTTTCAAGAGAGAAAGTCAAAAGAGAATTTTTTTTTTTATTTTTTTTATAAATTTTAATAATCTTATTAAAATATAAAAACATGATATAAATATATACTATTAATTTAATAAATCAAATAATAAAAAATATTTTATAAAAAATATTTGTAGATAATATTTTCTCTAAAAAATATTTTTCATATATATATTATTTTCCGTAAAATAAACAGAGGCTTAATAATATGTATCTTTCAATTTTTCTGTAACTAATAAATTCATGTAATTTTTTTCATTTCTTTGTAATTAAATCATATATGTATAAGAATTTCTATGGTGGATATAATATAAATTCTTCAAATTTTCTTATAATTCATAAAAAAAACAATTTTTTCTATATTAATAAAAAATACATAATAAATTTAATATAAAAAAATAATACATATCCTAATTTATAAGTAATTTTTGTTGTTAATAATATATAATCTTGCGATTTAAATTTTAAAATAAAATTATGAATTATAAAAAAACCTTAAGTGAACAACTAACAACGAGATTAAAAATGATCTCAAAATTTCTTTTTGATTTAAAATTTTAAATTGTTACTAAGCATTGAATTAAATTTTAAAATAGATACTTAAACTTATATTTATGAAAAAATTAATAATACTTAAAAATGTAAAATAATAATATAATTTTCATGAAAATTATTTTATTTGATAATTTATTGAAATAATGATATTTATGATATTTTTATTAGTTTAAATTATGTGATATTTTTTACTCTGTTAATTTCATAAAAAAAAAAAAATACATAAAAGTCAATAGCTCCTTGGTTTTATTAGCCCATCTCCCTTTTTTCTATACGCAAGAATATGAAATAAATTCAACACTGTGAATGTCGATCTTAACTTGGCTCGTGAAGTATACTTTTAAGGACTTTTAAGGATATTTCATCTTCCACACATATTTTAACACTAGAATAATAATACTATTGCAATTCCGCCCAATTTCAAGATATATTATCATAATATTAACTTTTGATTTTTTTTAATAAAATTAGCTTTAATTAAGACTCAAACATGATATTTCTAATATTACATAGTTAAAACTCATTAGTATTAACTTTAATATTTTTTTTAATTGTCAATTTTATATTTTAAATAAGTTTAATCTTATATATTTTACTTTAACTTAATAAATTATAATTTATATATTAATTAATAAAAAAATTGTTATTTTGGTTATTATTTTAGAAATTACTTAACCAACAATCAAAATCTATAAAATTTCAAAATAACTAATGGAATCAAATTAAAAATCAAATATTTTTTTATATATTAATAATAACCATGAATTTTATTTATCTAATTTATTATTATATATATAAAGCAGAGTGGTATTTCCCTGATATTGCCATAAAACTATTATATTTATGCCACATGACAATATTTAAAGTAGTCAAATTTTCTCCTGTGCTAAGTGGCAATGTCAAGTGACAATATTAAATTGAATTTATTGCTAGCAATATTTTCTCCTTCTCGCATATGCCAATTATATTAAATTGAATTTATTGCTAGCAATTTTTTCTCTTATCTTATTTATCAATTTTATTGATAGTAATTTTTTTTCTCTTATTTAATTTTTAAGTTATAATCTAAATTTAACTTTTTACTGCCTAAATACACATAAAAATGATCTTCAATATGCCTAAATACACATATTTTCTTTTTTATCAATATCAAAGTTTAATTTCTTGAGTACGAGAAATTAGGGGAATAATATTCTATTTTCTGAGATCCAAATTTTATCATTTGTGAATTGTAGTGATTCTTCAGACTTGAAGTGAGGCAAAAAAGTCACTGCAGGTCATGTGTCTTCATTTGGAGGTTGTACCATAAATATATTATTAGATTAGCACTATAATCTCAAATTTACAAATCAAATAGTGGGAAGATTGATCATAAGATTCACCTCAATAAATAAAACATGCCTCCCATAGTATTAAAAATAAATAAATAAATAAAAAAATATAGTTTTTGTTTAACTAGCATTAGAATAGAATGATCATATTCTTACAAAAGAACAAGCCCAAAAAAACAATCTTCTTAGTAATGAAGATTTTCCATATTCTTTGAAAATAAAGTTAAAATATTTTTCTTTTTAAAGAAATTAAGTAGAAAATCAACAATCCCAACAAGAAAACAATCCTAACAAGAAACAGAGTACAGAACCGAGTGTACCCAAGTCAAATGAAAAAAAAAAAAACATAGCAAAATTATCATAAAGAGTGGCAGAAGATGTGAGAATCCAGAAAGAATCACAAGGAAAATTGTCATTTTAAAGCAAAACACTAATAAAATGAAGGAGAAGAAGAAAAGAATGGTAACTAAAAAAAAAAAAAACTCTGCCTTGAAGACCTAATTTTTTCAGTAATTTTCTAAAAAGTAGAAATATATAATTATTATATAACTTTTAAATTTAAATATCTTTAAATTTTTTTTAAAAAAAAATAAAAGGTCAACATTAAATTTTATTTATATTTTTTAAATAGTTTTAATTAAATTTAATTTTCTTTAAAATATCTGTTATAAATTAGAATCAAGAATCAATGATATTTGAATATTTGTGAGAAATTAATAGTTGAATTTTTTTTAAAAGATGTCTAATTATTAAAGGTTATTTAAAAAAAATCAAAATTAAATTTTATCTATATTTCCTAAATAATTGTAATATATAATTATTATATAATATAATTTTCTAAATATAATTCTCAATTAATATGATCTTCCAAATTTAAATAAAAAAATTATTAATTACTATAATTATGTTTAATTTCCTTTAAAATATCTATTTAAAATTAGAACTAAGAATCAGAAGATATTTGAATTTTTTTTAGAAAATAATGATAAAAATTTTCATTAGGTGTAATTTCTTTTGAAATATATGCTTTAAATTAAAATTAGAAATCATGGGATATTTGAATTCTTGTGAGAAATTAATTATTGAAATTTTAAAGGTAATTAATCTTCAATTTAAAAAGAAAAAAAGAAAGGTCAACATTAAATTTTATTTATATTTCCTAAATATTTTTAATTAAATTTAATTTCCTTTAAGATATGTACTCTAAATTAGGACCAAGATTCTTGGTGATTAATATATATATATATATATATATATATATATATATATATACACCCCATAATTAGATTTAATTTCCTTTAAAATATATGTTTAAAATTAAAACTAAGAATCAAGAGATATTTGAATTTTTTTTTTAGAAATTAATGATAAAAATTTTCATTAAGTTTAATTTCATTTAAAATATATGCTCTAAATTAAAATCAAGAATCAGGGGATATATTTTTAATTATATATTAATATATATATATATATATATATATATATATATATATATATATATATATATATATATATATATATATATATATATATAATGAATTATGAAAAAATGAAATTAAATAAAAATTTATTTTCATAATTATGGCAAATAGGAAATTTATATTAATACTCAATTTTCATTTTTTTTATATTTTTTATAGTATATTAATAAATAATTAATATTATTACTTTGTTTAATATTAATTATATTATATTGTTTTATTATCATTTAGAAAAATTAATTAATGATACAATTTTTTTAAATTATGATTAAGTTATTAATTCTCTAATTATATGTATATAAGTTACAAATTATTTACTTAGTTATTACTTTAATATTATAATAAGTAGCTATTATTATTATTATTATTATTATTATTATTATTATTATTATATAGAAACTTCAATTTAATTAGCTATAGGAAAAACTCTTTATTATATATATATATATATATATATATATGTTATATTTAATAATTATATTAATTAATGTAATTAATTATTATCATTACCGTTACCATTAATTATTTTTACTATTTCCATTATTATTACAATTTTTATGATTAACTAATTAAAAATATTAGATATATTTTAATAATTTTATAAATTTCTCATTTAATGATTCTTAAATTTTTAATTATTTTATTTAATTATAAAAATTTAATAATTATATATATTTTAAAATTAATAAAATAATTTAAAATATGCTATGAAAGTAATCACATGGAGTTAAATAATTTACTTTCTTTCTCTCTCTCTTTTATATATTTAATAATTTTTAATTTACTTTAATGTTATTTTATTTTTATTTATCTTATTTTAGTATTCATTTAATAAAGACATATTTTTAATTATATATTAAATGCTATATAAAATGAATTATGAAAAAATGAAATGAAAAAAAAATTTATCATAGTTATGGTAAACAATAAATTTATATTAATATCCAATTTTCATTATTTTTTTGATATTTTTTATAGTCTTTAATAAATAATTAATATTATTAATTTAGTTAATATTAATCATGTTATATTATATTATTTTCTTATTACTTAGAAAAATTAATTAATGATACAATTTCTATAAATTATAATTAAGTTATTAATTCCCTAATTATGTATATGTAAGTTACAAATTATATAATTATTACATTTTAATATCATAATAAGTAGCTATTATTATTATTATTATTATTATTATTATTATTATTACAAATGTCTAAAAAAGCTTAATTTAATTAGAGATAGAAAAAACTATAAGTTAATCATATTAATTTATTAATTATACTCAATGAACACACATATGCTAATTTATGTATATTTCATGTTCGCTTTCTGATGAAGAGGTTGTTCAGATTTTATAAAAAAAAAATCAAGAAAAGATAGGATTTTAAATTTGTCACATTTATAGTAAGTAGCAATTTTTAATTAAATTTATTGATAATAATTTTTCTATATTTCTTAAACAGCTGTAATATATAATTATTATATAATTTTATTTTTAAATATAATTCTTAATTATTTTGATTTTCTAAATTTAAATAATAGAAAAAATATTCATTATTAAATATAATTATCATTCATTATAAGTTTCTTATATTTTAATTTAAAAAGTCAATGACAGTTATTTAAAGGAAAGTTAAATACTTTTGAACACATTTATTGCAATTAAATTTAGTATTTAATTGCTACTAATTTGACAACTCAAGACATTTAATTTTAAAATTCAACTAATATTATAATGATTATCCAATTATTACTACAACTAAAAGTTTAATTTTCTTTAAAATATCTGCTCTAAATTAGAATAAAACATTTTTGAATTTTTGTGAGAAATTAATGATTAAATTTTTTTTTAAACATGTCGAATTATTAAAGGTAATGCCTATCCATTAATTTTTAATTTTTTAAAAGAGAAAAATCAATATTAAGTATTTTATATATTTTTTAAATAGATATAATATAATTACTAAATATAATTATCACATGTTATTATGTTCATAATTTTTAATTTAAAAAATCAATTACAGTAAAATTAAGACTCATATTTACTTTGAAGAAAAATTAATATTTAAAAGTTTTTTTCTCTTCCTTTTATGTATTTAATAAATTTTAATTTACTTTAATTTAATTTAATTTTTATTATTTTAAAATATTTTATTATTATTATATATAAAGAATAATTTATGGCCATTAAAAAAAAAACTTATGATTATTAAGTTCATTGATTTGAGAGCAATCGTTAACTTATTTAATTAAAATTTATTGTTAACATTTTAGTATTTTAATATTTTAAATAATAATATTAAAATTTTATATATATATATATTACCGTGCATAGCACTGGTATTCCGCCAGTGATACATTTATGCACATTTTTAATGGCAATATTAGATAGGACTTTAATTTAAAGCTAAATAAAAAACACAAAATTTTTGTGAAATAATAAAATAAAATGATAAAAATAGTATTTCACAAATTGCCAATGAAACTGAATAAATTAAATAAACCATGTTGTGGCAAAATATACCACATTTTGGAGAAATATTTTTATAAGTCACATAATTTAAGAAAATAAATTTTCAATTTATTATATATACTTAATAGCCTACTATATATAATAAATACATAACATGAAGGGGAAAATAAATAAGAGAATAGAAGCGGTAAAGCCATAATGAAGTTTCATTTAATATTCGAATTGATAACTGCCTTCAGTTTTAATCAATTCTCATTAATTAATTAATTACCCTTCAATCTTCATGATAATATTATATGATACCAAGTCAGATCAATGAGAGGAATATCAGCCAAAATCTACAGGAAATCATAAGAGCAGAAGCCATGGCCAAGGTGGTGAAAATTGACATTATGACAAGAGAAATCATCAAACCATCTTCTCCAACTCCTCAACACCTTAGATATATCAAGCTCTCTCTTCTTGACCAGTTAAATTTTGCAATGTCTACACCAATACTTCTCTTCTACCCTGCAAAATCTGACAAAAATAGCAATATTATTCATGCCATTAAAGAAAAATCCCAAAACCTAAAATCATCTTTGTCAAAAACTCTCACCCTTTTCTACCCACTTGCTGGTAAGATTAAAGATTATTCCTTCATAGATTGTAATGACTATGGGGTTGAATTTGTTGAAGCTCAAGTTAATTGCCCTATGTCAAATATATTCCAACACCCAGATAGTTCTCTGCTTGAAAAGTTGATTCCTGTTGATCTCAATTCCAAAGAAACATTCACTGGTGCTGTGATTCAAGCCAACTTCTTTGCTTGTGGTGGATTAGCAATTGGAGTTAGCCTTTCGCACAAGATAGCAGATGCAGCCTCCTTAGGCGCATTTCTCATGGCCTGGACTGCTTCATCTCTTTCCATGGAAACCCCAACTACGGTGCTACCACATTTCGTATCCGATACTATAATTCCTTCACCGGTGGATTCATTAGCCCTACCACCACCTCCACCACCACCATCGACCCTGGAGATGACAACCAGGAGGTACGTGTTTGATGCCTCCAAGGTCTCCATGCTCAAGGCTCAAGCTGCTAGTGCAAGCCTGCAACAACCAACTCGCGTTGAAGCTTTGACAGCATTCCTCTGGAAATGTTTAATGACCGTATCAAGATCCAAGTCGCCAGGATTTGTAAAAAAATCTGTTCTGGTTCAAGCTGTGAACATGCGAAAAAGGCTTTTACCACCATTGCCTGAAAACTACATCGGAAACCTTTCTGGGAAATTTCTTGTTGAATCGAAGGATACAAATATAGAGCTGCAAGATTTGGTTGTTCATCTAAGAAAAGGGTTAGAGCAGGTAGGCAAAGGAATTGAAGCAATGGACATAGAAGCAATTCTGGAGTTTGCCAAGAGGTTTAGAGAGTTGCACAATAGAGATGATATAGACATGTATTGCTTCACAAGTTTGTGTGGATTTCCATTATATGAAGTGGATTTTGGGTGGGGAAAGCCAACATGGGCAATTGTTACGAATTTGGTGCTAAAGAATTATGTGGTGCTGATCGATACGAGGGATAGAAAGGGAATTGAAGTTTGGATGTCACTGAGCAAAGATGATGCGCCCTTGTTTGAAAGAAATAATCAAGAGCTACTTGCATTTGCATCTATAAATCCTAGTATCAGAATTGCTGACAAAAATTTTCCAGCATTGAATTCAAGTTTGTAATTTCTAGTTGGAAGTTGATGAACATAAGATCAGCAATACCCCTTTTTTTTTTAAGCAAAAAAGTGAGAATTGTACTAAATAATACTAGCTTTAAATTAATAGCTTGATTTACTTGGTCTTGTTTAAATTTCAGAATTGATCTATCATTTTTCAGCTATAATCTACAAATGTTGTTAAATTAAAATAGTGATGTCTTGATCTATGTAGCACGGAAACAGAAACGCGGACACGGGGAAACGCGGAAACGGACTCGGAGAAACGGCATTTTAAAAAATATAGGAAACGAAAACGTGGGGAAACGTGTAAATATAAAAAATATAGGGGTATATTTATAAATAAATAAATAAAAATATATATAGATGTTCAATAATAAATAAAGTCCAAATCAACATTTAAATTCAACCATAAAAATACGTATTTAGAAGTTTCATACTTATAAGAAATAAATATTAACTACAACACATTCAAATGTTAAAAAGGAAAAGATAATGAAATTTATGACATTTCCTCAACTTCATTGTCTTTCTCCTTCTCCATGCTTGTAGTTGCATTTTCATCAAATAAAACAGACTTTCACTCTGGTTCATCCAATGAAAGGTTGACAAATTCAAGGACTCTCACATCTTCCATTCTCCCAAATTGATCACCACCAACATCCCACAATTTTGTTTTCTCATCATAATATTGGGAGGAGTTTCTCGATAGAAGACGAAAATTATTATGGATAAAAACTAAGTCCTTTGCACGTTTTGGAGTTAATTTATTCCTTCTACATGAATGAATGAAGGAATAAATACTCCAATTTCTTTCACAACAAGAGGAGGAAGTAGGTTGTCCAAGCACTTTAAAAGCCAACCTTTGAAGTAAAGGTGCATTAGAACCAAAACATGCTCACCATTTCCTAGGATCTGCAACATACATACTTCCAATAGAATCAGGATCAGCTAAAGGTCCACTTTTCAAAGAAAAATTTGCAAATTCATCATTTGCACTAATTCGCTCATCTTCATTAGAAAAAATCCTCCTAAAGCATTTAATTCTTTCAGTTGATACTTCTCCATCCATATGAGGAGGCACTCTACCTTCTCCCTCTTGAAGCCATTTTTCACTATATATAAAATCTTCAAAAATAAGAAAATAAATTCAGAAAATAATAAAAAAAAATTATAACAAGAAGATGAGTATGTAAGTTAGAAATTTACCTCGGATTTAATGAATGAGCTAAATAATGAAGGGGAGTGTTACTCTTTGCCCAACGATCAACAAAAATTTGATGAACCACATAATAAAAAGGAGAAAACCCATCTGCTTGCTTTCCTTCATGATAAAAAATAACTTGCTTCACCTTTTCAATCATAGAATCCCACAACTCATAAACCAAATGAAGGCATGGTTTGTCTGTGTCACAAACTCTGATCATGTCATAAATGGGCCTAGTAAAAGCAATTATGTAATCAACCTTTTCCCACCAATCCTCATCTACCACTTTATCACGAACAAACCTAGCTTTGCCTTGGTCATCTTCTCGGTATTGTGTTCATTGATCACTCATAACCATTGCTTCTAAAGCACGCCTAATAAGTTTAAATCTTTTAAGCATCATAACAATAGAAGCAAAACGAGTGTCAGCAACTGAAAGCAATTTCAAAGGGCTAAACCGATTATAAATTGCAAGCCTCATGGAATGATTCATTATAAAATTCTTGATTTGCAAAGCATTCTCATGGATTTCAGTGATCCAGTGACACACATCATAAGTTTCTTGATTAGTTTCCAAATTTTTTGCTGCACATATATTCTTCAAAGCAAGATTAAGAGTGTGCACAACATAAGGAGTCCAATAAATATGTGGAAACATTAATTCCCTCAATGATTTCTCCAGCACCTTTACAATTGAAGCATTATCAGTAATGACTTATACCACTTTTTAATGACCCACCTCATTAATTACTTCTTTTAGCAAATTAGCAATAAATTGCTTATCTTTCACTTCACCAGAACAATCTACAGATTTGATAAACATGGGGCCAGACTCATAAACAACTATAAAATTAATCAAAGGCTTCCTCTGGGGATCACTCCATCCATCACTCACAATACTAACACCCTTTTCTAGCCAAGTGCTTTTAATTGGTTCAAGCAACCTCTCTACATTTGCTTTTTCTTACTGAAGTAATGTGGTTCTCAATTTGTTATAACCAGACAGCACATAACCACCCAAAACATGATTTGCAGCAAAAGAATAAGAACTCACATAATAAGGATTTCTAGCAAAATTAAAAGGTAGACCCCCAGTGTAGAATATTCTAGCAATCTCTGCATCTAATTGAGCTTTAGTTTGTAAGTCAAAAGCTCTACCAAGAGGAGAATCATTAACTCTTCTTTTCTTCAAAGCTGCTAAAATACTTGGTTCAGTTATATTCAATGAAGGAACAGAAGTTATACTAATAGGCAAAGAAACTCGCCTAGATTGTGAATTGGTAATTTTATTTGTTGCCTCATCCTCCTGTTTCCTCATTTCAGAAATATTATCATTTATCACTTTTTTACACACACCAATCCCTTTTTCAGTGATTTTTAATAAATGAGCTCTCACTCTAGTTTAAGTTCCTTGCTTTTCTTGTTCACAAAAATACCCTCTCCTTCTCCAGTTTTCTCAAGTTTAGTTACATATCTCCACAAAGGATTAAATTCTTCCTCCCTAGTTTTTGAAGAAGTGGCACTAGTGCTATTTGTTTGGGTAGAATTAGAGTTCGAAGAATTCATTCAAATATTGTCCTATCAAAACGACAAAAAGAAAATGCAATTTTATACAATTTACAAATTATTTAAACAAATTATATACTAAGGATTAAAGCAAAATGCAAATTATATATTAAAAGATTAAAGAATTAAATAATAGAATTGAATAAATTGACTATAAAAATTATTACGAAAAATTTTAATATATAATATAACGATACATTAAAACAAATTATATTGAACACATTATATATAAATTATTACAAAAATATAAAATATATTAATATAAAATACAAATTTTGAATGTTGGAATTTTTTTTATTTATCATTAATTAGAATTTAAACTTGAAATTTTATAATTTTAAAAATAACTTTAAAAATATATTTACATTTGTCCTTAATGTCCTTCAAAATGTTGATTGTAAAAAAGTGGCAAATCTTGAAAATTTTTAGTGAATTTGGGAGAAATTTTTTTTATCTTTCTTTTTTTAAAGAAAAAATATTTATGATAACTCCTCAAATTTGGTTTGAGAAAAATCTAATTATGAAATATACATTTAGAGAAAAAATTTGATATTAAATATGATAAATTTATGATTAATTAATGGAATAAAATTGTAATTAATTAATGAAAGTTGCTTAATAAAATTATTTCACAAAGAAATGAGAAAAGGAAAATAATAAATTAATGATAAGGAAAATAATAAATTAAATAATAATAAATTAATAAAATCCCAATATAAACCTAATACTTCACATTCACAATCGGGAACAGAAAATAGGAAAGGCCATCGTTACCTGTCGACTGTCGTTCCTCCCTTCGGTTGCTGCTGCTTCTTCTTCTTCTTCTTCTTCTTCTTCTGTTGATAAGGATGGAGAGGGCATATCAAAAAGTGAATATGGCAGATCAGAGTGAAAAGAAGAGAAAGGTGTTGCGATCCTTGCCTGCGCTGCGAACTGTGATACTGCCGTTGAAGGTCTGATACTCCCTTTTTTTTTTCTTTTTCCTCTTCTTCCTTTTCTATTGATCTTGATGGTGGTGAATGTTGTGAAGTGATCGATTTTAACCTACCTATTTTCTTTTTTCTTTAAAGAAACGCGTTTCCGTTGCCGGAAACGCGTTTTCGATTTCCAATATTTTCGGAAACGGCTCGGAAACGTTTCCCAGGCTTGTCAGGTCATTTCCTCATCGGAAACATTTCCGACAATGGGAAACGTGACTCAGTGTCGTTTCCGTGCTTCATAGGCCTTGATTAGTTTTTACATACAAAATTAAATAATTTATATATTAACTATTTATTTTTTGAATGATTAATCTAAAAATATATTCTCACACCTAATTTATATGCACATACATTTTACACAGTTCATTAATTAAGCTCTTTAAAAATTTAAATTTGTTGTAACTTTTAATATTTAATTAATATCATAATTAATAAGGTTTATATATTTATTAAAATAACTTAAATTATTTATTAACTATTTATTAAAATAACTTAAGTTATTTATTGAAATTAATTTGAAGTAACTTATATTTCTATTAAAATTATTCTCATTCCTAATTTATATATTCATATTTTTTTATTAATTATAATATAGTTTTTATCAATTAAATTCTTAAAAAATTTAGATTTACAATCTCACAACTTTAAAAATATCCCTAAGATAAAACATAACTTTAAACACAATTCCTCACATTACTAACTTTGATAACATTTTATTTTCTTTCTTTTTCTTTATAAAAAAATAAATTAAAGAAAATTATTTTTCTTGTCAACAAATGCAAATATTTTGTAAATCTAAACTTGGATCTATAGCCGGATGGCAAAAAGTCTATTTAAACCCTTTAAGTTATATGAAATAATTATATAAGTTTTTAAAGTGTGTTGAGGTCTAATAAAGCCCTTCAACTTTTTTAAAAAATATCAAATAAGTCTTTCTAATTTTTAAAAATAAATCAAATAAACACCTTTAGACAAATAAGTTCTTTAACTTTTAAAAATAGATAAAAAGGAACCAATTATAATTTATCTCTAATATAAATCTAGCCAAAGTATAGGTCCTCATAAGTAATTTTGTGTATCTAATTTGTAACATCTTAATGGATATTTGTTACATGTTAGAACACATTAGTAAGTTGTTCTTTATCAAATGATTTAAGAAACTTTTCTACATAAATTATGGCAAAGATGATGAGCTCATAGAAAAGCTTCTAGAATCATTTGGTAAAAAATAATTGATCAATCTATTTCATGATACAGTATATATTTACTAGGATATTACAAATTAGAAATACATAATTATTGATGAAGACTCCATACACTAAAAGATTTTTGTGTCAGTATTGACTGAATTTATATTAAAGATAAATTATAATTTATTTTTTTTATTTTAAAAATTTAAGAATTTATTTATCCCTACAATAATAAAAAAATTTATTTAGTATACTTTTATAATTTAAAACACTTATTTTTTTTTAAATTAAAAAATTTAATCAAATTTTAAAATATTTTAAAAATTTATATGACTACTTGCAATTATTTTACTGCTGAAATTATATCTTTTGCTTATCCCAGTAACATGGACTATCCAGATGCAAAAAGACAAATTCAGTGGCGCATACTGAATTCAATATAAGACAAGATACGGTACTAATAATAATAATAATAATAATAATAATAATAATAATAATAATGGCTGCTTGGATTTATTGAATTAGAAAACGAGCAGAGCTGGATGCATGAAAATAGGGGTGTGCAGTTCTCGGTTTAAACTGAAAAATTGAACTGAATCGATTAATTCGGTTTAATTGATTTGGTTTTAAAATTTAATCGGTTCGGTTTATAATTTTGATAATTTCAGTTAATTGGTTCGGTTCGGTTATTTTCATAAAAAAATTAAAAAACCGAACCGAACTGAAATTATTAATATATATAGGAAATAAAAAAAATCGAATCAAATTGAATCGAACCGGATCGAATCGAATCAAAATCAAAGAAAATCGAACCGAAACTAAAGATTTTGGAGTTTTGATTTCTATTTTTTTTGTTTTTATGTTTTTATTATTTAGGTTTAATGTTAAAAATATGAAATTTTATAAATTTCGATTTGATCGGTTTAAAATCAAATCGAACCGAAATTTATCGATTCGATTCGGTTCGATTTTTTTATCAATTGGTTCGGTTCGATTTTTAAAATTTTTGATTTTTGATTTTCAATTTTATCGGTTCGGTTCGGTTCAAAACCGAACCGACCGTTTGCACACCCCTACATGAAAAGAGATATAAATCCTGAACCGATATCTGATCACATATGCAAAATGGATTTGACGGCTCTTAATATTGCTCCTGATATTTTTGGCATTGATTGAGTCAAGTTAAGACTTTTCTCTTTCTCTCTTTCTGATTAATTGCATTTTTAGTTTTCTTTTTTAATATTTTTCTTATTTAATATTCGTTTGTCCTTGCATTTAGTTGAATTTAAAAAAAATTATAAAAAATATCAATTTTCAGGTGTATAAAAATGGTAATTGTACATGACATTGCACAGGTATTTTTATTTAAGTGTTCTTATTTATTTTATTTAATTATACAATATCGTTTTATTTCGCAACAACAAAAATATAAATAATGGAAATTTAAAGTGGGCAAATGACTATTCTCCAAAAATAAAAAAGGCAAATTACCTAAAGAAATCCAAATCTTTGGTTTATTTTTTATCTTGGCAAATTCTTTCAAGTCAGTTAGATGGGTCTAAATAGAAAAGTTTTTGTGACCCTAAAGTATTTCTTAGTAAAAAAAAAAAAAAGTGTTTGAACTAGAGATGACAATTGTTCCCGAATCTGATTCGACTGGCACTAATTAGTTTTTCCTGACCTCGCTCGATTTTGATATTGTGAGGCAGAGACGAGGAGAAGGTTTTCTCACCTCAAATCTCCATAAGCCTATGATTATGTTAAGGCACCATTTATGATGAATATTATAAACAAAATGAAGAACTGGTGAAGGATGTGCCAGTAGTTAGGGAGGTAAATGTGGGATGGGAGACTAAGATTGGCCAGTGTTTGGGGGTGGTAGGAGTTAAAGAAGAAGGTATATTGGTGGACGGAGGATTAGGAAAGGAGTGTGTTGAGAGAGTTTGGATATGCATTGTAAACGATGTGAATTCTCATGAAGTTGAGGATTAGTGAATGAAGCACAAAGTAAAGGAGTTGGAAATATTGGAGGTTTCTTAGTTTTAGGTTCTTTAGTAATTGAAGCCCAAGCTGCTATAGAAAAATCTGAATTCATTGGGAAGGCTATGGATCATGCTTCCAAAGAAACTTCTTTGTTTGGTGCTTCTCTCATAAAGCATGGTCTCAATGATGAGAATAAAAAAGCCTGGACAATCACTACTTTGTCCTTGGCTGATCTTGCTTAAGTTGCTATCCCGTATAATATTGTTCGCATTATAATTTAATTTTATTATTTTGGACTCGAATTAATTAATGGATTTAAAATCGTAAATTAAATTGCTCAAATAATTTGGCCTGGCCAATGGTTTAATTTAGTAGAAGACTAGAAATCAATGTGCAGTAATTAATTTAGAGCTAGAGAAGTTAAGGTGGTTACCTAAAATTAGTGGATAGTTGCCTGAATCAAGGATAATGGAGATAATGGAGCACAATCTATTAGTCTTAGTCTTATGAGATCAAGCTATAGGAGATAATGTGTGGTTGCAAGTGGTTATGTAGGTTGCAGATAGTGGAGAGAGTGATAAAAGTGGTTACAATTTTGGTGGGGTGGACAAGTATCTAAAGACAAAATTGTATGATTTTATTAAGAAGACTTGGTGCAGAAAGCTTATGCATTGGGGGTTATTTCTTGATGCCACCAAGCAATCCAACTCTATAAATAGAGCATCAAGACTTCATTTCAAGGACAACATTAGCCAAATCAAGCTCAACAGACAATGCCTTAGTTTAGTTTTCTCTAGTTCAACCTTTTCTTTACATTTCTGTCAGTCTTTTAATTTTTTGGTCTAATATCAGTTCAATTCAGTTTTGTTATTTTTCAATTCAAGCATTCTGTTTACAATATTTCTGAAAATATTTACATTTTAACAATTTTTTCAGCTTTCAATCATTTTATAGCTTTTCTGTTCGTATTTCAATTCTTGCAAATCTATTTTTAATTTCAATATCAGTTTATTTTTCAATGCTCAATTTACATTTCCTGCAAATGTGTCACAACCCGATCCCATGGGTCCGACCGGCACTAGGACTTGGGTCAGCATAAGGTCCCCAAAGCCCGTAGTAAGCCTAACTATTCTCTATCCTAATTTCAAGAAATCAATCGGACAGAATCCTGTCATAAACTGGACTACCTAATGGAGAGTTTTTGGCTCACCTGACCTGTGATCACAAAATAAAATCATTTGGGGAGCTTAGCTCACCCTTACAATCATCAATAATTCAATATGATCACTGGAAGCTTGGCTTCCTCATCCACATAACCCATTCAATCCACAAATCCACATATACAGAACCAATAAGTTATAGATTTCAAATAATAATCTATTATAGTCCCAAGTCAAATGAAATATCCTCTAACACATGCGGAATTCTAAAATTTTCAAATTTACAACACAAACATAGATAGAACATCTAATAAACCAGCAAGGTAGAAAGCAGGTTACACACAAGAAAGAGTCCTCCTGTGGCCTAAAAAAATAGGTGAACAGGAGTGAGCGTTCAACTCATAGAGTAAAATATTGATTTTGCATATAATTTCTATAACTACCTAAGTCTACATCCTTAAGAATGAATGCAACACATTCACACAGTTTAAACAGGTCAAGTCATAATCACATCAAAGGCAATATGGAGCATTCACGCATCCGTGTGTCAATCTATACTCACATATATAAATATGGAAGCTAATCCCCTATAATGCTCTCTTAGTTCCAAGCTCTGCCAGTGAGATCAACTCAAAGCTGGACTTTCTCTTGGTATCCAAATGCGGGGGCCAGCGAGATCAACTTAAAGCCATGCCTACCCCGACTTATCCATAATAAGGATCGGGTTTCAGTGAGTCAAGCTTTAGCCATGTCTACCCATCCTATCCATATCCATACACATAACTCATACACACCAACTCACACACACAGCTCCAGATTGCCATAAAGCAACAACCACAACAATGTCATCAAATACAAGTGCAATACAAGGCATGCCTAGCAAATAACTATGTACATATATCTATAAGTAATGCATGAACATGCCTTGAATACATAATAATAATATTGAAATTATAAGTAAATCAATATCTATTCACAGTACTGTCGCAAGGTATTTTGCGATCGCCTGGACGGAAGCTCTTCACCGAAGTGGGAGAAGTGAGGAGTCGCCATTTTAATTTTGAGGGAAATTAAAGAAAACCATTTGTGAAAATGAATTTAAAAGAAACCACTTCGAAAACAGAGATTCTAGGTTCGGGGTCCATATACGAGTGGGGAAGGTATTAGGCACCCCGCCTTGTCCCTCAATAAAGGTAAACAGATTTAATGTTATGCTCTTTCATAAATTAAAAGGATAATTAGGGGGTTGGGATAGTGATGATATTAATCCTTTGTGCAAAACAAAGGAATGTTTGATATTTCACTTATTTTGGATGCCCAGGAACACAAGTTCGTGAGAGGGCCCTTTAGTGAATAGGTGTTAAATAAAGTTATCTTGCATATTGGAGTTGTGTTATTTTAATTTTGATTTCATTAAGAGATCTCGGATAAGAAGTTTCTACCGATCTCTAGATATGTTTTATCAAGAGTTTTAGTTGGGAGATTTTGGATAAGAACTCTCCTTCGATCTCCACATATTTTATAGAGGTTTTGGTTGAGAAACGGATAAGAACTCTCCCCCGATCTCTTTGGGTGTTTGGTTAAAATTTTGATGAAGGATCTTGGATAAGAACTCTCCTCCGATTTCTGCATTTTTTATTTGAATGAGGATCAGGTAAGAACTCTCCCTCGACCTTTTTGGTTCAAAATTTTAAATGGAGGATCTCAGATAAGAACTCTCCTCCGATCTCCATGTTTTGTTTGAATGAGGATCAGGTAAGAACCCTCCCCCGACCTCTTAAAGTGTTCGGTTTAAAATTTTAATGAAGGATCTTTGATAAGAACTCTCCTCCGATCTTCGCGTTTTTATTTGAATGAGGATTAGGTAAGAACTCTCCCCCGACCTCTTAAAGTGTTCGGTTAAAAATTTGATGAAGGATCTAGGATAAGAACTCTCCTCCGATCTCCGTGTTTTTGTTTAAATTAGAATAGGGTAACAACCCCCCCGACCTCTTAAAGTGTTCGTGACATAAGATCGAACTTTTCACCGATCTCGTATATGACTACCTTGTTCAAACTCTTTGGCTGGCTACATCCGATCTCTCTCAGCTACTAGTCTGGGGTCTTATCTCGATTCCCGCTCTATTATGCTATTTCCTAAACTCGCTTAGTAGCCTGACCTCATGACTTTTCTCCTGATTTCCTATTCATTCTTTGATTATTTTTACTTATCCAAAAGAAACTATCACATTAGGATATTGCTACTAAATTACCTATAAGTTACCCGCAACTAGAACGCCTATATTCGAAGGAAATAAAACTAAGAACAAATAAATGAATTGAACTTATGAATGGGAAAAGTAAACTCAAGAGAATAAATATCGGCCTGAAGGATCTATGTGGGATCTTTAGTATAACTGGATTTAATGAAAATTTCGAGAATAAAAGCAAAGAAAGTAAAACGCGAGCGTTCGGTAAAATGAAAGTTTAGGCACTTACCTGTGTAAGGTCGAGGCTATCAAACTGACTCTGGAGATCACAAGTATTGTGGAGTTGAAATCTGGTGATACAAGGACTAGTACTTACTTCGAGATTGCCAAAAACCAGGTTAAAGTGCCGTTGAGCCAAAGCGACAGAAATCGGGTCAAAATGAGATCAAGCTGAGAGAATAATGTGTTGATGTTGGGGTGATGAAGACGAGACTGAATGGAAATGGTGTGGTAGAGCGATGAACAAACTGAAAATGAAGGATTTCAGGGTTTGAAAACTCTATCAATGGAGATACTCGAGAAAACTAGTTTCTGAAGTTTTCTCAATTTTCATGCAAGCTTAGAATGGCAAAGCAGCAAGACTGAATTAAATTTCAGAGCCTTTCCACTATAATCACCACCACCTTTTTTTTTGTCCGTCCCCTCTACAGTATTGCATGCAGGTATTTATAGGGAACGGGTACTACTAATGAAGGGTCAGGATCTCCCCTTGGGGAGACGGAAGGTTTGGATTTAAAAGGACATAATCCGACGTCTGAAAATTAAAGGGAATCAAAATGGATGGCTGGGATCCTATTCAGAATATCTGTCCTTTCTTTTCTTAATCCAACGACTCATGGTCTTGCCTGTCAGGACAGATCCAAAGGCTGGGAATAAAAGGCGCCGGACCTATCGTCTGCCTTTTGATCTAAGGGCTCCGGGTTCGTCCTTACAAGTATGATCAATGGTGGAGATTGAGATGTACGAACTGCCATAACTGTTTTGGCACCTGTCAGCAATGTGGGCGATTCTGTGAATGGGGCGTGCGGTAAAGAGTTGATCATGCCTGAAACGCTTTAACTACCTCGGCTCTGATTATGTAAAGAGTTATTGGAAGTCATCTCATCCCTTCGAGATTTCCGATCTCTATTCCTTCCGATCTCTTTGTTATGATCCTTTTACGATCTCTCATATCGGGCCCCTCTTCCCGATCTCTCCCATTCTAGAACTTGCTTCTTTACCCGACTTGCCTTAGTCAAAGCAATTAATTCTTCGGTTACCTATGTATCCGCTTCGGTTTCTGTATGCAATAAATGCTTGGGCCCCTATATATATGTACTAGCGAGAAAACTCCTCCACACTTCATTCCTCCTCCTTCTATTTCTCCATTTCTCTTGTTCTAGCTTCTCCGATGACAATTTCGATTATGGTGACTGCTTTTGATCTCTTTCCGACTGTTTTCTTTGCTCCTCAATTGAAAATTTATGATCCCGGTGATAAGAGAATCATGAGAACCATATCTAATGACAGTGAGGGAACCGAACTAATTTATCGATCAAGATAAAAAATGTCGATCGTACCGATCTCGAATTGGTCTACCGATATAATCGGTGAACCGATCTCGGGCGAGAGGACTGCTAATTTCCATCTTAATATCGATGACCGCCTCTTGAAGTTCATTTGGCTCCTCACCACATCGGGCGTCCCGACTGCAGCTCGGTTCTGGTCGATGACATCGACGATGACTCCACTCACCATCATGAGAGTCATAGTCACCCCATATGAGCTGCACATCTATCCGATGCCTATGGCTGGCTTTCTGATCAAACACATCTTTTGATTCAGCCACAAGACTAGGCTTTGACATAGGTCCTTACTAAGTAGGATGTAGCGCCGATCTTTAGAGATCGCCCAAATGATGTAATCTGACCTTTAAAGGTTCTCTTAATGATGTAATCCGATCTTTTGAGATCGCCCAAATGATGTAATCTGACCTTTTGGAAATGAAATGAAATTTTATTTGAAGGTTATTATTTAATTATTGCATTGGTTATTTTTCAATCTCTGATGTGCATATCCGATCTGATCTCCAACTAAATCGTCATTAGCCGATCTGCGGCTCTGAAAATTCGCACAACCTGATAACCCGAGCTAGCCGATCTCATTTTATTCGATTTTATTATTATGTTTTTGGAACTTTCCCGCGACGTGTCAATAAAGCGGGTCGATTCCGCTAACTGAAGCGCCGCTTGGGACTTCGTGAGCATTAAATGCTCAGATGGGTATAAATAGGGTGAGGGTCAGTCAGTTGCTCTCTTATGTCACTTTTAGCACTTTGCTAGCAACTTCAAAATTTTCTCGTTTCTTCAAGTTTTTTCGGCACCGATCACATTCCGGTAAGGGTTTTAATCCTTCTCTTAGTTATACTTCTTTTATTTTTTGAAAATGAGCAGCGCTGAGGGTCAGAGAGTGGCGAGCCCCCCTTCTGTCCATATTTCTTGGACGTCGGACGAAGTTGAGGCAGTCAGGCCAAGTGGGTGACCTGAGCCTCCTACGACCTCTGCTTCAGCCCATAGTCAAGCAGCATAATCAAGACGAACATCTTCCTCTGGGAGAGAAAATCTCCCCGTAGATGAGTTGCTATCAGTCCTCCAAGAAACCGATTTGCAATTGATTAGTCAAGAGTACAACATTTGAATCGACTCGTACGAGCTTATCAGATGCCATGGCAATCTCCGAGCCGGTCACTTCTTTGAAGAAAATGATGCGATCATGATATATGAAGAGCAATTAAAAGCCGGGCTCTGGTTTCCTCTTAACAACTTCTTCAAGGACGTTCTGAAGTTCCACCACGTATGTATAGCCCAAGTACATCCAAACTCATGGCGAATTCTGGTGGCTTTTAGAGGCTTATGCCGAGCCAAGAAGCTCAAGCCTATAGCAAAGGTTTTTGCCGAGCTGCATAGACTTACTGGTCGAAAGGATGACGAGCATTGGTTCTTCCAAGCCAAACCACACTGTGGGCTTTTTACCGATCTCCCCTCTTCACTGAAAAATTGGAAGAATCACTTCTTTATGTTGAGGAGCAAGATTCCGAACGGTTTTGAAGGTTTCCCACGTAGCTGGCAGTATCTGGGCCCATTAATTCCAAAGAAGATCACCTTGAGTAGGGACGAGGGTGTCATGGTAATGGAATTAAAGGATCAGGTGGCCACTCACAAATATTCGTGCTTATACACCGTTATGGCCAAACTGAGATGGTGGTTGATGCTGATGATCACCAATGAGGACTACGAACTGCAGCTCTCTAACCTCGGACCCGGGACCTATATAACCTAAATCTTTAGTCTCCTGATTTAGGTAATCTCACTAACTATTTTTCTGTGCAGAAATGGCTGGAGGAGAAGGCACAAAGGAGAGCTGCAAGTGAAAAAGAGAAGTCTCTCGGAAGGTACGAGAAATGAAGATCGCCGCGGCATCACAGACGTCAAGGCGGGATTCGGGAGAAATGCTGGGAGACTCGTCCCGACCTTCAAGGAAACCGGTCCCAGAAGTAGAGGTAGCTCCTTCTCCCCCTCGACAAGAAGAGCCACCACCTCCACCTGTTCCTTCAAGTGCAGAAGGGGGGTCTTCCCAACCTACTGTGAGGACCCTTACTCGTGGTGCCCAAGTCCTCATTCATTCTCTGGAGAAGAACCGATTCGTTCGGGAGAATCCGGGCTTGGCAAAAGTTCTGGGTGCTACCATATGCCTCCAAGAGGACCGGAACAGGCTGACCCCGGATAGCATTGACGATCTCATGGCTCAGACAATGAGTTTGAGCGTAGAAAGCCTGGTGAATCAGTACATAATCAGGGAAAAAGCTCATCTTCTGAGGTAGGAGATTCTGAAAGTGGTCTAGGACGCAGCTTTCGCCCGAGCCCAACTTTCATCCGCCCAAGACTATATTGCTGAAATCGAAGGTCGGATGAAATCCTACTAGGATAAGCTGGCCGAACAGGCTCGTGAACTTGGGGAAGCTCGGTCACTCCGAACTGTTGACGTCGCTCGCCTTACTAAGGAGCTCAAAGCGAAGGAAGAAAAGGCTGTGACGAGGGAAGCTGGTGCTTATGTGAATGCACACAGCGATCTTTTGGCTGAGCTCGAGAGGCGTTATCCTGGGGAAGACTTCTCCTGGATGGTGGATCTTGCTCCCATAGACGAAGAGGGGAACGAGGAGGAAACCGAGAGAGAGAGAGAGAGAGGATGAGCAAAATATTAATGTAGAACAGGCTGGGGAGTCACCCCCCAGCCGAATGACTTGTACTTTTATTTTGAGATGAAATGAAATCCCTTTTGTTCAATTTCTTGATGAGATCAAAAAGTATCCAAATTGTATGAGTGCTTGATTGTTTGAACGTATTAGGACATCAAACTTAAAAGCGATTATTAATCTAAGTATAAGAGGTCGGAAGAACATTATAACCATGAGATCGGCCTAAGCCGAGACCAAACACTGGATAGAACTTTAGATCATTAAAATTGGAAACTTGATTTAATACTTAAGATCGGAAACACCATTAAGTCAGACTGAAACCTTAACTTTATTAAAGGATTTTCCATAATATTTATAAAAGGAGAGATCGAAAATAAGACCGGATGGCACAGAGACTTGATATTGGTTTGATCTCCTTTGACGAGAGATCGGAAATGAGATTGGACGGCACGGAGATCTGATATTGGTTTGATCTCCTTTGTTGAGAGATCAAAAAGCATTCGACTAGATGCGAGATCGGTTTATTTCCTGATCGAGTCACTTGTAACCGAAGAATGTCGGTTGGGGATCGATTTTCAAAGTTCATTGAGTTCGGTGATCGAACAAAATATGGTGTCGATAGCTGCCCCTCTTTATATAATTTCTATTAAAGGGAATAAAATTTTCCCATATAGGAATTATGTAAAGCTTTAGACCCATATTTTGGGCGATTGGGTATCAAAAATAAAAAACGTTGAGACTCAAAATTTGACTTGGAAGTTAAAGTTGGAAACTAAGATCAACTTAGATCAAGGAACCAGAGGTTGATAGGAAGAAATTTAAATGCTGAAAATTAAAATGATGAGAGGAAATTTAAATGCGAAAATTAAAAATCAACTCGGAAATTTAAATGCACGAAATTAAAATCAACTTGGATCAAGGAACCAGAGGTTGATGACAGGAATTTAAATGCGAAAATTAAAAATCAACTCAGAAATTTAAATGCACGAAATTAAAATCAACTTGGATCAAGGAACCAGAGGTTGATGATAGGAAATTTAAATGTGAAAATTAAAAATCAACCTGGATCAAGGAACCAGAGGTTGATAGCAAGAAATTTAAATGCTGAAATTAAAATTAACTTGGATCAGGGAACCAGAGGTTGATAGTAAGAAATTTAAATGCTGAAATTACAATCAACTTGGATCAAGGAACCAGAGTTGATGACAGGAATTTAAATACTGAAATTAAAATCAACTTGGATCAAGGAACCAGAGGTTGATAGCAAGAAATTTAAATGCTGAAAATTAAAATCAACTTGGATCAAGGAATCAGAGGTTGATAGCAAGAAATTTAAATGCTGAAAATTAAAATCAACTTGGATCAAGAAACCAGAGGTTGATAGCAGGAATTTAAAATCTGAAATTAAAATGCTTACAAAGCAAGCCTAACCTGACACGAGAAGTTCTTCTGCGACGAAGTGTACTTAACAGGATCCCGAAGATAAACGATTAATGGAGGATGAGTCTCAAGATTTAAACCCATAACCTTCCCTTTCTTACTCACTTCTCAGGATGCCCTTTCTGTTCTCGACTTTCTTATTTTGCGAAAAGCGCCCTTGCGGGTTTTTACTTTTCTCTCTGCCCATCTGACTAGAAGCGCCCTTCCGGGTTTTCATCTCTATTTTTTTTTTTATCGATCATTTCCTGCAAATTTCTTAGCAAAGTATATGAGGTTATCAATATCCAAATCCTAATCTTATGACAAAATTTTAACAGATTAATAGCGCACAAAATAAAAATGTAGGAAAAGACAGCATTAGAGTGTGAGTATACGAGAAAGATAAACCTGAGTGTAAGCGAAAAAATAAATTAAAATGTAAATGTGTAAAGAAGATAGATTAAAGTGAAAGGATGACTTTATTATGGCTTAAGAGAAAAAGGTATAGTTTCAAAGAAAAAGGGGTACAAGAATGGATCTCACAGATTCCTTGTAGTTAAAAGTCCCTTAACTGCCATTATTTCAAATACTGTATTGACGAACATTCATGCCGTGGTGGTTTATTTCCTTTCCTGGTCCCGTGTCCCCTTCCTTATTCCTCTATTTTCTGGTTCTAAGGGCGCCCTTTTGGGTTTTTTCCCCTAGATTTTTTTTTATTACTTTTTCAGGGTGCCTTTTTGGGTTTCACCCTTTACTCATTTTACAGAAAGCGCCCTTCCGGGTTTTCGTCTTTTTTCGCACATTTTGCTAAGAGCGCCCTTTTGGGTTTTCACCCCTACCTCTTTTTTTTTTTTTTTTTTTAGGCAGAATACCTTTTGATAGTGTCGGCATTCACGGGTCTTGGGAATTCTTCGCCGTCTATATGGGTCAAGATCAGGGCCCCACCAGAAAACGCCTTTTTAACCACATAGGGTCCCTCATAAGTTGGCGACCATTTGCCCCAGGCATCGTTTTGATTCGGAAGCATCTTTTTCAGGACCAAATCTCCTAGTTAGAATTCGCACGGGCGAACACCTTTGTTAAATGCCCTAGCCATTCTTCTCTGGTATAATTGCCCATGACACGCTGCTGCTAGCCTTTTCTGGTCCAGCAAATTCAATTGGTCTAACCTTGACTGGATCCATTCCAACTCATCAATTCTTGATTCTTTCAGAATTCTCAGGAAAGGAATTTCTACTTCAATAGGCAAAACAACTTCCATTCAGTAAACCAGTGAGTATGGCGTTGCCCCAGTTGATGTCCTTACGGAGGTTCGGTATGCATGTAGGGCATAAGGAAGCATATCATGCCAATCTCTATAGTTGACTGTCATTTTCCGGATGATTCTCTTGAGATTGTTGTTAGCGGCTTCCACCGCTCCATTTATTTGGGGATGGTATGGTGAAGAATTGAGATGTCGGATCTTATATTGGTCACATAAACTTTGGACCTTCGAACCATTCAAATTCTTGGCGTTGTCAGTGACGATTTCGCTGGGGAGGCTGTATCGGCAGATGACATTATTTCGGAGAAATTTGAGGAATGTGTTCTGCATGATGTGGGCATATGATGTCGCTTCGACCCATTTAGAAAAATAGTCAATAGCTACCAAGATGAATCTATGCCCATTGGATGCCTTGGGATTAATGGGACCAATTACATCGATACCCCACATTGCAAAAGGCCAAGGTGAGACAAGATTAAACAATTGATGAGGCAGAACATTTATCGGGTTCGTATATATTTGACATTTATGATACTTCCGAAAGTACTCGATACAATCTTTCTCCATAGTAGTCCAGAAGTATCCTTGTCTCATGATTTGCTTGGCCATCATATGTCCATTAGCATGGGTTGCACAATTCCCCTCATGAGTCTCGAAGAGGATCTTCCTTGCTTCTTTTGCATCTACGCATCTCAATAATTCGCCACTGGAGCTCCTTTTGTATAGAATTTTTCCACTGGGGAAGTATCCCAAAGCTAATCTCCTGATCATTCTCCTTTCGTTTCTGCTTGCCCCTGGAGGGCATTCCCTGGTTTTAACGTAAACCTGGATATCATGGTACCAGGGTTTGCCATCAATTTCTTCCTCGGCCATGAAATAGTAAGCTGGCTCACCCCTTGCTTTAATTTGCAATACCTGAGTTGTTTGCCCCTCTTCCATTTGAGCCATGATAGCCAGAGTGGCTAAGGCATCTGCGAATTGATTCTTGTCTCGACTGAAGTGAGTGAAAGAAATTTCTTTGAATCTCTTGATCAATTCCAACAGGTACTTTTGATATGGGATTAGCTTCGGATCCTTAGTTTGCCATTCTCCCTTGACTTGATAAATGATCAAGCCCGAATCTCCATATACCTCTAACTTCCTGATTTTCATTTCGATGGCAGCTTGTAAACCCATCACACAGGCTTCGTATTCTACGACGTTGTTGGTGCAATCAAATCTTAACTTGATAGCTATCGGGAAGTGTTTTCCGTAAGGGGATACCAGCACAGCTTCGATCCCATTACCAGACAAATTGACAGCTCTGTCAAAATACATTTCCCATACATCAGCTAGTTCCCTATGCTCGCCGCCGACCTCATTGACATGCTCATCAGGGAATTCAAAATCCAAGGCTTCATAATCTTGGATAGGGTTTTCTGCTAGGAGATCGGCGATTACGCTACCCTTTACTGCTTTCCGGGTCATATAGACAATGTCATATTGAAAGAGTATGACCTGCCATTTGGCTATCCTCCCTGGCACAAATGGGCTTTCAAATACATACTTGATAGGATCCATCCGGGAGATGAGCCATGTCTTATGATTTAACATGTAGTGTTTAAGCCGATTCGCCGTCTAGGCCAACGCGCAATAAGTTTTCTCTAGGAAAGAGTACCTTGACTTGCAATCATTGAATTTCTTGCTCAGGTAATAAATGGCCCTCTCCTTTCGGCCTGTATCATCATGTTGCCCCAAAACACATCCCATTGAACTCTGTTGGACTGCCATGTATAGAATCAATGGCCTTCCCGCCACCGGAGGGACCAATATCGGTGGGTTTGACAGGTACTGCTTAATTTTCTCGAAAGCCTCTTAACAAACTGAATCCCATTGAGTGGTGTTGTTCTTTCTGAGTAGTCTAAAGATGGGCTCAGTTTTGGCAGTTAGGTTGGAAATAAATCTCGCAATGTAGTTCAACTTTCCTAGGAAATTGCGCACCTCCCTCTCTGTTTTTGGGGATGGCATTTCTTGAATGGCTTAAACTTTGTCTGGATCCACTTCTATTCCCTTTTTCACTCACTATGAATCCCAACAGCTTTCCAGCTCTAGCTCCGTACACACATTTAGCTGGGTTCAACTTCAGCTGATACTTCCTGAGCCTTTCGAATACTTTCCTCAGCACTTGTACATGACTTTCTCCCTCCCTGGATTTGATGATCATATTATCCACATACACCTCTACTTCTTTGTGCATCATATCGTGGAATAATGTGACCATTGCACGTTGGTAGGTAGCCACAGCATTCTTTAACCTAAATGGCATGACCTGATAACAGAATACCCCCCACTGAGTGATAAAAGTAGTTTTCTCTTTATCTTCTTCATCCATGGGGATTTGGTTGTATCCGGAAGCCCCATCAATACACGAACATCTATCCAATCCTGCAGCATTGTCTACTAGCACGTCTATGTGTGAAAGAGGGAAATCATCCTTCAAACTTGCCTTATTTAGATCCCTGTAATCAACACACACCCTGACTCTCCCGTCATTTTTCATTACCGGGACAACATTGGCTATCCACTTAGGGTACTTGACCACTTCTAAAAATCCGGCATCATACTACTTTTTGACTTCATCCCTAACCTTGAACAGGGTGTCAGAATTCATTCTTCTTAACTTCTGCTTTACCGGAATTGTCCCGGGAATTAGGAAATTTTTGTGTGTCACTATGTGAGGGTCTAAGCTGGTCATATCGTCATAGCTCCATGAAAATACATCCAAGAATTCTTTGAGCAAACTGACCATATCTTCTAATTCTCCACTCCCCACAACCTTAAGTTCCCTCCTTATTTCTTCTGTGCCTAGATTTATGGTGTGCGTTTCATCCCCACAAGGCACCAGGGAAGGTTCGTCTCTTTCACCCCTTTCTTCTGCAAGTTCTTCTTCAGAATCACTTGAAGTAATGGCAGTTATGGGAGTTTCAAAATTAACAAAAGGAATTTCTGAGTCTATTGAATTATTAGGCATTAATTGATGAATGGTCCTGAAGAAACAAAAGTGGAATATATTATAAGAATGGCTTTCAAGAGAAAAAGGAAGAGAGAATTAGATGCAAAATGCGCTATTAATTCATTAATATTCAAATCATAAGAAAAGGGTCCATTTACAGCATTTCACTTGTTACCATGGACAAAATGATCAAGTGTAGATAACAAAATGTACTTTACTCGAGATTAAGCACAGGAAGGTCTTCTGCTTCCCAATTATCCAGTTCTTGCCCCTCAGCAATTGGCGAGATCAGGGCTTCATATAGGGAGTCCAGTTGTATGACATCAACAGATGGTTCTTCGGGTGATTCTTCACCCTTCTAGGGATTCTCAAGGATTGGTTTGGTGAAGACATCTGTGATTTTTGGGACAACCTTCTTTTTCCTGATTCTTTAGTCAAATCTCTGATCCCGAAGCATGTTCCTCCTCTAAAATCGCCCATCCATTAGAGTATCTTCCTCAAATCCTAGGCCGAAACGACCAATCTTCTGAATAGCGGGTATGGGTTCAGTAATCCCCTGCAATGTGGCGCCTAGCCCCTTACCTACCTCATATCCGCTCTTAAACATTACCTTTGCAACCATAGCTGTAGCCCCTTCATCCCTCAGGGTAATTTCTTACAACTCTAGAGCCTGGAAAAAACTTTCCAAGGACTTTTCAGCTGCTTCCACATAAGGAAGTGATTGCGGCTTGGTGATCAGCATGGCTTCTTCCCCCTTTACAGTAATGATCCTGCCGTTCATGATGTATTTAATTCTTTGGTGCAGGGTCGAAGGTACGGCGTTTGCTGAACGGATCTAGGGTCTCCCCAGAAGCATGGTGTACGCAGGTTCAATGTCCATCACTGGAATGTAACGTCGAAAGTGTATGCCTCGATTTGAAGTGGCAAGTCGATGTCTCCCAGTACCTCCCTCCTCGTACCGTCAAAGGCCCTTACCACCATGGCACTTTGGCGTATGTTTGATCAGTCGATGGGTAGCCTTGCTAAGGTGGCATTGGGCAAGACATTAAGGGCAGATCTGTTGTCGATCAGAACCTTGGCGACTATGCACCCCTTGCATTTGACTGTCACGTATAAAGCCTTGGTGTGCTTCAAACCAGCCGGGTCTATCTCCTCTTTTGAGAAAGTGACGAAACTGGATGCCTGAATTTGTCCCACTATTTTCTCGAATTGCCCCTGTGTGATGTCGGGGTTTACAAAGGCCTGATCCAGAATCTTCTATAGGGCTTGGCGATGGACTTCTGAGCTTAAGATCAATGACAACAAAGAAATCCGGGCAGGCATCTTCCTCAGTTGCTCGACAACATCATATTCACTTTGCTTCATTATTTGAAGCAATAATTCCTCTTCTCCACTCGATCGATCAGGTTCTCCTTTCTCAACTTTCTCAACCTCCTCTTCTATGCTCTCTTGTGGCTCTCCCATTTTTACTTTCCCTCTTTTCTTTTCCTTCTCGTCATTCCCGTAACATCTCACACTTCGGGTTATAAATTCTACCTCTTGCTCAGGTGGGGAAGAGTTGCTGGTAGTGGCAGGTTTGGGGTTTGATTGGGGAGTAACATTGCCAGAGGGTCCGGTATAAGTCATTCTGAAGTGCTCGTGGGGGGCGAAGCACGGTTTAAGAGGTGTCAGGGGTGGAGTATAGGTAAGGTTGGGAGCTGATGTACTGCTGGATGCTTCTTGAGTGAAGACTTGGAAATTGTAGTTCCAAGGCACAGCATAAGTGTTTGTGACTGGGAGCTGAGGCGGGGTTCGGATGATTGTTATTGGTGGTGGTGGTGGTGTTGGTGCATTAGGGGCAGAGAAGGTCAATCTGGGATTGGGGGTGGAGGCATTTTGGCTGAATCTGGCTGTATTTATTTTGCCCTCCACTTTTGACCTCTTTTGGCATCTCAAAATTTTAAGGGACAGCAAGTTCTGGACCTCTTGCCGGAATCCCTCACAATCGCGTAGCTCATGATCAGCTGCTCCTCCATGGTAGGGACATCCCGTATTCCTTTCTGATCCTGATGTCTGAGGGAAAAGGTAGCCTTCCCTTACTGCCATAACAAAAATTTCCTCAAAGTGAGGAATCAGTTGATCTATTTCCGCAGTTGACTTTTCATCCTCAGATTCTATCATGTTCACACCATTGCCTACACCATGATTGGGCAATAAGTTTGATGTAACATTGGGAAGAGAGCCATTCCCTTCAATCTTCAACCACCCATTTCTAATTAGGGCCTGTACCCTTCCCCTAAGGGCCCTGCAGTTATCAGTAGCATGCCCGAGTGCCCCTCCATGATACTTACATCGTGCACTGGCATCATACCACCTAGGGTATGGTGGCTAAATTGTATCAAGGGGGATTGGCGCTATTTGATTTATACCGAGGAGGTATCGGTATATTTCGCTGAGTGGGAGGGGAAGAGGTGGATCAGGATTTCTCTGGGGTCTAGGATTATTTTGGGGTGGTTTTGATTGAATAGGTTAAGGAGGTGGTCGGGGTTGGTAAGCTATTTGTGGTGGATACTGTGGGCATGGATGAAGATAATTTGGAAAAGGGGGTGGAATGTTTATAATTGTTAGGCCATGAGCAGGAGGATATGGCCGAAAATTATTCTGAGGGAATGAAAATTGGGTTTGTCGGGTGATGGAGTGCACATCACCTTCTTCCTTTTTGCCAAAACTGGCAGTCTTCTTTGCAGGATTCTCAGTTAACTCCTGCAATCGTCCTAACTTGAGGTTAGCTTCAATCCTCTCACCAGCTTGAATGATGTCTGAGAAGCTATTGGGGTGTTTCTGATCATCAGATTAAAATACAGAGCCTTTAATGTCTCAATGAACAAAGAGCAGAGTTCATTGTCAGTAACTGGAGGATACACCTCTGCCGCTTTTTCTTTCCACCTCTGAGCATATTCCTTGAAGCTTTCCCTTTCTCTCTGTACCAGATTTTGGAGGTCTCTCCTTGTGGGGGTGACGTCATAGTTGAATTTTTACTATTTCAGAAAAGCGTCGGCCAAATCGTTCTAGGAGCGCAGTTTGCTCCTGTCTAACTGAATACACCATCTCAGGGTTGCCCCAGAGAGACTTTCGTGGAAGAAATGAGCCAGGAGTTTATCATCATCTTTCAGGGTGGACATCTTGGCAATGTAAGTAGCCAGGTGAATGTGAGGGTCTAAGTTCCCAGTGTATTTGTCGAAGTCTGGGACCTTAAATTTGGGTGGTACCACCACATCTGGTACCAGTCTCAGCGACGATACATCTACTGAACCGTACATATTCAGTCCCTTTATTGCTCTTAATCTCTCTTCTAGAGCAGATAACTTCTCATTCTCTCTTGTTTTACCTTCTGCTCTTACTGCATGAACTATTCCCTCAGTTGGGAAATGAGGGGCAGGGTGAACCGGGGGGATCGAGATTGAAGGGTGTGGCTCGGCATTTGGGACAGTCGAGTAGTAAGGGAAGGGTAGGTCATTATTTAGGGGGGTCAGATTGACAATGATTGTCAGATCCGAAATAGGTGGTTGACAAGTAAAAGAGGTTGAAGCTTGGTGAGAATCAACCGTCGTAGGAGGTGGGGGAGGTAGTGGCAAGTTTGGCTCTAATTTAGGCTTATTTTGGGACATCTCCCTCATCAGTTTCATGAGATTTGAGACTTGGTCTCTTAATTCGGAAACTTGTCCTTGTAGGTTCTGGACTTGTTCCTGATCTTCCATTAGTTTCTTCGTTCGTGATCTTGTTAAGTACACTCGTCTTGGTCGAACTGCTTGTTCGATCAGGCTTGCTTTGCCTGAAGCAATGTTGATTTCCTGTGTGAAATATCATTAAATGAATTTCAAATTTCGTTAAAAATTAAAGGTCCTAATTTGAACAAAGGATACGGTGGCATCTGAAAGCCAGGAATGGGATCTGCAGAAGAATAATTGCATCAATTTTATCATGGCATCGCTCGATAGTCTGACGGTGACCGACTGGATCAAATGCGTGTCTATGATACTTGTCCACATGGCGCATTCATCTTTTCGTATAACCCTAGCGAGGATAGTTCCTACGGGAGTCATACTATTCATTCATAATTTTGCTAAACAATGGCCCAAAGCTTATTTTATTAATCGAATAGTTCATACATAGCATTCTTTACATTGGCCTAGGCTCAGGGAGACTCTTTATAATGCAATGACATCTTTTGAGATACTCATAAAGTCTCTCTTCTTGTCTGGCGGGATTGAATATCTTTAAGGCATATTCAGATTCTGGCAAGAGCTCTTGTTTCCCTCATGCTATCATTCTCTCCAGTTGGTCAACATTTTCTCTCAGCTCTTGATGGAGAGTAGCTTGTCTTTCTTTTTCCTTTCTTTCTTTAGCACACTCCTTCAGAATATCATTGATAAGCTGTGCTTGCTCTTTCAGTTCAAGCTTCTTCTTTTTACCCTCTTGTTTATACTCTTCCATGAGAATCTCTTAGTACTTCATTTTCTCTTGCAATTCGTTATTCCGAACTGCTGCCTCCTTTATTGCGCCTTGGAGAAAGATCTTTTCCCTTTCCCACTGCATTTCTTACTCCTCAAACCCTGCTTTTTCAGTCATTGCCCCTCTCCTGAGCCTTTTTACCTCTCTTTTGAGGACCTGCTGTTGGTCCTCCAACTGCCTTATCCGTTCTTGTAATTGCTGGTTCTCGGTATCTGATTTTTGTAGGGAGGCGACCAAACGAGCATTAGCTTCTTCTGAAAGGATGTTCCAATGAGGGATGTTACCTTCAGGTTCTGTTGGCTCGGCAGTTTGGTGTCCTTGATCCCTGCTGGCCCTCCATTTAAGATAATCTTCCGTGGTGCTTGGACCTTTAGGCGATCTTTCCATCATAGTGACATTTTCCCAGGATTTGCGGAATACTTTCAATTCTTCTTCGCTGCCAAGTTCATGATAGAAATGAACTTGATGGTATTCCTCAATGCTAAGCACTGATTGGGTTGAATCGAACTGCCTCATTACCAAAGCTGGGATGTAATTTGTGTATCCGGTCACTCCGATCAAAGACACTGAATGACTATTCCCTATACTGAACAAAATTGGCTGACCTAACATCCACAATTTCCTTTAGCATTAGTTGTGACTGTTGAAGTCCAGAATCTGCTTTTGCCATTGCAGCCCGTTCTTTGGACTGATCGCTAATCTAGCCATTTTCTCAATAAGCGGCTGGCTAGGATACCAAGTTAACCCCTTAGTCTCCAGAGGACACATGTGACTGAGGATCCAGAGGTATAACAATTGAGAACAACGCTTAATAGATCCCCTGCCTTGTTGTCGATAATAAATAAGAGTTAATAGAGTTTCTGCAAGGATAGCCGGTATTGGGTTGACCTTCTGCTTTTCTACTGCCCAGAACATCTCTGTGACACTGCAGGTTATAATTCCCAAAGGCCCAGGGAATAAGATCAGGCCATAGATCCCTAAAGCTAGTGCTAATGAAGCTTGCTCCCATTGTTCATCTCGGATGTACAGGTCCAACTGCTTCTTGAGGTAGGTCCAATACCACCCATGTGTGTTCCTTCTGATAGTTTCTCTTGCCTTTGCTTCCTCTGGGGGAATTCCCAACATATGCGCGAATCGTTTCCAAGTCTACTTATGCTCGAGGTGTAGGTAGATCTGATTCTGTGCCACGTAAGGAATCTCCAACAGCGCTTGATATTCTTCCATAGTGGGGGTCATATCGATGTCGTTGAAGGAGAACACTCCATACTTGGGGTTCCAAACTGACAGCATGGCTTTTAGCGCCGAAACTTGAACTTTGACCCGTATCAAGGTCACAATCCTTCCGTATTTTTCCTCGAACTTTGCTTTGGCGTGATCGGGAAGCGACCTCCAACTACTAGATAGACCCTCGAGACTGGTCATTCTGACCTCGACTTTGCTTAGGTCTAATGGAGGTAACAGGCTAGTATCTGCCTGGTGACATCACTTTGCAGGAGCACTGAACTATGAGGCGGTCTGTACCACGGTTTAGCATTCTGTTCTGGTCTAGGAACTTCTTCTGCTGACTGACTCGAGGATGCCATGTTAAAATTGATGTTTATTTTGCAGACCCTAATTCAGTGATGCCTGTGGAGAAAACTTGTTAGCAGGATAAATTCAGGTAATTTTGAATTATATTATTGGCGGGATGATACCTACACATTTATCAAAGTAGGAAAATGTGTAGATCCTCCTAAGGGTATGATCCAAGATTACCCTAAAAAATAAAAACTTAAGAAAACACAAATAGAGTAGGGTGAGAGCAAGTATGTCCCTTTTGTCCTGCAATAAGGAGAATCCTAGTATCGAGTAAGTGCTATCTAATTGAATAGTTTTATCTTATGAGGTAGTTTGCTACGGCTTCCAGCTACTGTGATAGTTTAGCTCAAGGTCTAATTTTCTAAAAGCCACAGGTTCCCAAATTACCCCTACTGTAAGCAGTAGAGCCCCATTCTATCACCATGATACTAACGGGAGAATTCCATGGGTATCACGGTAAATGAAACGAGTTTCAATCTGAGCAGAAGCCTTCACGGATACTAACGGGGTAAAACCCACGGGTACCGCTACATGACTCCCTCCTACTTTCCTAAAGGGTATGAAAGCCCGGGTATAGGGCTGAGGTGTGTGAGGACATTGTGCAAGTACTCAGTGTGTGAAGGGACATATTTACCTCTTCCCTTCGTGGGGGAGCTTCTTTTGCATTTTTTTTGTTTTGACAATAGTTGCTGTGTGAAATAAGACAAGCAAAAATGGTTAGAATAATAACAAATATCAAGATTTTTGAATTCTGCGAATTGAAACCACCCCCCCCCCCTTAATTACGATTTCACTTTATAAGAGCATAAAACTAAATCTATTCCTGGACCTCTAAATGATGGTAAAAACTTGTAAAGCTTCCCCAGTGGAGTTGCCAAGCTGTCGCAAGGTATTTTGCGGTCGCTTGGATGAAAGCTCTTCATCGAAGTGGGAGAAGTGAGGAGTCGCCACTTTAATTTTAAGGGAAATTAAAGAAAACTATTTGTGAAAATGAATTTAAAAGAAACCACTTAAAAAACAGAGATTCTAGGTTCGGGGTCCATATACGAGCGGGGAAGGTGTTAGGCACCCCGCCTCGTCCCTCAATGAAGGTAAACAGATTTAATGTTATGCTCTTTCATAAATTAAAAGGATAATTAGGGGGTTGGGATAGTGATGATGTTAATCCTTTGTGCAAAACAAAGGAATGTTTGATATTTCACTTATTTTGGGTGCCCAGGAACACAAGTTCGTGAGAGGGCCCTTTAGTGAATAGGTGTTAAATAAAGTTATCTTGCATATTGGAGTTGTATTATTTTAATTTTGATTTCGTTAAGAGAGCTCAGATAAGAAGTTTCTACCGATCTCTAGATATGTTTTATCAAGAGTTTTAGTCGGGAGATTTCGGATAAGAACTCTCCTCCGATCTCCACATATTTTATAGAGGTTTTGGTTGAGAAACAGGTAAGAACTCTCCCCCAATCTCTTTGGGTGTTCGATTAAAAATTTGATGAAGGATCTCAGATAAGAACTCTCATCTGATCTCCACATTTTTTATTTGAATGAGGATTAGGTAAGAACTCTCCCCCAACCTTTTTGGTTCAAAATTTTAAATGGAGGATCTTGGATAAGAACTCTCCTCCGATCTCCGTGTTTTGTTTGAACGAGGATCAGGTAAGAACCCTCCCCTGACCTCTTAAAGTGTTCGGCTTAAAATTTTAATGAAGGATCTCGGATAAGAACTCTCCTCCGATCTCTGCATTTTTATTTGAATGAGGATCAGGTAAGAACTCTCCCCTGACCTCTTAAAGTGTTCGGTTAAAAATTTAATGAAGGATCTCGGATAAGAACTCTCCTCCGATCTCTGTGTTTTTGTTTAAATGAGGATCGGGTAAGAACCCCCCCCCCCCCCCCCCCGACCTCTTAAAGTGTTCGTGACATAAGATTGAACTTTTCACCTATCTCGTATTTGACTACTTTGTCCGAACTCTTTGGCTGGCTACATCCGATCTCTCTCGGTTACTAGTCTGGTTATTTTGATTCCCGCTCTATTATGCTATTTCCTAGACTTACTTAGTAGCCCGACCTCATGATTTTTCTCCTGATTCCCTATTCATTCTTTGATTATTTTTACTTATCCAAAAGAAACTATCACGTTAGGATATTGCTACTAAATTACCTATAAGTTACCCGCAACCGAACACCTATATTCGAAGGAAATAAAACTAAGAACAAATAAATGACTTGAACTTATGAATGGAAAAAGTAAACTCAAGAGAATAAATATCGGTCTGAAGGGTCTACGTGGGATCTTTAGTATGACTGGATTTAATGAAAATTTCGAGAATAAAAGCAAAGAAAGTAAAACGCGAGCATTCGGCGAAATGAAAGTCTAGGAATTTACCTGTGTAAGGTCGAGGCTATCAAACTGACTCTGGAGATCACAAGTATTGTGGAGTTGAAAGCTGGTGATACAAGGACCAGTACTTACTTCGAGATTGCCAAAAACTAAGTTAAAGTGCCGTTGAGCCAAAGCGATGGAAACCAGGTCAGAATGAGATCAAGCTGAGAGAATAATGTGTTGATGTTGGGGTGATGAAGACGAGACTGAACGGAAATGGTGTGATAGAGTGATGAACAAACTGAAAATGAAGGATTTCAGGGTTCGAAAACTCTATCAATGGAGATACTCGAGAAAACTAGTTTCTGAAGTTTCTCAATTTTCATGTAAGCTTAGAATGGCAAGGCAGCAAGACTGAATTAAATTTCAGAGCCTTTTCACTATAATCACTATCACCTTTTTTTTTGTTCGTCCCCTCTACAGTATTGCATGCAGGTATTTATAGGGAACGGGTGCTACTAATGAAGGGTCAGGATCTCCCCTTGAGGAGACGGAAGGTTTGGATTTAAAAGGACATAATCCGACGTCTGAAAATTAAAGGGAATCAGAACGGATGGCTGGGATCCTATTCAGAATATCTGTCCTTTCTTTTCTTAATCCAACGGTTCATGGTCTTGCCTGTCAGGACAGATCCAAAGGCTGGGAATAAAAGGCGCTGGACCTATTGTCTGCCTTTTGATCCAAGGGCTCCGGGTTCGTCCTTACAAGTATGATCAATGGCGGAGATTTAGGTGTACGAACTGCCATAACTGTTTTGGCGCCTATCAGCAATGTGGGCGATTCTGCGAATGGGGCGTGCGGTGAAGATTTGATCATGCCTGCAACGCTTTAACTACCTCGGTTCTGATTATGTAGAGAGTTATTGGAAGTCATCTCATCCTCTTCGAGCTTTTCGATCTCTATTCCTTCCGATCTCTTTGTTATGACCCTTTTCCGATCTCTCATATCGGGCCCCTCTTCCCGATCTCTCCCATTCTAGAACTTTCTTCTTTACTCGACCTGCCTTAGTCAAAGCAATTAATTCTTCGATTACCGCTGCATCCGCTTCAGTTTCTGTATGCAATAAATGCTCAGGCCCCTATATATATGTACCAGTGAGAAAACTCCTCTACACTTCATTCCTCCTCCTTCCATTTCTCCATTTCTCTTGTTCTAGCGTCTCCGGTGACAATTCCGATTATGTGACTGCTTTTGATCTCTTTTCGATTGTTCTCTTTGCTCCTCGACTGAAAATTTATGATCCAGGTGATCGGAGAATCATGAGAACCATATCTGATGACAGTGAGAGAACCGGACTAATTTATCGATCAAGATAAAAAATGTCGATTGTGCCGATCTCGAATTGGTCTACTGATATAATCAGTGAACCGATCTCGGGTGAGAGGACTGCTAATTTCCATCTTAATATCGGTGATCGCCTCTTGAAGTTCATTTGGCTCCTCACCACATCGGGCGTCCCGACTGCAGTTCAGTTCTGGTCGATGACATCGATGATGACTCCACTCACCATCATGAGAGTCATGTCACCCCATCTGAGTTGCACATCTAACCGATGCCTATGGCTGGCTTTCTGATCAAACACATCTTTTGATTCAGCCACAAGACTAGGCTTTGACACAGGTCCTTACTAGGTAGGATGTAGTGCCGATCTTTAGAGATCGCCCAAATGATGTAATCTGACCTTTAAAGGTTCTCTTAATGATGTAATCAGATCTTTTCAGATCACCCAAATGATGTAATTTGACCTTTTGGAAATGAAATGAAATTTTATTTGAAGGCTATTATTTAATTATTGCATTGGTTATTTTCCGATCTTTGATGTGCATATCCAATCTGATCTCCAACTAAATCGTCATCAGCCGATCTGCAGCTCTGAAAATTCGCACAACCTGATAACCCCAGCTAGCCGATCTCATTTTATTCGATTTTATTATTGTTTTTCTGGAACTTTCCTGTAATGTGTCAAGAAAGTGGGTTGATTCCACTAACTGAAGCGTTGCTTGGGACTTCGTGGCATTAAATGCTCAGACGGGTATAAATAGGGGGAGGATCAGTCAGTTGCTCTCTTATGTCACTTTTAGCACTTTGCTAGCAACTTCAAAATTCTCTCATTTCTTCAAGTTTTTTCGGCACCGATCATATTTCGGTAAGGGTTTTAATCCTTCTCTTAGTTATACTTCTTTTATTTTTTTGAAAATAAGCGACGCCGAGGGTTAGAGAGCGGCGAGCCCCCCTTCCGTCCATATTTCTTAGACGTCGGACGAAGTTGAGGCGGTCAGGCCAAGTGGGCGACCTGAGCCTCCTACGACCTCTGCTTCAGCCCACGGTCAAGCGGCACAATCAAGACAAACATCTTCCTCTAGGAGTGAAAATCTCCCCGTAGATTAGTTGCCGTCAGTCCTCCAAGAAACTGATATGCAATTGATTAGTCAAGAGTACAACCTTCGGATCGACTCGTACGAGCTTATCAGATGCCATGGCGATCTCCGAGCCGATCACTTCTTTGAAAAAAATGATGCAATCATGATATATGAAGAGCAATTAAAAGCCGAGCTCTGATTTCCTCTTGATAACTTCTTCAAGGATGTTCTAAAGTTCCACCACCTATGTATAGCCCAAGTACATTCGAACTCATGGCGAATTCTGGTGGCTTTTAGAGGCTTATGCCAAGCAAAGAAGCTCGAGCCTACAGCAAAGGTTTTTACCGAGCTGCATAGACTTACTCATTGAAAGGACTACGAGTATTGATTCTTCCAAGCCAAAATGCACTGTGGGCTTTTTACCGATCTCCCCTTTTCCCTGGAAAATTGGAAGAATCGCTTCTTTATGTTGAGGAGCAAGATTTCAAACGGTTTTGAAGGTTTCCCATGTAGCTGGCAGTATCTGGGCCCATCAATTCCAAAGAAGATCGCCCTGAGTAGGGACAAGGGTGCCATGATAATGGAATTAAAGGATCAGGTGGCCACTCACAAGTATTTGTGCTTATACGCCGTTATGGCCGAACTGAGATGGTGGCTGATGCGGATGATCGCCAATGAGGACTATGAACTGCAGCTCTCTGACCTCGGACCCGGGACCAGTATAACCTAATCTTTAGTCTCTTGATTTAGGTAATCTCACTAACTGTTTTTCTGTGCAAAAATGGCTGGAGGCGAAGGCGCAAAGGAGAGCCGCAAGCGGAAAAGAGAAGTCTCCCAGAAGGTACGAGAAATAAAGATTGCCGCGGCATCACAGACGCTAAGGCGAGATTCGGGAGAAGTGCTGGGAGACTCGTCCCGACCTTCGAGGCAACCGGTCCCAGAAGTGGAGGTAGCTTCTTCTCCCCCTCGACAAGAAGAGCCACCACCTCCACCTGTTCCTTCAAGTGCGGAAGGGGGGGTCTTCCCAACCTACTGTGAGGACCCTTTCTCGTGGTGCCCAAGTCCTCATTCATTCTCTAGAGAAGAACTGATCCGTTCAGGAGAATTTGGGCTTGGCCAAAGTTCTGGATGCTACCATATGCCTCTACGAGGACCGGAACAGGCTGACCCCGAATAGCATTGATGATCTCCTGGCTCAGATGATGAGTTTGAGTGTAGAAGGCCTGTTGAATCAGCACATAATCAGGGAAAAGGCTCATCTTCTGAGGAAGGAGATTCTGAAAGCGGTCCAGGATGCAGTTTTCGCCCGAGCTCAACTTTCATCCGCCCAAGACTATATTGCTGAAATCGAAGGTCAGATGAAATTCTACGAGGATAAGCTGGCCGAACAGGCTCGTGAACTTGGGAAAGCTCAGTCACTCCGAACTGTCCATGTCGCTCGCCTTACTGAGGAGCTCAAAGCAAAGGAAGAAGAGGCTGTGACGAGGGAAGCTGGTGCTTATGTGAATGCACACAGCGATCTTCTGGCCAAGCTCGAGAGGCGTTATCCTGGGGAAGACTTCTCCTGGATGGTGGATCTTGCTCCCAGAGACGAAGAGGGGAGCGAGGAGGAAATCGAAAGAGAGAGAGAGGATGAGCGAAATGTTAATATAGAACAGGCTGGGGGTGACCCTCCAGCCGAATGACTTGTACTTTTGTTTTGAGATGAAATGAAATCCCTTTTGTTCAATTTCTTGATGAGATCGAAAAGTATCCAAATTGTATGAGTGCTTGATTGTTTGAACGTATTAGGATATGAAACTTAAAAGCGATTATTATTCTAAGTATAAGAGGTCGGAAGAACATTGTAACCATGAGATCGGCCTAAGCCGAGACTAAACACCGGATAGAACTTTAGATCATTAAAATTAGAAACTTGATTTGAGTACTTAAGATCGGAAACACCATTAAATCGGACTGAAACTTTAACTTTATTAAACGATTTTCCACAATATTTATAAAAGGAGAGATCAGAAATAAGACTAGATGGCACAGAGACCTGATATTGGTTTGATCTCCTTTGACGAGAGATCGGAAATGAGATTGGACGGCACAGAGACCTGATATTGGTTTGATCTCCTTTGTCGAGAGATCGGAAAGCATTCGACTAGATGCGAGATAGGTTTATTTCCTGATGGAGTTACTTGTAACCGAAGAATGTCAGTTGGGGGTTGATTTTCAAAGTTCATTGACTTCGGTGATCGGCCATAATGTGGTGTCGACAAGTACTTCACAAGTCACTGTGGTGGCTGAGCGGGAGAGGAAAGCTGACCCGACTCACCTAAATAATTACATTACAAACTGATCAATATTTACTTAAAACAAAACTTTGAAAGAGTCAAAGATAGCCTAGGTTTTGCTGAAAATTTGATAAAATTTTCCTTATACCTAGGACCTACCTAACCTATAAAGTAGCTCAAATCACAATTCTAAAATCACAAGTCTCAAATTCACATCTCAACAACATTATCTAGCCCCTCTTAGGCTCTCTGACTAGTTAAAACTCACATACTACACATAAAATAATGAATTCAAAATTTGAGGTTACATTCTTCCTCTGTTACAAAAAATTCATCCTCGAATTTTACACAAGGCAAAACAATGACACAGAGTCATATGTCAAATAAAAATGGGTACTTGCTGTGCATATCCCACTCTGACTCCCAAGTGTATTTCTCCACAGATTAACTCCTCCATAGGACTTTAACCATAGAGATCTGGCTTGACCGATGCTGTCTCATCTGATAGTCTAATATGGCTACTGGTTGCTCCTCAAAGGTCAAATTCTTATTTAACTCCACTATGTCTGGTTGTAGCACATAAGAAGGATTGGGAACACACTTCCTAAGTATAGAAATGTGGAATACTGGATGGACATGAGAAAAGTTTGGTGGCAACTCCAACCAATAAGTAACTGCTCCCATTCTGTCTGTGATCTCAAAAGGTCCTATGTAACGGGGTGTCAATTTACCTTTTTTTTCAAATCTCATAACCCCTTTCATAGGGGAGACCTTTAAGAACACATAATTACCCACTGTAAATTCTACATCTTTCTTCCTTGGATCTGCATAACTCTTCTGCCAACTCAAAGCTGTCTTTAAACATTTCTTGATCAAAGGAACCATCTCTGAAGTGTACTGCACCAGATCTAAATCATGTACTCTTGCCTTTCTAACTTTTGTCCAACATAGAAGGGACCTACACTTCCTGCCATATAATGCCTCATAAGCTGTCATTCCAATACTGGAATGATAGCTATTATTATAAGCAAACTTTGTTAATAGTAGCTGATCATTCCATTGACCTCCAAAATCCATGACACACATGTGAAGCATATCCTCCAATGTCTAAATTATTCTCTCAGACTGCCTATCTGTCTGAGAGTGGAAGGCTGTACTAAAGTTCAATTGTGTGCCAAGTGCCTCCTGGAGTTTCCTCTAAAATAGAGAAGTAAACTAGGGCCCTCTGTTAGATATCATGGAAGCAGAAACTCCATGCAATTCGACTATTCACGAATATGCACCCTTGCATACTGGGCTACTGCATAAGTGGTCCGTACCGATAAAAAGTGAGTCGACTTGGTTAGATGATCCACTATCACCCAAATAGAATCATATCCACGTATGGTATGAGGCAACCCAGTCACGAAGTCCATAGTAATCATTTCCCACTTCCACTCTGGAATGGAAATCTCCTGTAACTTCCCAGATGGCCTCTGATGTTCAAACTTCACCTTCTAACAAGTTAAGCACTTAGACACAAAATTTGCTATGTCTCTCTTCATGCCATTTCACCAGTACCTATCTTTCACATCATGGTACATCTTGGTGGAGCCTGGGTGGACATTGTAGGGTGCATGGTATGTCTCTTGTATAATCTTGTGTCTGAAGTTGTCCATATCTGGCACACATATCCTGGAGCCTTGTATAAGAGCACCATCTATATTAAACCCAAATTCACACTTTTCTCCCTGCTACACCCTTTCTACAATTCTCATTAATTGTGGGTCTCTGTGTTGAACAACTCTAATCCTATCCTGCAGGTCTGGCCTTACTCTAAAAGGCGCTAATAGTGCACCCTTATCTAATATATCAAAGATCAGACCCTGATCCATCAACTCACGTATCTCCTGAACCAACAATCTCCTTTTAGTTGATATATACGCCAAGTCGCCAGAAGATTTTCTGCTTAAGGCATCTGCCACTACATTCAACTTACCTCAGTAGTATTGAATGGTGCAGTCATAATCTTTTATAAGTTCCATCCATCTCCTCTATCTTAGATTTAAATCTCTTTACTGAAAGATGTAATTTAAACTTTTATGGTCGATGTATATCTCGCACACCTCACTATACAGATAGTGCCTCCAAATCTTTAATGCAAAAACTACAGCCGCAATCTGTAGATCATGAGTGGGGTAGTTCTATTCGTACCTCTTTAACTGCCTTGAAGCATAAGCCACTATTTTACCGTACTGCATTAAGACACACCCTAACCCAACTCTGGAAGCATTACAGTACACTGTATATCATTTTCCACTTACAGGCAATGTCAACACAGGGGCTGTAGTTAAGCATTCTTTAAGCTTTTGGAAGCTTTCCTCACATTCGTTTGACTAGAAGAATGGGACATTCTTTTGAGTCAACCTGGTCAGAGGAGCTGTTATTCTGGAGAAATTTTGCACAAAGTGCCTGTAGTAGCCTGCTAGGCTTAGAAAACTCCACAGTTCAGTGACTATTGTAGGCCTAAGCCAATCAATTACTGCTTCAATTTTCTTGAGATCCACCTGAATACCTTCATTAGAGACCACATGTTCCAAGAATAAGATACTCTCCAGCCAAAACTCACATTTTAAAATTTTACATACAACTAATGCTCCCAAGGTCTGCAGTACCATCCTTAGGTGCCAAACATGCTCTTCCTTAATGTAGAAATATACCAAAATGTCATCCATGAATACAATGTCAAAGCGATCTAGGAACGACCTAAATACCTTATTCATCAAATCCATAAAGGTTGCTGGTGCATTAGTGAGTCCAAAAGACATCACCAAGAACTCATAATGACCATACCTTGTCTTGAATGCTATTTTCAATACATCCTCATTTCGAATCCTTAACTGGTGATAACTCAACCTTAGGCCTATTTTTGAGAAAAATCTAGCCCCTTGCAGCGGATCAAATAGGTCATCAATCTGAAAAAGCGAATATTTATTCTTAACAGTCACTTTATTCAGCTGTCTGTAATCAATACACAACCTCAAAGATCCATCCTTCTTTCTCATAAATAGAATAAGAGCACTCCAAGGTGAAGTACTTGGCCGAATAAAACTCTTGTCCATAAGCTCTTGTAATTGCTCCTTTAGTTTCTTTAACTCTGCTGGTGCCATCTTGTAGGGTGGCATAGAAATGGGGTTTATACCCAACACAGTATCTATGCAAAATTCAATCTCCCTATCCAGTGACATCCCAGGAAGCTCCTAAAAAAAAAAAAAAATCTATAAATTACCTAACAATTGGTACATTTTTCACACAAGTACCTTCAACAGATGTATCCCTTACTAGTGCCACATAACCTTGACAGCCATGCCTTAATATCTTTTTGGCACTTATAGCTGATACTAGATTGTATGGAGCTACACTCCTATCATCATCAATGCTAAACTCTTCCACTCTAGGAATATGGAAATACACCTTTTTATTATTTTTTAATCCTAACTTGATTGCTAACTCCATTACTTTTAAAATTCTAACTCTGCGATTGTTTTTCACTAGCACATCCATCATATAGTATCATGCTATAGTACTAACCTACTACTCATTTTATGGAACACAGGCCATTCACTATGGATGATTCTTCCTGTATCTCCTTTTTAACATGACCATCAAAACATTATCGTTCCGTACTATCCTTTGTAGGGAATTACTCTTCATGGTTAGATAGGTATTCTTGAATCTATAATTTCTACCTAAACTATCATGGCAGTGGGAAATTAGTGTTGTACCATAATCCCAGACAAGATACTTTATGCATTCATTCTTCTTGATATAACTACATTTATTGCCTACAGCTTTCTAGACTTCAGCCTCAAATTTACCCATATCTCTTGATCCTCCTCTTAAATTTTTATTATCTCTTCACAATTATTGTGCTCTATCTACAAGATTTCACTGCACCAACTCCTTATTGTATCACTGCTCTGTCTGGCATATAATCTCATAATTTATTATATCTATTAACACTCCATTTGTATTTCACACCTAGCATTATTATCCTGTGTCCCTATCTTCTATGGTATTCTGGAAGATACCTCTCACTATCACATTCTTCTAGAACTATCTCTAGTCTTACCTACATTCATCACATTGATCTTTGTACTTCTTAGTAACTTGTAAGTAACATCTATACTTGTCCTATCCTTTACTATTGTAACATCCTTACTTATGTAGTCTATACGTTATACTGTTCCGATGACTAAGGTTGTATAGACAGTCAGAATATGGATAGCCAAAATACAGACAGTCAGAAATGTCTGGAACAATACTTTGGTGATAGTGAACAGACATAAATTAATGAAATAAATAAAAAGAAAATACAAGAAAAATTAAGGAAAAATAAAAGAGAGGAAATGAAACTAGGTTAAATGAGCTGGCACCGTAACGATAGGTGATCGCACTAGGAAGTTACGACGAAGGTAATTGCTGACCCTATGACCCCAGAGAACCCTCGGAATTAAATTTCGAGACATAATTAAAGGCCTAATGAGGTGTAATTGACATTGGAAATGTCAAAGAAAATTTAGTAAGTCAGTATAAATAAAAACGAAAATTAAAGAAATCGACAGGTCAAGGACTTAATCAATAGCACCGAAAAATTCAAAATACAACCCGAAGAGGGGCATTTTAGTCAATTGATACTTAAAGTGGACTTTTGACCTAATATCCGTGAAAAGTAAGTGGTATTAAATTTTGAAAATGTCATGAAAATAGAAAATTTGACATAAAATGCAAATAGTGAGAAATTTGGGGCATAATTGCAATTAAAGAGAAATTTGGATTATTAAACATTTAATCCACCTTAGTGGAGCACTATGGATTTGTATATTCATTAAGTGGACACCTATATAAACATTAGAAGACAACAGCCCACCTCATCTTCTTCTTCTTCTTCTTTAATTTGCATTCTTAGCCGAATTCACCTTCCTCCCAAAACCACCATTAACGTCCTCACCTCAAGCTCTCTCTCTCATGGTTTAAGCCACTTTTCTTCTAAGTCTCTTCACTAAAGTTAGTCTACACACCATGGGCAACATATAGACAATAAAAAGGAGAGGAAATTTCATGGATTTGTGAAGCTCAAGTTGAGGTTAGTGTTAGTTTTTCATCCTTAACTTTGTTTTAAGGTTGAGATGAGTTGAATGGTGAAGAAATTTGAAGGTCTTGATGAGTTATTGATGTGTATAATTTTTGGCAACCATGAAAGAATTTAGAGTTTGATTTATTCATGTGTAAAAGAGGTGTTTTGTGATGTTAATTAAGGTATTATATGAGTTAGAAAGATTATTTCATGTGTATGTTTAATATTGATGTTTTGAGGTAGGGTTTGAGTAATTGTGGAAGACCTAGGACATGTGGTAAATTCTAGCAGCTTTGATGAGCTTAGAAGGTTGATAATTTCATGAAATTACTTGGGGAATTATAGTATTGATGGAGTAGTGAAAGTGTATTGTATATGGCTAATTGAAGTATAGGTATTAGCTAATTAAATCCCATGTTTAAGATGTTAATTTTGCCTCCTTGAATTAAGGTTGTATATTGTATATTGATGATTTATGTATACTACTGGGAATTGACTAATTTGAGACTTGATGAATAAGATTAGAAGTGCTATGAATGCTGAATCGTAGTTTTGGGGGAAGGAGGAAAGACAATTGGAAGTGTAAATTCTTGTGCAAGTTGTGTTGTGTTGAAAACAGTAGATAAATTAAGCCATAAATAAAAATGTGATGTGAACCCTCAAGTAATTAATAACTTGAAAACCCACATTCAAGAATTAAAGGAACAATATGGAAAGCACCAAATCAAGATGTATGAATTTGATTCTTTGAACCAGCACAATCAGATTACTGTGTAATTCAAAGAAAATATCAGAAATGGGATTCTTGACCTAATTCATATGGAGAATGAATAAACCAAGAATACTATGCACATTAAACCTTGCAAGATAGAAATCTCAGCAAGTTAATGAGCTTCACAAGAACAAAGGCAACATCCAATTTACTCGCTAATGGAGCAGAAACAATCTTTCATTAATATTCAAAGTGTGTCCTCCACCTCTCTCATTATACTTGTATTTATAGTCTCTTGGCCCCAAAGCAAAAGATAAAAATATCCCTACTTTAGTAACAGCTGCAAGGAGCTTTAAGTCCAAACAAAAATTAATCTATCAAAAGATTAAAAACTCCCAAGAAAAAGCAAATTTAATACAGTAGCAATAAGGGCATTTAAGTCCAAAAGAGAGGTGATTATAACAGCAAGGAATATTCCTTCAAAAAAGGTGCCTGCAGCATATTTCACTCTTTATGTGTGTGGAACAGATGCATTTACATGGGTTGGATCTGGTGCATGCATGTCCACAGTTTATTTTATGTAACCTAATGCTCCACATGACACCTGGTCACTTCCAAGCTTAATTTTCATCAAATTTAATCCTTTATAATTTTCTTCATGCCATTCCAGCTTATAATCCTTGTTCCTTAAGATTTCACAAATTAAATTCTGAAGTGATTTAGCTCTAGCTCTAGTAATTGGACCTTGGATGAAATCCTTTGGTGTGGATGTAGCTTGATTCTCATCATTCCCCTCCGCTTTAAAAGGATTCGTCCTCGAATCTGTTCCTGTATCAACACAAGGAGATAAATCAGCAACATTAAAGGTGGCACTGACATTATCCTCATCGGGCAGGTTTATTTTGTAAGCATTATCATTAATTTTGGTCAGCACTTGGAAAGGTCCATCACATCTTGGTTGTAATTTTGATTTCCTTTGAGAGGGAAACCTCTCTTTTCGCAAGTGAACCCATACCCAATCTCCAGGTTGAAATGTAACTTTCTTCCTTCCTTTGTTAGCTTGACTAGCATATTTTTCATTTTTCTTTTCAATTTGAAGTTTGGCTTGTTCATGGATTTTCTTCACCAATTTTGCTTTTCTTTTTCCATCTAAACTAGCAAGCTTATTCACAGGCAAAGGTAAAAGATCCAAAGGAGTTAAAGGATTGAAACCATACACAATTTCAAATAGAGAATAGCCAGTAGAAGAATGCACATTTCTATTGTATGTAAATTCAACAAGTGGAATGCAATCTTCCCATGACTTCAAATTTTGCTTAACCACAGCACGCAAAAGAGTAGTTAGTGTCCTATTTACTACTTCAGTTTGACCATCGGTTTGTGGGTGACTAGTGGTGGAAAATAACAACTTGGTGCCTAATTTTCCCCACAAAACCTTCCAAAAATGAATAAGGAATTTAACATCCCTATCACTAACTAAACTCTTAGGTATACCATGCAACCTAACAATATCTCTAAAGAATAAATTTGCAACATTTGTAGCATCATCAGTTTTATGGCATGGAATAAAATGTGCCATTTTTGAAAACCTGTCAACAACAACAAAAATTGAATCATGGCCTTGTTTAGACCTAGGTAATCCTAACAAAAAATCCATAGACAAATGTACCTAAGGATCACTAGGGGTAGGTAAAGGTGTATACAAACCTTGTGACAAAACTCTAGATTTAGCCTGAGTACACACAACGCACCTAACACATACTCTTTCAACATCTCTTTTTATATTCAGCCAATAAAAATGTTTCTTTAACACATCTAAAGTTTTGGCAACACCAAAATGACCCTTTAATCCACCAGCATGAGACTCATTCACAAGTAATTCACGCATGGAACTCTTAGGCACACACAATCTATTTTCTCTAAACAAATATCCATCATGCCTATAAAACTTCTCAAAAGCATTCTTTTCACAAGCTGCATACATTCTAGCAAAGTCATCATCTTCAGCATATAATTCTTGCACATATTCGAATCCCAATAACTTTGCATCAAGAAGGGCAAGAAGGTTATACCTTCGAGATAAGGCATCAGCAACCGCATTTTCTTTCCCATGTTTGTATTGAATCACATATGGGAAGGTCTCAAGGAACTTAACCCATTTTGCATGACGCCTACTCAACTTATTTTATCCCTTGATATGCTTTCAATGACTCATGATCTGTGTGGATGACAAATTGCTTGGGCCAAAGGTAATGTTGCCATGTTTCCAAGGCACGTACCAATGCATACAACTCTTTGTCATATGTAGAATAGTTCAAAGCTGCTCCATTAAGCTTCTCACTAAAGTATGCTATTGGTCTCTTATCCTGCATAAAACGGCTCCAATACCTATTCCTGATGCGTCACACTCAATCTCAAAAGTCTTAGAAAAATCAGATAAAGCCAACACAGGAGCAGAACATAACATGTCTTTAATTTTGTGAAAAGCATCATCTTGTTTCTGTTCCCAAACAAAATTAACATTCTTTTTGACAAGATCATTCAATGGTGCTGCAATGGTACTGAAATTCTTAATAAATCTTCTATAGAAACTAGCTAGTCCATGGAAACTATGTACTTTAGATGTAGACTTTAGAATGGGCCAGTTTTCAATAGCTCTAATTTTTTCATCATCAACTTCAACACCATTAGCACTAATGATAAATCCTAAAAAGACAACCTTTTCCATGCAAAATGAACATTTCTTCAAGTTAGCATATAATTTTTCCTTTCTTAACACATCGAATATAGCTCTTAAATGATGCATATGTTCATTCATGTCTCTATTGTAAACCAATATATCATCAAAATAAACAACAATAAATTTTCCAATAAAAGCACGCAACACATGATTCATCAATCTCATCAAAGTGCTAGGAGCATTAGTTAGCCCAAAAGGCATCACTAACCACTCATATAGTCCATGCTTTGTTTTAAATGCAGTCTTCCATTCATCACCTATTTTCATGCAAATTTGATGATATCCGCTTTTCAAGTCAATTTGGGTAAAAACACAAGCACCACAAAGTTCATCCAACATATCATCCAATCTAGATATAGGGTGGTGATATTTTACAGTGATTTTATTGACCGCCCTACAATCCACACACATGCGTCATGTGCCATCTTTCTTTAGCACCAAAAGGATGGGTACAGCACAAGGGCTCATACTTTCTCTCACATAACCCTTAGCTAGCAATTCCTCAACTTGCCTTTGTAATTCTTTGGTTTCTTCAAGGTTGCTTTTATAGGCTGGATGGTTGGGAATAACTGCTCCAGGTACAAAATCAATCTGGTGCTCAATCCCTCGAATAGGTGGTAGTCCAGTCGGCATCTCCTCGGGTAGCACATCCTCATATTCCTGCAAAAGGGAGACAACAACACTAGGCAAATTGGGGCCAAGGTCAGATGTGGATAAATAAGAGTCCTTAAACACAATTAATAACATTTGCTTGTTGGCAAACATGGCATTCCTTACATCTCTTCCTTTAGCATACAAGCTTAATTTTCTCTCCCCTCTTTCCGCAAAGCTCTCCATTTGCACTGAAGATTCACCTTTTTCAAGCACTCTTAGAATGTTTTCTTTACACTCTTTTCTTTCCTCACAACCACCCTTATCTTGCTCACTCACAACATTTTCACTCAATTTCTTTTCACTCCTTCTTTTCTTCTCTGCTCTCTTTTCGGCCACTCTTGATTTTACCTCACCCATTGCTTGCTTAAGCCTTGTTTGGTCTTCATAAATCTATTTTGGTGTTATAGGTGCCAAAATGATTTTCCTTCCATTCATTTCAAAAGAATACCTATTTTTATACCCATCGTAGATCACCTTTCTATCAAATTGCCAAGGTCGGCCAAGTAATAAATGGCCAGCTTGCATTGGAACCACGTCACACATAACCTCATATTGATATTTTCCTATTACAAAGGAAATCAACACTTGTTTTGTTACTTTCACCTCACCACATTCATTCAACCACTACAATTTATAGGGTCTAGGGTGTTTCAAAGTCCTCAACCCTAATCTCTGCACCAAAATAATACTAGCAACATTAGCATAACTTCCCCCATCAATGATGAGAATCAAGCTATATCCACACCAAAGGATTTCATCCAAGGTCCAATTACTAGAGCTAGAGCTAAATCACTTCAGAATTTAATTTGTGAAATCTTAAGGAGCAAGGATTATAAGCTGGAATGGTATGAAGAAAATTATAAAGGATTAAATTTGGTGAAAATTAAGCTTGAAAGTGACCAAGTGTCATGTGGAGTATTAGGTTACATGAAATAACCTGTGGACATGCATGCACCAGATCCAACCCATGCACATGCATTTGTTCCACACACATAAAGAGTGAAATATGCTGCTTGCACCTTTTTTGAAGGAATATTCTTTGCTTTTATAACCACCTCTCTTTTGGACTTAAATGCCCTTATTGTTGCTATATTAAATTTGCTTTTTGTTGGGAGTTTTTAGTCTTTTGATAGATTAATTTTTGTTTGGACTTAAAGCTCCTTGCAGCTGTTACTAAAGTTGGGATATTTTTGTCTTTTGCTTTGGGGCCAAGAGACTATAAATACAAGTGTAATGAGAGAGATGGAGGACACACTTTGAATATTAATGAAAGATTGTTTCTGCTCCATTAGTGAGTAAATTGGCTGTTGCCTTTGTTTTTGTGAAGCTCATTAACTTGCTGAGATTTCTATCTTGCAAGGTTTAATATGCATAATATTCTTGGTTTATTCATTCTCCAAATGAATTAGGTGAAGAATCCCATTTCTGATATTTTCTTTGAATTACACAGCGATCTGATTGTGCTGGTTCAAAGAATCAAATTCATACATCTTGATTTAGTGTTTTCCATATTGTTCCTTTAATTTTTGAATGTGGATTTTCAAGTTATCAATTACTTGAGGGTTTGCATCAGTTTAAACCATCTTCCAGTTAGACTTCCAAGATGAAGAAGTATCTGCATTTCCTCCAAATTTTAACTTGCCTTTAAGTTGCCTTTCTACCTTCATAGCCATGTGGACCATATCGTCCAACTCAACATAGTGATGCAACTCAACAATATAAGCAATCTCCTTGTTTAGCCTATTCAAGAATCTAGCCATGGTGGCTTCTCTATCCTTCCCCACATTTGCTCTAATCATAGCAATTTCCATTTCTTTATGATAATTTTCAACACTTTTAGAACCTTAAGTCAATCTTTGTAATCTCTGATGTAGCTCTCTATAGTAATGACTAGGAATAAATCTCTTCCTCACTATAATTTTTATCTCACCCCAGGTTGCAATTAATTGCTCATAATTTCTCCTTCTAATAATCAACACTTGATCCCACCATACCAAAGCATAATCAGTAAATTCTACTGCTGCTAACTTTACTTTCTTCTCCTCTGAATAGTGATGACAATCAAAGATAGCTTCTACCTTCCTTTCCCATTCTAGATACACATCCGGATCACTTTTCTCTTGGAAAGAAGGGATGCTCATTTTAATACTTTTGATATTGTCATCTACCCTATTCCTCTCTCTTTCCTCTCTTCTTATCCTCCTATTCCCATTCCTCCTATCTTCAGCTCTTCTCTCATACCTACCCCTCCTAGGTCTTTCAACCTCAAAATCATAGTTATCAACCTCATATTCATCAGATTCAACTACTGGAGGTACAAGATCCCTCCTATTTGGCCTTCTCTCATTTTGCCTACCTCTTTGCTCCAATCTTTCTAACCTATCTATGATTCCATTGCACACAACATTCATTCTTTCAAATTATTGTCTGATAGCCTGCATATAGAATGGATTTTCACCTTCCCCCTCACTACCATCACCCCTTCTAAACATGTTTTCAGACCTGCAAGAAAATGGTTAGTGTAAAGAAAACACCTCACTCACTCCCTTACATGTTTACACTCAATAGGGGACACTCCACTCATGTTTAACTCAATAAGGCTTTTCCCCTCTTATGAACTCACCACTCTGTGCCTTTTACCTCTCTTGGTTATGTCCACAAGTTCTTATCAAACTCAAGTAACTCAAACCAAGACTGTACTCATAAAAATTTAACACACAATAAAATTTTTGCACGTGACGGATCAAAACGAGTAATCAAAAAAGCAATAATGTGACTCAAGAAGTCAAGAAAAGAAAAGCTCAAGTATGGAAATGTAATGCAATAAGGAATTAAAAAAGAAGACACCAAAATAAAAGAGTAGTAAGCTGGAAAAGAGATAACCTAAAGAAGTGATATCAAGCTTAAATATCCAAGTTTACCACAAACTAATCACAACTACCAGTAGTTCACATAATACACCAAGAATTGCATCAATTAGGATCACCAAGCAAACGAGTGTATTTTAATCTGAAATTGAGTAGGCAAATGCAACCCAATACTGACTTATTGCTGTTAGAATTTCAGGCTTTTCTTGGTAGGTTTACTATGTAAACTAAATTTAATCCTGTCTGCCGTAAAATTTTGGTTCCCCATACAAACGATTAAATTTTGAGCTGAGATTTAATTTAAGAATAGCTCAAATGTGGCACAAACAACCTGTAAATTTTCAGGAATTTCTGGGCTGATTTGCTATATGAACTTAATTTGATCAGTTCTGCCACAAAATTTTGGTTCCCCACACAAACGGTTGAATTTTAAGTTGAAATTTAATTTGGGAACTACTGAAATGGGGTATAAATACCTGGTAAATTTTCAGGAATTTATGGGTATATTTGCTATGTGAACTTAATTTGATCGAGTATGCCACAAAATTTTGGTTCCCCACACAAACGGTTGAATTTTAAGCTAAAATTTAATTTGGGAACTACTGAAATGGGGTATAAACTCCTTGTAAATTTTCAAGAATTTCTGGGTCTTTTGCTATGTGAACTTAATTTGATCGAGTCTGCCACAAAATTTTGGTTCAGTAGGCAAACAATATCAAATAACCCCCCAAATTTACACCCAATGTCTTAAACATACCCAAATAATGCTGGTACAGTTTTAGGCCAAATAGGTAAGTCAAACTCAATGACCCAAATAAGCTCTCATGCTTGATTAACCCAAAACCCTAAGACAAACTCAACAAAACAAATTTTTAAACAAACAGATCATACTAAACCCCAAGAGCTAATTTCGGTCAAGCATACAATGAACAAAAATGTGAATTACAGAAACACAATAAGAAGCAAAACAAGGTTTAGCAAGAAAGAACCAGGTGTAAGATGAAGAAGAAGAAGCAAATATGGAGCTAGAGCCAAATAGCAAATATGAAAAAGGTAACAAACACAAAGTAAGCACAAAGAATAAGAAGCAAACAGAGAATCTACCTTGTTTGGACGTCCCTTTGCTCTGATACCAAAACTGATGTGAACCCTCAAGTAATTGGTAACTTGAAAACCCACATTCAAGAATTAAAGGAACAATATGGAAAGCACCAAATCAAGATGTATGAATTTGATTCTTTGAACTAGCACAATCAAATTGCTGTGTAATTTAAAGAAAATATCAGAAATGGGATTCTTGACCTAATTCATATGGAGAATGAATAAACCAAGAATATTATGCACATTAAACCTTGCAAGATAGAAATCTCAGCAAGTTAATGAGCTTCACAAGAATAAAGGCAACAACCAATTTACTCACTAATGGAGCAGAAACAATCTTTCATTAATATTCAAAGTGTGTCCTCCACCTCTCTCATTGCACTTGTATTTATAGTCTCTTGCCCCCAAAGCAAAAGACAAAAATATCCCTACTTTAGTAACAACTACAAGGAGCTTTAAGTCCAAACAAAAATTAATCTATCAAAAGACTAAAAACTCCCAACAAAAAGCAAATTTAATACAGCAGCAATAAGGGCATTTAAGTCCAAAAGAGAGGTGGTTATAACAGCAAGGAATATTCCTTCAAAAAAGGTGCCAGCAGCATATTTCACTCTTTATGTGTGTGGAACAGATGCATGTGCATGGGTTGGATCTGGTGCATGCATGTCCACAGGTTATTCCATGTACCCTAATGCTCCACATGACACCTGGTCACTTCCAAGCTTAATTTTCACCAAATTTAATCCTTTATAATTTTCTTCATGCCATTCCAGCCTATAATCCTTACTCCTTAAGATTTCATAAATTAAATTCTGAAGTGATTTAGCTTTAGCTCTAGTAATTGGAACTTGAATGAAATCCTTTGGTGTGGATGTAGCTTGATTCTCATCAAAATGTGTGACCCCAATTGGTATGAGGCCAATTGGAGGTAAAATTAGACTTGTAATGGACCAATTTTCATGTAGAAGTTATGCCAAAATTCTGCCTAGAAAGTGACCTAAAAAGTGACCAAATCTAGATTGCCATTAGTGAACCCAGAATTTTTGACTATATGAACAGTATTCACGTAAATGGCCATAACTCCCTGTAGATAGTTCCAAATGACCTGAAATTTATACCGATAGAAAGCTTAGACATAGGGCTACAACTTTGGTGAAGACCATAGAACCCAAAAATGCAATTTACTAAGTCAAATTGCTTGCACAAGTTGAGGTATCAAAACTATCCAGAACCATTGCAACCTAAAATTTGACCATATGAACAGTAGTCACTCATTTGACCATAACTCACTTAAAACAGGTCCAAATGACCTGAAATTTATATCAAGGAAAGATTAGATATAGAGCTATAACTCTTATGAAGACACCAAAGCCCAGAAATGACCAGGACCAAGTCAAATTACTTGCCAAAGTTAGGGTACTAAATCTGCCATAATTGAAATTGACCTAAAAATGATCTAAATTTGTAATGAGAATGCAATCTGTCCAACTTTAGTAAATTGACCATATCTTGGTCTATACAACTCAGAATGACATGAAATTAGTGGCAAAACTTCAATAAGACATAGACCTATAAATTTTCTTCTTTGACCAGAATCTAAAAACCAAGGAAAAAAGGACATTTAGCTAGATCAATCTAGCATATCAAAATTGAAAAAATTGATAATACTATACAATAAAGCTTAAAAGTGAAATTGGCAACATATGCCAACATGTGAGGAATGAAAAATGGAACATAATAGTGACATTAAAACCAATTCACTTAGTGTATATAAAAAGTCAACATTTATGGTTGACTAGTGTCGACACCATATTTTTGTCGATCACCGAAGTCAACGAACTTTGAAAATCGACCCTCAACTGACATTCCTCGGTTACAAGTAACCTGATTAGGAAATAAACCGATCCCGCATCTAGTCAAATGTTTTCCTATCTCTCAATAAAGAAGATCACACCAATATCGGTCCCCACGCCGTTCAATCACATTTCCGATCTCCCAATAAAGGAGATCACACTAATATTAAGTCTTCATGCCGTCCAATCTCATTTCCGATCTCTTGTCAAAGGAAATCAAACTAATGTCAGGTCTCCCTGCCATCCAGTCTTATTTTCGATCTCCCCTTTGTAAATATTGTGGAAAATTATTCAATAAAGTTAAGGTTACAGTCCAACTTAATGGTGTTTCCGAGCTTAGGAAGTTAAATCAAGTTTCCAATTCTGATGATCTAAAGTTCTACCCGGTGTTTGGTTCTGCCTTAGGCCGATCTTATGCTTACAATGTTTCTCCGATCTCTTATACTTAGATTGATAATCGTTTTAAGTTAGATATTCTAATATGTTCAAACAATCAAGTACTCATACCATTTGGATACTTTTCGATCTCATCAAGAAGTTGAGCAAAAGAGATTCCATTTCATTTTAAAATAAAAGTACAAGTCACTCGGCTGGAGGATCACCCCCAGCTTGTTCTACATCAAAATTTCGCTCACCCTCTCTATCTCCCTCAGGCTCCTCCTCGCTCTCGTCTTTGACCTCGGGGCGAGCTTATTCATCAAGGAGAAATCCCCTTCAGGATACCGTTTCTTCAGCTCGACCATAAGGTCGTTATGAGCATTCACATAAGCCCTGGCCTCCTTCGTAGTGCTCTCCTCTTCCTTAGCCCTGGTCTTCGAGTTCCCGTTCCACCTCAATGATCCTCTCCTCATAACGCCTTATCTGATCCTCCATTCTGGCGATGTACTCGTTGGCAGAAGAGAGCTGAGCTTGCGTAGCAGAGGCATCTTAGACCGCTTTAAGGATCTCTTTCTTCAAGCCGTGGGCTTTCTCTCTGAGAATATGCTGGTTTGTGATGGCCTCTAAGCCTAAGCTCATTATCTGAGCCAAGATATCATCCATGCTCTCCTCTGCCAACCAGTTCCGGTCTTCTTGGAAGCAAATAGAAGCTCCCATAACTTTGGCAAAGCCGGGATTCCCCCTAGTAGAGTGGTTCCTTTCCAATGATTGGATTAGAAGTTGTGCGCCCCGGGAAAGTGTCCTGACAGTGGGACCAGATGACTCCCCTTCTACGTTGGAAGAGCTCGGAAGAGGAGGGGGAGCTAGAAGCTCGATTTTTTTAGGAGCCAGGGGAATGACTTCTACCTCAGGGATCGATTGCTCCTGAGGTCGGGGAGGAGATCTCGGCACCTCTATTGATTCACGATGAGGGGTCTGAGTGTCGGCAGTGGCGGCCCTCTTCATCGCCCTCACTTTTCTGGAGACCTCCCTCTTTCGTTTGTGGCTCTCCTTGGAAGCATCACTGCCTGCCATAACTGCAAGAAAAAGAAAGTTAGTGAGTTCGCTAAGGTTCAGAGACCAGAGATATGGATAGTACCAGGGCCGAGGTCAGAGAGATGAAGCTCATATTCTTTGCCAGTGACAAGCCGCATCATCCAATGCTACAGTTCGGCCATCACTGCGTCTAAGCAAGAGAATTTTTGAGTGGTCACCTGAGACTTTAACTCTTTCACCACGGCATCTTCGTCCTTATTTAAGGTGCTGTTTTTTAGGATTGAAGCGACCAGGTGTTGCCAACTCCGTGGGATGCCCTCAAAGCAATCCCGAATCTTGCTCCTCAAAATGAAGAAATGGTTCTTCCAGTTCTTCAATGAAGAAGGAAGATCGGTAAAAAGAGAACAATAGGGCTTAGCTTAGAAGAACTAGAACTCATCATCCTTCCTTCGGGTGAGCCTATGCAGCTCGGCAAAGACTTTGGCTGTGGGTTCCAGTCCTTTAGCTCGGCAGAGGCCCCAAAAGGCTATTAGAGTCCGCCAGGAGTTCGGGTGCACTTGGGCTATGGAGACATGGTGGAATTTTAGGACGACTTTGTAAAATTCGTCTAAGGGAAAGTGGAGCCCGACCATTAGTTGCTCTTCATACACCATGATGAGATCGCCCTCATCAAAGAAATGGTAGCCCTGATGATCGCCATGACATTTGATCAGTTTAAAAGAGTCTATCTGCAGATTGTACTCTTGGCTTATAGATTGGAGATCGGCGTCCCTCAAGACTGAAGGCAGCTCATCAATTGGCAAGTTGTCTCTTCTCAAAGATGCCCCTCGCCTAGGTCTGGCACCCAAACTAGTTATCGGGACGAGGGCTCTGCTGGCTTGACCACCCGATCTAATCACGTCACCCTCTTTCGAGGTCCACGAAATGTGGACAGAAGACGGACTCGCAGCTCTCTAACCCTCGACGCCGCTCATTTTCAAAAGAAACCGAAAAAGTTTAACTAAGAAAATATCAAAGCCCTTATCGGAATGTGATCGGTGTCTGAAAAACTTGAAGAAATGAGAGAATCGCTCGCAAAGTGTTGAAAATGACATAAGGAAGCAACTGACTGACCCTTCCCCTATTTATACCCGTCTGAGCATTCAATGCTCACAGTCTCCCAAGCGACGCATCGGTTAGCAGAATCCACCCGCTTTTCTGACACGTCGCAGGAAGATTCCAGAAACACCATAAATAAAATAAAAGGAGATCGCTTGGCTAAGATCATCGGATTGAGGCGGGTGTTCAGAGTTACAGATCGGCTAAGGGTGATTTAGTTAGGAACCAGATCGGATATGCATATCAGAGATTGGATATTAATCAAGGCAATAATTAGATGATAACTGACAAATAAAATTTCATTTCATTTCCAAAAGGTCAGATTAAATCATTTGGGTGATCTCTAAAGATCGGCACTACATCCTACCTAGTAAGGACCTATGTCAAAGCCTAGTCTTGTGGCTGAATCAAAAGATGTGTTTGATCAGAAAGCTAGCCATAGGCACCGGATAGATGTGCAGTTCGATGTTAAGTGGAGTCATCGTCGATGTCATCGACCAGAACTGAGCTGCAGTCGGGACGCCCGATGTGGTGAGAAGCCAAATGAACTTCAAGAGGCAATCAATGATATTAAAAGGGAAATTAGCAGTCCTCTGACCCGATATCAGTTCACCGATTATATCGATAGACTGATTCGAGATCGGTACAATCGACATTTTCGATCTTAATCAATAAATTAGTCCGATTCTCTCACTGTCATCAGATGTGGTTCTCATGATTCTCCGATCACCGGGATCATAAATTTTTAGTCAGGGAGCAAAGAGAACAGTCGGAAAAAGATCAAAGGTGGTCACCATGGCCGGAATTGTTATCAAAGAAACTTGCACAGGAGAAGTGAAAATGGGAAGAGAAGAAATGGAATGTGGGAGAGATTCCCCACTGAGGCATATATATAGGGGGCCTGAGCATTTATTACTGGCAGAAACCGAAGCGGATGCATCGGTAACCGAAGAATTAAATGCTTTGACTGAGGCAGATCAGATAGAAGGGGAGGTTTTAGAATGGGAGAGATCGAGAGAGGGGCCCGATATGAGAGATCGAAAAAGAGTCGCGACTAAGAGAACAGAAGGAAAGGAGATCGAAAAAGAGGACAAAAGACTTCCAATAACTTCCCTTATAATCAGAGCCGAGGTAGTTAAAGCGTTGCAAGCAAGATCAAATCTTCACTGCGCGCTTCATTTGCAGAATTGCCCGCAATACTGACAGATGCCAGGACAGTTATGACAATCCTGTGTTTCTCAATCTCCATCATTGATCTTACTCATAAGGACAAACCTGGAGCCCTTGGATCAAAAAGTGGGCGACAGGACCGGCGCCTTTTGTTCTCGGCCTTCGGATCCATCTTGACAGGAAGATCCTGAGCCATTGGATCGGAAAAAAGAAAGGACAAATATTCTGAATAGGATCTCAGCCGTCCATTTTGATTTTCTTCAATTCTCAGGCATCAGATCATGTCCTTTTAAATCCAAAACTTCCATCTTCCCAGAAGAGATCCTGACCCTTCATTAGGAGAACCTGTTCCCTATAAATACTGCATGCAATACTGTTGAGGGACGGACAAAAAAAAGTGGTGGTGATTATAGTGGAAAGGCTTTGAAATTCAATTCGGTCTTGCTAGTTTAAGCTTACATAAAATCGAGGAACTTCAGAAACTAGTTTTCTTGAGTATCTCCATTGACAGAGTTTACGAACCCTGAAATTCTCCATTTTCAGTTTGTTCATCACTCTGCTATTACCATTTTCGTTTGGTCTTGTCTGCATCACCCCCCAATCTCAACCCATTATTTCTTTTAGCTTGATCTTATTTTGACCTGGTTTCCATCACTTTGGTTCTACTGCATTTCAACCTGGTTCTCCCAATCTCAAAGTAAGCATTGGTCCTTGTACCACTAGCCTTCAACGCAACAATATTTGTGGCTCCAGAGTTAGTTCAATAGCCTCAATCTTCCACAGGTAAGTGTTTCAACTGCCATTTTGTAACACCCTAGGCAAATCCCACATCGGCAAAACACGGGAGAGATGCTGGGTTTATAAGTTGATGGTTCGTAACCCCTAGTGACGCGTTTTAAAACCATGAGGGCTTAGGCCAGAGCGGACAATATCACTAGTGGGCTGGGCCATTACATTTGTGGTATCAGAGCCGCTCCGCGTGCAACCTTGAACGATGGTGGGGCAAACCTCAGCGAGGACACTGAGTCCAATAAGGGGGGTGGATTGTAACACCCTAGGCAAATCCCACATCGGCAAAACGCGGGAGAGATGCTGGGTTTATAAGTTGATGGTTCGTAACCCCTAGTGACGCATTTTAAAACCGTGAGGGCTTAGGCCAGAGTGGACAATATCACTAGTGGGCCGGGCCATAATTAAAATACTAGAGGAGCAATTATTATGAAGGAAGTGTGACTAAATTGAAATCCTAACCTAGTCAAATTCCTAGATAAAGATAACACATCAACATGAACCTAAAAAAAGGTTCATAGGAAAAATGCTATATATGATAATTAAAATACTCATAAGGAAAATTAAATATTAAAAATGATATGAATATGTAAATTGGGACTAATGTCCTATTAATATGAAATTAATGGTAATAATGAATAGTACTAGAAAATAGTAACAGTGAATAGTGCTAAATTAATTAAAAATGTTTAATTGCCCATAGTATACCTAGACTTATTTATTTAGTTTGGATAAATTGGTATACCAATTAGGGACTATAGATAGCGATCGCCTCACGAGAAAATCATGAACCGACAATATATGTCCGGTATGATTGTTCTCTGTGCTATATGCCTACTTCATCGCCATTGTGCCTACTTTATTTACGGCTTTACAAGCCCGATGAGTTTCTTGCCCGACGGTGGCCTCGTGCACAGGATGTATCTGAGGGTAGACATATGGCTGTCTAACCCATATACTCCCGTGTATCCAGCTTTTATAATTTGTTATAGGTTTCTTGGGCATTGATAATAATTAATTAATACTGAATATACAATAAGTAAATAGGAGAGATCCCAATAATTTTAATTGTTTCCAAAGTGTAATAAAAAAAAATGTAAAAGACCTAGAATTTATAATTTGTAAATATTAATTCAATTGTTTAATTATTGTTATTATAAATTATGCACCACTAAGCGTTATGCTTAGCGCGTTGGTTTTCCATCGCGTAGGTACTGAAGATCAGCAGTCGCCACAGTAGTATTTGGATGAGCTCAGGCGGATCGCCACCAATCAGAGTCACCTCACCAGTCTTTTGTATTTTGGTAGGGCCCATGTGTAGACTAGTATTTTGGTTCATTATGTCTAGTCATGATGTAATTACTAGTTTATGATGTATTTTATTTTGGACTTGAAATGAAAACTTATAATTTATTTTCTATGAATTACAATATGAATGCAATAGATGACACTTCACTTTGAGATCTCATAAATAGTTGTGAATGATATGATAAAAGAGAATATGATATGGAAATATGTGAGATGACTATGAATATGTTAACAGGTGATAGTGGAACCTGCTAGATGCTAATGAAACAGAGGAGGATCCGTTCGGGTCTCCACAAAAATAAGATACTGATAAAAAAAAAAATTTCTACACTTAAATTATCTGATTTAAAGGACATTAAAATTTACAATAGACATGACAAGACAAGATAGGGTGCTTCGGCACCGAATGTGGCACTTCTTGCTCGGCTATACAATAGACGGGTAAGGGGCGTCACATTTAGTGGTATCAGAGCAAAGGTTTAGGCGGTCCTAGACCTAGATAGATAGAAAGAAATAGTTGCATCACATGCATGGGCCTTTAGATAGAGTCGAGGTGACACTAATATATATTTGTTCTTTGTCTGTTTTATAGGATTGATGACATCTGATCCTTCAGAGCACGGACCTCCAAGACCGATAGAGGAGGAAGTAGAGAGTCACGCACCTGCACCTGCGTTTAATCAGGGGCGCAATAGCATTAGAGCAGAACCATCGTTGGGTACTTTAGTAAGGACACAACAGGCCTTCCTAGAGCAAATGACTCAATTGCTCCGTCAGGTCACTGGAGCTATGCCACCACCTCCCCAGCTAGTATATAGGACCCCAGTAGAGAGAGTTAGAAATGATGAGCAGTTTAGGAGAGACAGGCAGTACAAGAGAGTGTCTGGACTGGCGATCCAGCGTAGGCACTCTGAGAGCAAGAGACCCAGGGGGTCTCAGGGTTAGATTCAGAGTAGAGAACAGAGGCAGAGGTTCCGATTTGCCCCGAGGAGAGGAGGTCAGATGAGTGTATCAATTGACAATTCTGTGGGTCCTATAGCACAGAGATCATTCCCGATGCCAGTTTGTACACATTATTGGAAGAATCACAGAGGAAAGTGTAGATTACTAACGGGTGGATGTTTCAGATGTGGGTACATAGAGCAATTTTTTTGAGAGATTGCCCATGGAGGAGTGCTCCCACAGCTCCACCACAGACTAAGTCCGCCTGACAAGATCTGAGAGGGTAGAAGACCGATGAGACTAGAGGTAGCTGGTACATCACAAAGAGCTTCTAAGACTATAGAACACCCCGAGGCTAAAGTAGCATCCCGCGTGTACACTATGGCTCGAGAGGAGCCAAATCCGGTAGATGTTATCAGAGGTACATTTCCTAATTATAATACCTTTAAGTATGTATTGATAAACCCTAACTATGTTCACCCCTATATATGCATTGTACCTCTTGTTGAAAGAGGATACCGATAGATGGGTCAGAAGATGACATACTTGTCACCAACCCTTTAGGTCACCAGGTGATTGTAGATTATCAACCGAAAAGGATCGTGTTAAAGATAATAGATGGAAATGAGAAGGAGGCTGTATATGAGATGAAAGAAGATGAGTACAGAACTGGTTGGAAAAAAAAAAAAAAAAGAGTTAGTCTATTGGGATATACCGTGGTAACTATGCAATGCTCTTGATGTTTGTGCTGTAAGCTGCAGATTACAGTACCAATTTGGGACTATTGTGTAGAGCTACGTATTTTCAATAGTAAATCGAGATAAGGATAAGATTGTAGAATAAGGATTAATAAGACAGACTAAAAAAAAAGTAAAGTATTATAACACAAAAAGGTGAAAAGACAAGAAGATAGTGGTCCCTCAATTAATTACACTGTGTAAATTTAGAGGACGAAATTTTATTTAGAGGGGAAGAATTATAATGCCCTCACCGTAGGTAGTCCGTACATTTTACTGTTCCGATGACTAATGTCTGTTCGGACAGTCAGGATGTTTGGAACTACACTTAAACTATAGTGAGGAGGCATAAATTAATGAAATAAATATTAAAAAAATATAGGAAAAATTTTGAGAAATAAAATAAAATTTAGAGAATTTATTAATTGGTATAAAAAATAAAAATAATCCGATGAGCACCATGAAAGGCATTTTGGTCATTTCACCCCTAGAGGTGAATTTTGACTTAAATGTCAAATTAAAATTTGGAAATAGAATAATTAACATAAATTAATTTTATGAATTTGAATTTGAAAAATGAGAAGAGAAAGAAGAAGAAAAGAAAAGAAAAGAAAAGGAAAGAAAAGAAAAGAAAGGAAATAGATTTATGAAATTTAAAAACAATAAAGTACACATAAATGTATAGATATAAATACCCACAAGAGACAAAACCCTACCAACTATCTTCTTCTTCCTCTTCTCTCTCTCTCCTTGCCGTCTCCCTTAGTCTCTCCCTCCCCACCATTGTTATCAAGCTTAAAGCTTGATTTCCCAAGCTTTCACTCACCAAAACCCATAGTCCCCTTCATTAAAAATTTAGCCCACATCATAAGGAAGCTCTAGGTACCCATAGGAAGAAGGAAAGTTGAAGTTTTGGGAAAATTTCCAAGTTGGGTCACAAGAGGTTAGTGCTTTTCTCCCTTCCTTCTTCTTTTAATACTTGAAAGTGACTTGAGATAAGTGAAAATTTCAAGAAATTAACAAGAAATTCATGAACCCATGATGTCCCCAAATTTTGGCAGCCATGAAATGTGTTGGGCTTTATTGTGTTCAAATAATGTAAATGAGTTTAGAGATGATGATTGATATGATAATATGTATGAGAAGTGAAAAGGGATTGAATTGATTGAGTTTGAAACTTGGAAATTAGGGTTTGTGTACATGACTTGGAGATTTTGTGTAAATGCTTGAAATTTGACCTAATTGGGATGAGATTGTTGCTTATAGAACTGTATTGCATGCAAATTGAAGTAAGGAAGTTGGAGGAGATTAAGTTTTGGAAGTGTCAATTTTCTGCAGGTTGTGTTTGTTGAGGGCAGTGTACATTTTAGGCCATAAATAAAATTGTGTGACCCCAATTGGTATGAGGCCAATTGGAGGTGAAACAAGACCCAAAATAGCCCATTTTCCATGAAGAAACCATGCCCAAATTCTGTCTAAAACTTGACCTAAATACTGCCCAAATTCGGATTTCCTTGCACCCAACCTAGAAAATGACCAAATGAATAGTATGTGTTCATTTGGTCATAACTCTCTCTATACTGCTCCAAATGACCTAAACTTTTACCCATGGAAATTCTAGACATAGGGCTATACTTTTCATGAAGACCACTTAACCCAGTTTTGCCTTTAACAAATTCAAATTATTAGCACAAGTTGGGTCACTGAAACTGCCAACCCAGAAAATGACCAAATGAACAGTACATGTTCATTTGGTCATAACTCTTTCTATACTAGTCCAAATGACCTAAACTTTTACCCATGGAAAGTTTAGACATAGGGCTACACTTTTCATGAAGACCACTTAACCCAGTTTTGCATTTAATCGATTCAAATTGTTAGCACAAGTTGAGTTACTAAAACTGCCAACCCGGAAATTGTCTAAAATACTGTTCCTTTGGTAAGCTTGACCAGTTTTGGCAAAAATGCCATAACTTGGTCTCCAAAGCTGCAAATTGAGTGAAACTAGTGCCAAAAGTTTTATAAGACATAGTACAACAATTTTTATGTTTTGACCAAGCTCTAGAAACCATTGCATCCTAGGGAAAATATTAGCCAAAGTTAGGAATTGAAATCTAAAAAATGTTAAGTTGAACCCCGAATGCCATTTGATACCTGTGTGTTCATTTGGCCATAACTCCCACTAGGAAATTCCATTTGAGATGTCCAATATGATCTAGAAACATGATACTTAGGCCTACAATATTGATTTAGACACCTTTGCCAAATTCTAAGTGTAAAGACCCTAAAAAGAGGGTCAAACATACTGCCCTGAAGTTGGTTATTGCCATTATAGGACTGAGAGTCCAGGTTAATACACTGACTATAACTCACCATTCCAAGCTTAAAAAATTATGAAATTGTACCTGGGAGTCCCTAAGACATAGAGGAACATATCTTGTGAAGGAACCTAAGCCTAAAAATAACAATAAAATGATCAAATGACTGGTTAAAGTTTATTGACCAGAAATTGTAAATTCTGGACAGCTTAGAGGCAAACGGACCAGTTATGGTATTTTGACCATAACTTGAGTTCTATAACCCCAAATTCAGTGATTCGAAAACTGAAATTCAAGTTTAAACATAGAGGAGCAATTATTATGAAGGAAGTGTGACTAAATAGACATCCTAACCTAATCAAATTCCTAGATAAAGATAACACATCAACATGAACCTAAAGAAAGGTTCATGGGAAAAATGCTATATATGATAATTAAAATACTCATAAGGAAAATTAAATATTAAAAATGATATGAATATGTAAATTGGGACTAATGTCCTATTAATATGAAATTAATGGTACTAATGAACAGTACTAGAAATAGTAACAGTGAATAGTGCTAAATTAATTAAAAATGTTTAATTGCCTATAGTATACCTAAACTTATTTATTTAGTTTGGATAAATTGGTATACCAATTAGGGACTATAGATAGCAGTACTGCCTACCGAGAAAATCATGAACTGACAATATATGTCTGGTATGATTGTTCTACAGGCTATATGCCTACTTACTGGCCATTATGCCTACTTTATTTCTGGCTTTACAAGCCTGACAGCGGGTCTCGTGCCCGACAGCTGGCCTCGTGCCTGACAGATGTATACAGGGTAGACATATGGCTGTCTAACCAGTATACTCCCGTGTATCCAGCTTTTATAATTTGTTATAGGTTTCTTGAGCATTGATAATAATTAATTAATATTGAATATACAATAAGTAAATAGGAAAGATCCCAATAATTTTAATTGTTTCCAAAGTGTAATAAAAAAAATGTAAAAGACCCAGAATTTATGATTTGTAAATAATAATTCAATTGTTTAATTATTGTTATTATAAATTATGCACCACTAAGCGTTATGCTTAGCGCGTTGGTTTTCCATCGCGTAGGTACTGAAGATCGTGATGCATACAGTAGTATTTGGATGAGCTCAGGCCGGATCGCCACCGATCAGAGTCACCTCACCAGTCTTTTGTATTTTGGTAGGGCCCATGTGTAGACTAGTATTTTGGTTCATTATGTCTAGTCATGATGTAATTATTAGTTTATGATGTATTTTATTTTGGACTTGAAATGAAAACTTATAATTTATTTTTTATGAATTACAATATGAATGCAATAGATGACACTTCATTTTGAGATCTCATAAATAGTTGTGAATGATATGATAAAAAAGAATATGATATGGAAATATGTGAGATGACTATGAATATGTTAACAGGTGATAGTGGAACCCGCTAGATGCTAATAAAACAGAGGAGGATCCGTTCGGGTCTCCACAAAAATAAGATACTGATAAAAAAAAAAATTTCTACACTTAAATTATCTGATTTAAAGGACATTAAGATTTACAATAGACATGACAAGACAAGATAGGGTGTTTCGGCACCGAATGTGGCACTTCTTGCTCGGCTATACAATAGATGGATAAGGGGCATCACACATTTTGTTGAATGCCTTTGTCTATCTTCTCTAGCTTTTCTTTTAAAAATTTCTTCTATGTTCAGTTACATTAAAATCCCAAAATAGTTACAGTAAATTGTTATTTTATTGAATACCCTCGGTTGGTTTTCCCTAGTTTTTTTTAAGGTTTCTTTCACATCCAATCACATTAAATTTCAGAATAAGTTGTCTAGGCCAGTAGTCATTTCCTGTATCTTCTCTTATTTTTATTTGCAAATCCCTTTTATCATCATCTGGTTGTTATTTTCTTCAATAGTAGACATTCATCCCATAGGCAACTTATAACTATTCAATAGAGCATAGGTATGGGTATTTCGATATGAGAATTTTCAAAACAAATAAAAATGACAAAAAGAAAAGTTGTAACAAAAGGTCAAATAGTGGGTTAAACCAAATAAGTCTAGAAGTCGGGCCATGGGGCGAACCCAGAGGATGATGTAATAAATCGAGAATCCGATAAGTTCGGATTCCGAGTGAGCAACCAAAGAGATCAGACTAAAGAGTTCTGATAAGGCAATCACATAAGAGATTGGCAAGAAGTTTGGTGTCGTGTCTGCCCTCTAGATAAGGCTCAGTGGGTTCAAAAATCTACACGTGGGTCTTTTACGCCCTCGGTCGCTAGATTCCTTAACTCATGAGATTGTACAATACGAAATTTTAAGAGATCGGAGGAGAGTTCTTATCCGATTCTCAACCAAAAATTTTAATAAATATGTGGAAATCAGAGGAGAGTTCTTATCTGTGATTCCTCATGTGAAACCCTAAATTAAATACTTAATGAGATCGGAGGAAAGTTCTTATTCGATCCTTAACCAAAAACTTTATTAAATATGTGGAGATCGGAGGAGAGTTCTTATCTAAGATCCCTCTTTAAAATCTTAAACCGAATACTTTAAGGGGTCGGGGGAGAGTTCTTAATCGATCCTCATTCAAATAAAACGCGGAGATCAGAGGAGAGTTCTTATCTGAGATCCTTCACCAAATTTTAAACCAAAAGAGATCGGGGGAGAGTTTTTACCTGATTCTCGCTTAAATTAAAACAGGGAGATCGGAGGAGAGTTCTTATCCGAAATCTCCCAACCCTTAATAAATATATCTAGAGATCGGGAGAAATTCCCTGCTCGAGCTCTCTTAACAAAATTCAAACTAAATGATATGACCCTAATACACAAGGCAAATTCACTCAAACACTTACTCACCAAAGGGTCATCTCACGAACTTGTGTTCCTGAGCAACCCAAAATAAGTGAAATATCAAACATTCCTTTATTTTGCACAAAGGATTAATATCATCATTATCCCAATTACCTAATTACCCTTTTAATTCATGAAAGAGCATAAGATTAAATCTGTTTATCCTCGTTGAGGGACGAGGTAGGGTGCCTAACACCTTCCCCGCCTGTATATGGATCCCGAACCTAAAATCTCTGTTTTTGAAGTGGTTTCATTTAAATTTACTTTCATGAATGGTTTTCTTTAATTTCCCTCAAAATTAAAGTGGCGACTCCTCACTCTTTCCCACTTCGGTGAGTGTTCGTCCATGGCGACCGCAAAATACCTTGCGACAGCTTGGCGACTCTGCTGGGGATTTCATGTTTTTTTTAAACTCATCGTTTAGAGGTCCAAGGATAGATCTAGTTTTATGCTCTTATGAATTGAAATCATAATTAAGGGGGTTTTTATCCGCAAAATTCAAAAGTCTTGATATATCAACTTGTTATTATTCTAGCCATTTTTGCTCATCTTATTCCCCACAGCAACTCTCGTCAAAAAAAAATGCAAAAATTCCCCCACGAAGGGAAGAGGTAAATATGTCCCTTTACACACTGAGTACTTACACAATGTCCTCACATACTTCAGTCCTATACCCGGGCTTTCTCACCTTTTAAGAAAGTAGGAAGGAGTCATGTAGCGGTACTCGTAGGTTTTACCCCGTTAGTATCCGTGAAGGCTTCTGCTCAGATTGAAACTCGCTCTATTTACTGTGATACCCGTGGAATCCTCCCGTTAGTATCATGGTGATGGAATGAGGCTCAACTGTTTACAATAGGGGCAATTTGGGGACCTATGGCTTTTAGAAAAATTAGACCTTGAGCTAAACCATCACAATAGCTAGAAGCTGTAGCAAACTACCTCATAAGATAGAACTATCCAATTAGATAGCACCTACCCGGTACTAGGATTCTCCCTATTTTAGGACAAAAGGGACATACTAACTCTCATCCTACTTTGTTTGTGTTTTCTTACGTTTTTACCTTTAAGGGTAGTTTTGAATTGTACTGTTAGGAGGATCTACACATTTTCCTACTTAGATAAATGTGTAGGTATCATCCCGCCAATATTGTAATTCAAAATTACCTGAATTTGTCCTACTAACAAGTTTTCTCCACAGGCATCACAGAACTGGGATTTGTAAAAGAATAGACATCAATTATAATATGGCATCCTCGAGTCAGTCGGCGGAAGAGGTTCCTAGACAAGAAAAAATTGCTAAACCGTGGTCTGGACCGCCTCATAGTTCAGTGCCCCCTCAAAGTGATGTCACCAAGGCAGATACTAGCTTGTTAGCTCCATTAGACCTAAGCAAAATTGAGGTCAGAATGACCGGTCTCGAGGGTCTATCTAGTAGTTGGAGGTCGCTTCCCGATCACGTCAAGGCAAAGTTTGAGGAAAAATACGGAAGGATTGCGACCTTGATACAGGTCAAAGTTCAAATTCCAGCGCTAAAAGCCATGCTGTCAGTTTGGAACCCCAAGTATGGAGTGTTCTCCTTCAATGACATCGATACGACCTCCACTATGGAAGAATATCAGGCACTGCTAGAAATTCCTTATGTGGCACAGAATCGCATCTACCTCCACCTCGAGCATAGGCAGACCTGGAAACGGTTCGCGCATATGTTGGGAATTCCCCTAGAGGAAGTGAAGGCAAGAGAAACTATCAAAGGGAACACACATGGGTGGTATTGGACCTACCTCAAGAAGCAGTTGGACCTATACATCCAAGATGAACAATGGGGCCAAGCTTCATTAGCACTAGCATTGGGGATCTATGGCCTGATCTTATTCCCTGGGCCTTCGGAAATTATAACCTACAGTGTCACGGAGATGTTTTGGGCCGTAGAAAAGCAGAAGGTCAACCCAATACCAGCAATCCTCACGGAGACTCTGTTGACTCTTACTTACTATAGACAACAAGGTAGGGGATCCATTAAGTGCTATTCTCAATTGTTGCACCTCTGGATCATCAGTCACATGTGCCCTATAGAGACAAAGGGGTAACCTGGTACCCAGACCAGCCTCTTATTGCGATTAGTAATCAGCTCAAAGGATGAGCTGCAGTGGCAAAAGCAGATTTTAAGCTTCAACAGTCACAACTACTGCTGGAGGAAATTGTGGATGCCAGGTCCACCTATTTTGTTCAGCACAGGGAGTAATTATTTAGTATCGATGATCGGAGTAACCCGATATACGAGTTACATCCCAGCATTGGTAATGAGGCAGTTCGGCTCAACTCAGTCCGCACTCAGTATTGAAGAATACCATCAAGGTCACTTCTACCATGAGCTCGGTAATGAGGAGGAATTAAAAGTGGCCCACAAATCCTGGGAGAGCGTCACTATGATGGAGAGATCGCCCAAAGGTCCTAGTGCCACAAAAGATTATCTCAAATGGAGGGCCAGCAGGGATTAAGGATGCCCAGCTGCCGAGCTAACGAAACTCAAAGGTAACATCCCCCATCGGAACATCTTTTCAGAAGAAGCTAATACTCGTTTGGTCGATTCTCTACAAAAGGCGGATACCAAGAACTAGCAATTACAAGAACAAATAAGGCAGTTGGAGGATCAACAGCACATCCTCAGAAGAGAGGTAAAAAGGCTGAGGGAAGAAGCAATGACCGAAAGGGCAGAGTTTGAGGAGCAAGAAACGCGGTGGGAAAGGGAAAAGATCTCCCTCCAAGCTACAATAAAAGAGACAGAAGTTCAGAATGTCAAGCTCCAAGAGAAAATGGAATATCAGGAGATACTCATGAAAGAGTATAAACAAGAGAGCAAAAAGAAGAAGCTTGAACTGAAAGAGTAAGCACAGCTTATCAATGATATTCTGAAAGAGTGTGCTAAAGAAAGAAAGGGAAAAGAAAGACAAACTACTCTCCATCAAGAGCTAAGAAAAAATGTTGACCAGCTGGAGAGAATGATAGCACAAGGAAAACAAGAGCTCTTGCCAGAATCCGAATATGCCCTAAAGATGTTTGACCCCGCCAGACAAGAAAAAAGACTTTATGAATATCTCAAAAGATGTCATTACATTATAAAGAGTCTCCCTGAGCCTAGGACAATGTAAAAAGTGCTATGTATGAACTATTTGATCAATAAAATAGCTTTGGATCATGGTTTAGCAAAATTGTGAATGAATAGTATGACTCCCGTAGGAACTACCCTCACTAGGGTTATGTGAAAAGTTGAATGCACCATATGGACAAGAATCATAGACACGCATTCAATCCAGTCATTCACCGTCGGACTATCAAGCGATGCCATGATAAAATTGATGCAATTATTCTTCTGCAGATCCCATTCCTGGCTTTCAGATGCCACTGTATCCTTTGTCCAAATCAGGACCTTTAGATTTCAGCAAAATTCGAAATTCATTAAAAAACCTTTTTCTTTTCTCATACAGGAAATCAACATTGCTTCAAGCAAAGCAAGCCTGACCAAACAAGCAGTTCAACCAAGACGAGTGTACTTAACAAGATCATGAACGAAGAAGTTAATGGAAGACCAGGAACAAGTCCAGAACCTACAAGGATAAGTTTCTGAATTAAGAGACCAAGTCTCAGAGCTCATGAAACTGATGAGGGAAATGTCCCAAAATAAGCTTGCATCAGACCCAAACTTGCCACTACCTCTCCCACCTCTTACAACGATTGATTCTCACCAAGCTTCAACCTCTTTTACTTTCCAGCCACCTATTCCGGATCCGACGATCACTGTCAATCCGGCCCCCCTAAATAATGACCTACCCTTCTCCTACTACCCAGCTGTCCCAAATGCCGAGCCACACCCCTCAATCCTGATCCCTCCGGTTCATCCTGCCCCCTATTTCCCAACTGGGGGAATAGCTCATGTAGTAGGAGGAGAAAGTAAAGTAAGAGAGAATGAAAAGTTGTCTGCTCTAGAAGAGAGATTAAGAGAAATAGAGGGACTGAATATGTACAGTTCAGTAGATGTATCATCATTGAGACTGGTACCAGATGTGGTAGTACCACCCAAGTTCAAGGTCCCAGACTTTGACAAATACACTGAGAATTCAGACCCTCACATTCACCTTGCCACATACATTGCCAAGATGTCTGCCATGACAAAAGATGATAGGCTCCTGGTCCATTTCTTCTACGAAAGTCTCTCCAGGGTAGCCCTGAGATGGTGCATTTAGTTAGACAGGAGCAAGCTGCGCTCTTGGAAAGATTTGGCCGATGCCTTCTTAAAACAGTATAAATTCAACTGTGACGTCACCCCCACAAGGAGGGACCTCCAAAATCTGGTGCAGAGAGACAGGGAAAGTTTGAAAGAGTATGCCCAGAGATGGAGGGAAAAGGCAGCGGAGGTGTATCCTCCAGTTACTGACAATGAACTCTACTCTCTATTCATTGAGACGTTAAAAGCTCCCTATTTCAATCTGATGATTGGAAACACCTCCAACAGCTTCTCAGACATCATTCAAGTTGGCGAGAGAATAGAAGCTAACCTCAGGTTAGGATGGTTACAGGAGTTGACTGAGAATCCTGCGAAGAAGACCGCTAATTTTGGTAAGAAGAAAGAAGGTGATGTGCACTCTATCACCTGACAAGCCCTATCCCCATTCCCTCAGAATAATTATCGACCATATCCTCCCCCTCATGGCCCAACAATTGCCAACATTTTACCCCATTTTTCAAATTATCCTCACCCACGCCCACAGTATCCACCCCAAACAGCTTACCAACCTCGACCACCTCCTCAACCTATTCAATCAAGACCACCCCAAAATAATCCCAGACCACAGAGAAACCCTGATCCACCTCTTCCCCTCTCGCTCAGCTAAATATACCGATACCTCGTCGGTATAAACCAAATAGTGCCAATTCCCCTTGACCCAATCCAGCCACCATACCCCAGGTGGTATGATGCCAGTGCCCGATGCGAGTATCATAGAGGGGCACTTGGACACTCAACTGATAACTGCGAGGCACTTAGGGGAAGAGTACAAGCCCTGATTAGAAACGGGTGGTTAAAGATCGAAGGGAATGGCTCTCTCCCCAACGTCACTTCAAAACCTTTGCCCAATCATGGTACAAGCAGTGGTGTGAACATGATAGAGTCCGGGATGACAAGTTAACTGTGGAGATGGATCAACTGATTCCTTACTTTGAGGAAATCTTTGTTATGGCAGTAAGGGAGGGTTACCTTTTTTCCCAGGCATCAGAAGCAGAAAGGGACATGGGATGTCCCTACCATGGAGGGGCAGCTGATCACGAGCTGCGAAACTGTGAGGGATTCAGGCAAGAGGTCCAGAACTTACTATCCTTCAAAATTTTAAGATGCCAGAAAAGATCGAAAATGGAGGGCGAAGTAAATACTGCTAGATTTGGCCAGAATGCCTCAACCCCTAATCCCAGATTAACCTTCTATGCCCCCAACGCCCCAATAACACCACCACCAATAACAGTCATCCGAACCCCACCTCAGCTTCCTGTCACAAACACTCATGCTGTGCCTTGGAACTACAATTTCCAAGTTTTCACCCAAGGAGCATCAAGCAGTATATCAACTCCTAACCTTACCCATGCCCCACCCTCAACATCTCCTAAACCGTGCTTTGCTCCCCATGAGCACTTCAAAATGACCTACACCGGACCCTCCGGTGATGCCACTCCCCAATCAAACCCCTCCTCCCCACCTGAACAAGAGGTAGAATTTATAACTTGAAGTGGGAGATGTTACGGGGATGATGAGAAGGAAAAGAAGAGAGGGAAAGTAAAAATGGGAAAGCCGCGAGAGAATACGGAAGAAGAGGTTGAGAAAGTTAAAAGGGGAGAACCTGCGGGATCAAACGGGGAAGAGGAATTGTTGCTTCAAATAATGAAGCACAGTGAATATGACGTTGTTGAGAAACTGAGGAAGACGCCTGTACGGATTTTGTTGCTGTCATTGATCTTAAGTTCAGAGGTGCATCGCCAAGCCCTAAAGAAAATTCTGGATCAGGCCTTTGTAAACCCCGATATCACACCGGGGCAATTCGAGAAGATAGTGGGACAAATTCAGGCATCCAGTTTTGTCACTTTCTCAGAAGAGGAGATAGACTTGGCTGGCTTAAAGAACACCAAGGCTTTACATGTGACAGTAAAATGCAAAGGCTGCATAGTTGCTAAGGTCCTCATTGACAACGGATATGCGTTTAACGTCTTGCTTAATGCCACCTTGGTAAGACTACCTGTCAACAGATCAAGCATACGTCGAAGTGCCATGATAGTAAGAGCCTTTGACGGCACAAGGAGGGAAGTACTGGGAGATATCGACTTGCCGCTTCAAATCGGGGCATGCACTTTCAACGTCACATTTCAAGTGATGGACATTGAACCTGCATACACAATGCTGTTAGGGAGACCTTGGATCTATTCAGCAAATGCCGTACCTTCAACCCTGCACCAAAGAATTAAATACATCATGGATGGCAGAATCATCACTGTAAGGGGGGAAGAAACCATGCTGGTTACCAAGCCGCAATCACTTCCTTATATGGAAGTAACTGAAAAGTCTTTGGAAAGTTCTTTCCAGGCTTTAGAATTGCAAGAAACTACCCTGAGGGATGAAGGGGCCACGGCTATGGTTGCGAAGGTGATGCTTAAGAGCGGATATGAGATGGGCAAGGGGCTAGGCGCCACATTACAGGGGATTGTTGAACCCATACCGGCTATCCAGAAGGTTGGCCGTTTCGGCCTGGGATTTGAGGAAGATGCCCTTATGGATGGGCGATTTTGGAAGAGGAACCTCCTTCGGGATCAGAGATTTGATCAGAAAGTCGGGAAAATGAAAGTTGTCCCAAAAATCACAGATTTCTTCCCCAAACCAATCCTTGAGAATCCCGAGAAGGGTGAAGAATCACCTGAAGAACCATCTGTTGATGTCATACAACTGGACTCCCTATATGAAGCCCTGATCTCGCCAATTGATGAGGGGCAAGAATTGGACAACTGGGAAGCAGAGGACCTTCCTGTGCTTAATCTCGAGTAAAGTACATTTTGTTATCTTCATTTCGTCCATGGTGACAAGTGCAATACTGTAAATGGACCCTTTTCTTATGATACAAATATTAATGAATTAATAGCGCATTTTGCATCCTGTTCTCTTTTCCTTTTTCTCTTGAAATCCATTCTTATAATATATTCCACTTTCGTTTCTTCAGGACCATTCATTAATTAACGCCTAATAATTCAATAGTCAGAAATTCCTCTTGTTAATTTTAAAACTCCCATGACTGCCATTACTTCAAGTGATTCTGAAGAAGAACTTGCAGAAGAAAGGGGTGAAAGAGATGAACCTTCCCTGGTGCCTTGTGGGGATGAAACGCACACCATAAATCTAAGCACAGAAGAAATAAAGAGGGAACTTAAGGTTGTGCAGAGTGGAGAATTAGAAGATATGGTCAGTTTGCTTAAAGAATTCCTAGACGTATTTTCGTGGAGCTATGACGATATGACCGGTTTAGACCCTCACATAGTGACACACAAAATTCCCCTAATCCTTGGAACAATTCCGGTGAAACAGAAATTAAGAAGAATGAATCCTGACACCCTACTCAAAGTTAGGGATGAAGTCAAAAGGCAGTATGATGCCGGATTTTTGGAAGTGGTCAAGTACCCTCAGTGGATAGCCAATGTTGTCCCGGTAATGAAGAAGGACGGGAGAGTTAGAGTGTGTGTTGATTACAGGGATCTTAATAAAGCAAGCTTGAAGGATGATTTCCCTCTCCCACATATAGACGTGCTAGTAGACAATGCTGCAGGATTGGGTAGATGTTCATGTATTGATGGGGCGTCGGGTTACAACCAAATCCCCATGGATGAAGAAGACAAGGAGAAAACCGCTTTCATCACTCAGTGGGGGGTATTCTGTTATCGGGTCATGCCATTTGGGTTAAAGAATGCTGGGGCTACTTACCAACGCGCTATGGTCACGTTATTCCACGATATGATGCACAAAGAAGTGGAGGTGTACGTGGATGACATGATCATCAAATCCAGGGAGGGAGAAAGCCATGTACAGGTGCTGAGGATAGTATTCGAGAGACTCAGAAAGTATCAACTGAAGTTAAACCCAGCCAAATGTGCATTTGGAGCTAGATCTGGAAAACTGTTGGGATTTATAGTAAGTGAGAAGGGAATAGAAGTGGATCCAGACAAGGTTCGAGCCATTCAAGAAATGCCATCCCCAAAAACAAAAAGGGAGGTGTGCAATTTCCTAGAGAAGCTGAACTACATTCAAGATTTATTTCCAACCTCACTGCTAAAGCTAAACCCATCTTTAGAATACTCCGAAAGAACAACACCACTCGATGGGATTCAGTTTATCAAGAGGCTTTCGAGAAAATTAAGCAGTACTTGTCAAATCCGTAGATATTGGTCCCTCCGGTAGCGGGAAGACCTTTGATTTTATACATGGCAGTCCAACAGAATTCAATGGGATGTGTTTTGGGGCAGCATGATGATACAGGGTGAAAGGAGAGGGCCATTTATTACCTGAGCAAGAAATTCAATGATTGCGAGTCAAGGTACTCTTTCCTAGAGAAAACTTGTTGCGCATTGGCCTGGACGGCGAATCAACTTAAACACTACATGTTGAATTATAAGACATGGCTCATCTCTAGGATGGATCCTATCAAGTATGTATTCGAAAGCCCATTTGTGCCAGGGAGGATAGCCAAATGGCAGGTCATACTCTCTTAATATGACATTGTTTATATGACCCAGAAAGCAGTAAAAGGTAGCATAATCGCTGATCTCCTAGCAGAAAACCCTATCCAAGATTATGAAGCCTTGGATTTTGAATTCCCTGATGAGTATGTTAACGAGGTCGACGGCAAGGAAAAAGAGCCAGCTGATGTATGGGAAATGTATTTTGACGGAGCGGTCAATTTGTCTGGTAATGGAATCGGAGCTGTGCTGGTATCCCCTGACTGAAAATACTTCCCGCTAGCTATCAAGTTAAGGTTTGACTGCACCAACAACATCGCAGAATATGAAGCCTGTGTGATGGGTTTATAGGCTACCATCGAAATGAAAGTCAGGAAGTTAGAGGTATATGGAGATTCAGCCTTGATCATTTATCAAGTCAAGGGGGAATGGCAAACCAAGGACCCTAAGCTAATCCCATATCAGAAGTACCTACTGGAATTGATCAAGAAATTTGATGAAATTTCTTTCACTCACCTCAGTCGGGACAAGAATCAATTCGCGGATGCCTTAGCCACCCTGGCTGTCATGGCTCAAATGGAAGAAGGGTAGACGACTCAAGTATTGCGGATTAAAGCAAGGGGTGAGCCAGCTTGCTGTTTCATGGCCGAGGAAGAGATTGATGGTAAACCCTGGTACCATGATATCCAGGTCTACGTCAAAACCAGGGAATACCCTCCAGGGGCAAGCATAAACGAAAAGAGAATGATCAGGAGATTAGCTTTGGGATACTTCCCCAGTGGTGAAATTCTGTACAAAAGGAGCTTCAATGGCGAACTGTTGAAATGCGTGGATGCAAAAGAAGAAAAGAAGATCCTTTTTGAGACTCATGAGGGGAATTGTGTGACCCATGCTAATGGACACATGATGGCCAAGCAAATTATGAGACGAGGATACTTCTGGACTACTATGGAGAAAGATTGCATTGAGTACTTTCGGAAATGCCATAAATGTCAAATCTATGCGGATCCGATAAATGTTCCGCCTCACCAATTGTTCAACCTCGTCTCGCCATGGCCTTTTGCAATGTGGGGAATCGACGTGATTGGTCCTATTAACCCCAAGGCATCCAATGGGCATAGGTTTATCCTGGTAGCTATTGACTATTTTTCTAAATGGGTCGAAGCGACGTCATATGCCCACATCACACAGAACACATTCCTCAAATTCCTCCAAAATAATATCATCTGTCGACAAGGGCCTCCCCATCGAAATCGTCACTGACAACGCCAAGAATTTGAATGGTCTGAAGGTCCAAAGTTTATGTGACCAATACAAGATCCGACATCTCAATTCTTCACCATACCATCCCCAAATGAATGGAGCGGTAGAAGCTGCTAACAAAAATCTCAAGAGAATCATCCGGAAAATGACAGTCACCTATAGAGATTGGCATGATATGCTTCCCTACGCTCTTCATGCATACCGGACCTCCGTAAGAACATCAACTGGGGCAACTCCATACTCACTGGTTTATGGGATGGAAGTTGTTTTGCCTATTGAGGTAGAAACTCCTTCCCTGAGAATTCTCAAAGAATCAGGAATTGATGAGTCGGAATGGATCCATTCAAGGTTAGACCAATTGAATTTGCTAGATGAGAAAAGGCTAGCGGCAGCGTGTCATGGGCAATTACACCTGAGAAGAATGGCTAGGGCATTTAACAAAAGCGTTCACCAGCGCGAATTCCAACCAGGAGACCTGGTCCTGAAAAAGGTGGTTCTGAATCAAAACGACGCTCGGGGCAAATGGTCGCCAACCTATGAGGGACCCTACGTGGTTAAAAAGGCATTTTCTGGTGGGGCCCTGATCTTGACCCATATGGATGGTGAAGAATTTTCAAGACCCGTGAATGCTGACACTGTCAAAAAGTATTATGCCTGAAAAAAAAAAATCTAGGGACACGGGACCCGAAAGGGTGCCCTTAGAACCAGAAAATAGAGAAATAAGGAAGGGGACACGGGACCAAGAACAGAAATAAACTACCATAGCATGAATCTTCGTCAATAGAGTACTTGAAATAATGCCAGTTAAGGGACTTCGAAGTCAACTACAAGGAATCTGTGAAATCTATCCTTATACCCTTTTTTCTTTGAGACTGTACCTTTATCTCTCAAGCCATAATAAAATCATCCTTTCACTTTAATCTATCTTCTTCACACATTTGCATTTTAATCTATCCTTTTGCTTACACTCAGATTTATCCTTCTTGTATACTCACACTCTAATGCTATCTTTTGTGCGCTATTAATCTGTTAAAATTTTGTCATAAGATTAGGATTTGGATATTGATGACCTCATGTACTTTGCTAAGAGATTTGCAGGGAATGATCGGTAGCAAAAAAAAAAAAAACTAGGGGTGGAAACCTGGAAGGGCGCTTTTAGTCAAATGGGCAGAAGGCAAAGTGAAAACCTGCAAGGGCGCTTTCTGCAAAATAAGAGGAAAGTCGAGAACAGGAAGGTGATCCGGGGAAGTGAGTAAGAAATGGAAAGTGGTAGGTTAAATCTTGCAACTCGTCCTCCATTAATCGTTTGTCTTCGGGATCCTGTTAAGTACACTTTGTTGCGGAAGAACTTCTCGTGTCAGGTTAGGCTTGCTTTGTAAGTTGATTTAAAATTTTTTATCATCAACCTCTGGTTCCTTGATCTAAGTTGGTTTTAATTTTCAGCATTTAAATTTCCTGTCATCAACCTCTGGCTCCTTGATTTAAGTTGATTTTAATTTTCAGTATTTAAATTTCCTGTTATCAACCTCTGGTTCCTTGATCCAAGTTGATTTTAATTTTCAACATTTAAATTTCCTGTCATCAACCTCGTTCCTTGATCCAAGTTGATTTTAATTTTCAGCATTTAAATTTCCTGTCATCAACCTCTGGTTTCTTGATCTAAGTTGATTTTAATTTTCAGCATTTAAATTTCCTGTCATCAAACTCTGGTTCCTTAATCTAAGTTGATTTTAATTTTTAGCATTTAAATTTCCTGTCATCAAACTCTGGTTCCTTGATCTAAGTTGATTTTAATCTTTCAGCATTTAAATTTCTGTTATCAAGATCTGGTTCCTTGATCCAAGTTGATTTTAATTTTCAGTATTTAAATTTCCTGCTATCAACCTCTGGTTCCTTGATCCAAGTTGATTTTAAATTTCTGCTATCAACCTCTGGTTCCTTGATCTAAGTTGATTTTAATTTTTTAGCATTTAAATTTCCTGTTATCAACCTCTGGTTCCTTGATCTAAGTTGATTTTAAGTTTCGCATTTAAATTCCTGTCATCAACCTCTGGTTCCTTGATCTAAGTTGATTTTAATCTTCCCATTTAAATTCCTATCATCAACCTCTGGTTTCTTGATCTAAGTTGATTTTAATTTCTTGCTATCGAATTTCTTGTTATCAACCTCTGGTTCCTTAATCCAAGTTGATTTTAATTTTTGCATTTAAATTTCTTGCTATCAACCTCTAGTTCCTTGATCCAAGTTGATTTTAATTTCCAGCATTTAAATTTTCTGCTGTCAACCTCTGGTTCCTTGATCTAAGTTGATTTTAGTTCCTAACTTTAACTTCCAAGTCAAATTTTGAGTCTCAATGTTTTAATACCCAATCGCCCAAAATATGGGTCTGAATCTTTACATAATTCCTATACGGGAAAATTTTATTCCCTTCAATAGAAATTATGTAAAGAGGGGCAGTTGTCGATACCATATTTTGGCCGATCACCGAAGTCAACGAACTTTGAAAATCGACCCTCAACTGACATTTCTCGGTTACAAGTAACCTGATTAGGAAATAAACTGATCAAGCATCTAGTCAAATGTTTTCCTATCTCTCAATAAAGAAGATCACACCAATATCAGGTCCCCACGCCATTCAATCACATTTCCGATCTCCCAACAAAGGAGATCACACTAATATTAAGTCTTCATGCCGTCCAATCTCATTTCCGATCTCTCGTCAAAGGAAATCAAACTAATGTCAGGTCTCCGTACCATCCAGTCTTATTTCTAATCTCCCCTTTATAAATATTGGGGAAAATTATTTAATAAAGTTAAGGTTGCAGTCCAACTTAATGGTGTTTCCAAGCTTAGGAAGTTAAATCAAGTTTCCAATTCTGATGATCTAAAGTTCTACCCGGTGTTTGGTTCCGCCTTAGGCCGATCTTATGCTTACAATGTTTCTCCGATCTCTTATACTTAGATTAATAATCGTTTTAAGTTTGATGTTCTAATATGTTCAAACAATCAAGCACTCATACCATTTGGATACTTTCCGATCTCATCAAGAAGTTGAGCAAAAGAGATTCCATTTCATTTCAAAATAAAAGTACAAGTCACTCGGCTGGAGGATCACCCCCAGCCTGTTTTACATCAACATTTCGCTCACCCTCTCTTTCTCCCTCGGGCTCCTCCTCGCTCTCGTCTTCGGCCTCTGGGGCGAGCTCGTTCATCCAGGAGAAATCCTCTTCAGGATATCATTTCTTCAGCTCGACCATAAGGTCATTATAAGCATTCACATAAGCCTCAGCCTCCTTCGTAGTGCTCTCCTCTTCCTTAGCTCGAAGCTCCTCATCCTTGGATCGGAGCTCTTCCTCCTTCGCCCGAAGGTCTTCAGCATGACGAGCGAGATCGGCAGACCAACTAGCTCGAGAGTCTTCGAGTTCCCGTTCCACTTCAATGATCCTCTCCTCATAACGCCTCATCTGATCCTCCATTCTGGCGATGTACTCGTTGGCAGAAGAGAGCTGAGCTTGTGCAGCAGAGGCATCTTGGACTGCCTTAAGGATCTCTTTCTTCAAGCCGTGGGCTTTCTCTCTGAGAATATGCTGGTTTGCGATGGCCTCTAGGCCTAAGCTCATTGTCTGAGCCAAGATATCATCCATGCTCTCCTCTGCCAACTAGTTCCGGTCTTCTTGGAAGCAAATAGAAGCTCCCATAACTTTGGCCAAGTCGGGATTCCCCCTAGTAGAGTGGTTCCTTTCCAATGATTGGATCAGAAGTTGTCCTGACAGTGAGACCAGATGACTCCCCTTCTACGTTGGAAGAGCTCGAAGGAGGAGGGGGAGGTGGAAGCTCGATTTATTGAGGAGCCAGGGGAATGACTTCTACCTCAAAGATCGGTTGCTCCTGAGGTCGGGGAGGAGAGCTCGGCACCTCTATTGATTCACGATGAGGGGTCTAAGTGTCGGCAGTGGTGACCCCCTTCATCGCCCTCACTTTTCTGGAGACCTCCCTCTTTCGTTTGTGGCTCTCCTTGGAAGCATCACCGCCCACCATACCTGCACGAAAAAGAAAGTCAGTGAGTTCGCTAAGGTTCAGAGACTAGAGATATGGATAGTACCAGGGCTGAGGTCAGAGTGCTGAAGCTCGTATTCTTTACTAGTGACCAGCCGCATCATCCAATGCTACAGTTCGGCCATCACTATGTCTAAGCAAGAGAATTTCTGAGTGGCCGCCTGAGACTTTAACTCTTTCACCACGGCATCTTCGTCCTTATTTAAGGTGATCTTTTTTGGGATTGGAGTGAACAGGTGTTGCCAACTCCATGGGATGCCCTCAAAGTCGTCCCGAATCTTGCTCCTCAAAATGAAGAAACAGTTCTTCCAATTCTTCAATGAAGAAGGAAGATCGGTAAAAAGAGAACAATGGGGCTTAGCTCGGAAGAACCAGAACTCGTTATCCTTCCTTCGGGCAAGCCTATGCAGCTCGGCAAAGACTTTGGCTGTGGGTTCCAGTCCCTTAGCTCAGCAGAGGCCCCGGAAGGCTATTAGAGTCCGCCAGAAGTTCGGGTGCACTTGGGCTACCGAGACATGGTGGAATTTTAGGACGGCTTTGTAAAATTCATCCAAGGGAAAGAGGAGCCCAACCTTCAGTTGCTCTTCATACACCATGATGAGATCGCCCTCATCAAAGAAATGGTCGGCCCGATGATTGCCATGACATTTGATCAGGTCAAAGGAGTCTATCTGCAGATTGTACTCCTGGCTTATAGATTGGAGATCGACTTCCCTTAAGACTGAAGGCAGCTCATCAATTGGCAAGTTGTCTCTTCTCAAAAATGCCCCTCTCCTCAGTCTGGCACTCGAACTAGTTACCGGGTCGAGGGCTCTGCTGGCTTGACCACCCGATCTAATCACGTCACCCTCTTTCGAGGTCCATGAAACGTGGACAGAAGACAGATTCGCAGCTCTCTGACCCTCGGCGCTGCTCATTTTCAAAAGAAACCAAAAAAGTTTAACTAAGAAAAGATCAAAGCCCTTACCAGAATGTGATTGGTGTTAGAAAAACTTGAAGAAATGAGAGAATCGCTCGCAAAGTGATGAAAATGACATAAGGAAGCAACTGACTGACCCTTCCCCTATTTATACCCATCTGAGCATTCAATGCTCACAGTCTCCCAAGCAACGCATCGGTTAGCGGAATCCACCCGCTTTCCTGACATGTCGCAGGAAGATTCCAGAAACACCATAAATAAAATAAAAGGAGATCGGCTGGCTAAGATCGTCGGATTAAGGCGGGTGTTGAGAGTTACAGATCGGCTAAGGGTGATTTAGTTAGGAACCAGATCGGATATGCATATCAGAGATCGAAAATTAATCAAGGCAATAATTAGATGATAACTGACAAATAAAATTTCATTTCATTTTCAAAAGGTCAGATTACATCATTTGGGCAATCTCAAGAGATCGGATTACATCATTAAGAACCTTTAAAGGTCAGATTACATCATTTGGGCGATCTCTAAAGATTGGCACTATATCCTACCTAGTAAGGACCTATGTCAAAGCCTAGTCTTGTGGCTGAATCGAAAGATGTGTTTGATCAGAAAGCCAGCCATAAGCACCGGATAGATGTGTAGTTCGATGGTAAGCGGAGTCATCGTCGATGTCATCGACCATAATTGAGCTACAATCGGGACGCCAGATGTGGTGAGAAGCCAAATGAACTTCAAGAGGCAGTCACCGATATTAAAAGGGAAATTAGCAGTCCTCTCGCCCGATATCAGTTCACCGATTATATCGGTAGACTGATTCGAGATCGGTAAAATCGACATTTTCGATCTTGATCGGTAAATTAGTCCGATTCTCTCATTGTCATCAGATGTGGTTTACATGATTCTCCGATCACCGGGATCATAAATTTTCAGTCGGGGAGCAAAGAGAGCAGTCGAAAAAAGATCAAAGGCGGTCGCCATGGCCAGAATTGTTATCGGAGAAACTTGGACATGAGAAGTGAAAATGGAAAGAGAAGAAATGGAATGTGGGAGAAATTCCCCGCTGAGGCATATATATAGGGGGCCTGAGCATTTATTACTGGCAGAAACAGAAGCAGATGCCTCGGTAACCGAAGAATTAAATGCTTTGACTGAGGTAGACCAGATAGAAGGGGAGGTTCTAGAATGGGAGAGATCAGGAGAGGGGCTCGATATGAGAGATCGGAAAAGAGTTGCGACTAAGAGAACGGAAGTAATGGAGATCGAAAAAGAGGACAAAAGACTTCCAATAACCTCCTTCATAATCAGAGCCGAGGTAGTTAAAGCGTTGCAGGCAAGATCAAATCTTCACCGCACGCTTCATTTGCAGAATCGCCCGCAATACTGATAGACGCCAGGACAGTTATGACAGTCCTATGTTTCTCAATCTCCACCATTGATCTTACTTGTAAGGACAAACTCGGAGCCTTTGGACCAAAAAGTGGACGACAGGACATGCACCTTTTGTTCCCAGCCTTCGGATCCATCTTGACAGGAAGATCCTGAGCCGTTGGATCAAAAAAGAGAAAGGACAAATATTCTAAATAGGATCTCAGCCGTCCATTTCGATTCTCTTCAATTCTCAAGTATCAGATCATGTCCTTTTAAATCCAAACCTTCCATCTTCCCAGAAGAGATCCTGACCCTTCATTAGGAGCACCCGTTCCCTATAAATACCTGCATGCAATACTGTTGAGGGACGGACAAAAAAAGGTGGTGGTGATTGTAGTGGAAAGGCTTTGAAATTCAATTCAGTCTTGCTACTTTAAGCTTATATAAAATAGAGGAAATTCAAAAACTAGTTTTTTTTTAGTATCTCCATTGACAGAGTTTAAGAACCCAGAAATTCTCCATTTTCAGTTTGTTCATCACTCTGCTATTACCATTTTCGTTCGGTCTCGTCTGCATCACCCCCCAATCTCAACCCATTATTTCTTTTAGCTTGATCTTATTCTGACCCGGTTTTCGTCACTTTGGTTCTACTGCATTTCAACCTGGTTCTCCCAATCTCAAAGTAAGCATTGGTCCTTGTACCACTAGCCTTCAACGCAGCAATATTTGTGGCTCCAGAGTTAGTTCAATAGCCTCAATCTTCCACAGGTAAGTGTTTCAATTGCCATTTTGTTGAATGCCTTTGTCTATCTTCTCCAGCTTTTCTTTTAAAAATTTCTTCTATGTTCAGTTACATTAAAATCCCAAAACAGTTGCAGTAAACTGTTATTTTGTTGAATACCCTCGTTTGGTTTTCCCCAATTTTTTTTTAAGGTTTCTTTCACATCCAGTCACATTAAATTTCAGAATAAGTTGTCTAGGCCAGTAGTCATTTCCTGTATCTTCTCTTATTTTTATTTGCAAATCCCTTTTATCATCATCTGGTTGTTATTTTCTTCAACAGTAGACATTCATCCCGTAGGCAACTTATAACTATTCAATAGAGCGTAGGTATGGGTATTTCGATATGAGAGTTTTCAAAACAAATAAAAATGACAAAAAGAAAAGTTATAACAAAAGGTCAAATAGTGGGTTAAACCAAATAAGTCTAGAAGTCAGGCCATGGGGCGAACCCAAAGGATGATGTAATAAATCTGGAATCCGATAAGTTTGGATTCCGAGTGAGCAACAAAAGAGATCGGACTAAAGAGTTCTAATAAGGCGATCACATAAGAGATCGGCAAGAAGTTCGGTGTCATGTCCGCCCTCTAGATAAGGCTCAGTGGGTTCAAAAATCTACATGTGGGTTTTTTACGCCCTCGGTCGCTAGATTCCTTAACTCATGAGATTGTACAATACGAAATTTTAAGAGATCGAAGGAGAGTTCTTATCCGATTCTTAACCGAAAATTTTAATAAATATGTGGAGATCGGAGGAGAGTTCTTATCCGAGATTCCTCACGCTAAACCCTAAATTAAATACTTAAAGAGATCGGAGGAGAGTTCTTATCCGATCCTCAACCAAAAACTTTATTAAATATGTGGAGATCGGAGGAGAGTTCTTATCCGAGATCCCTCTTTAAAATCTTAAACCGAATACTTTAAGGGGTCGGGGGAGAGTTCTTACCCAATCCTCATTCAAATAAAATGCGGAGATCGGAGGAGAGTTCTTATCCGAAATCTCCCAACCCTTAATAAATATATCTAGAGATCGGGAGAAATTCCCTGCCCGAGCTCTCTTAACAAAATTCAAACTAAACGACATGACCCTAATACACAAGGCAAATTCACTCAAACACTTACTCACCAAAGGGCCATCTCACGAACTTGTGTTCCTGGGCAACCCAAAATAAGTGAAATATCAAACATTCCTTTATTTTGCACAAAGGATTAATATCATCATTATCCCAATCCCCTAGTTACCCTTTTAATTCATGAAAGAGCATAAGATTAAATATGTTTATCCTCGTTGAGGGACGAGGCAGGGTGCCTAACACCTTCCCCACCCATATATGGACCCCGAACCTAGAATCTCTGTTTTCGAAGTGCTTTCATTTAAATTTATTTTCATGAATGGTTTTCTTTAATTTCTCTCAAAATTAAAGTGGCGACTTCTCACTCTTTCCTACTTTGGTGAGTGTTCGTCCCCGCAAAATACCTTGTGACAGCTAGTGATGTGAATAGTAATAGAATGATATGATAAAATATCTGAATGTGTGCATAGGACATTAGTCCTCATCCTCAAAAAGAGGAAATCTGTTTTAAGTACAATAGTACTTCTGAACATCTGATATGATACAATGACATAATGAATGTATAAGGAATGTAATAATTATGCAATTGTGACTTAGAAATCTATGTTCCCACTAGGAACAGAATCAAGTGTGACAACCTGTAATTAAAACTTATAATTAAATAATGACACTGTAATACCTATTAATGTTTAATTGTACTTATGTGCCCATGTATTGCCTAAACACGTGTGTCAGATTGGATAGGTTGGCATGCCAATAGGGTAATGTCTGAGCAGTACTACATAGCGCTTTATGCGTGAAGCTTTATGCCTATATTTCATGCTTTATGCGTAGGGTTTTATGCCTGTATTACTGAGGCTTGTATGCCAATTATCTGATTATCTGTCTGATGGATTTTTAGCCGTAATGTTTATATCTATTATCATGGATTTAGCCATAGTCATTGATTACATCATTGACATTTTGGTGGCTTCTTAGCCATAGTTACCGTTATCCAGTTTAGTCAGCCTGTCATAGGTTACTTGGGCAGTGTAATTGATTGAAATAAATTTAAGAATATTAGCAATTAAAAACATTAGAAAGAATTGAATGTAATGAGAAAAAGGATTAGCAATAGAAAAACAATTGAATATTATTACTGTAAAGTTGTAAGCTTTGCATTTCCGAAGGGATACAAATTAGCATATAAGATGGTTAATACTAGAAACATTCCAGTAAATCAAATTGATTATTGAATATTTAAATTATGCTCTATCCTTTATTTGTATATATTATTTCTTGTTATACTATTGCACCACTAAGCAGAAATGCTTAGCTCGATGGAATTGTTTTCTCGTACAGGTACTTCGACTGAGATTTTTAGAGTTCAGATCTGCAGAAGAATTCAAGGTTTTCACCTCCTCAGCAATGCATGTAGATAGGGCTCACATTAAGCATATTATGTATTTTGTATATTTTAATTATTTCTTATATTGTAATTCAAATTAAGAAATTTCATTAAGTAAGTTTGAGATGTAATTAATTTGTATAATATGTAGACTGTGAAATTATGTAATTAGTTGACAAATTATGTTATTTAATGGAATTGAACATTTTGATATATGAGTTGATTCTGAATATGAATGAGATTGAAATTGTGAATATGAAGAATAGGTGATATTTACGACACTAGTCAGATTTTAATAAACAACGTTAGTGCCTAAACCATTTATATCAAGAACTGAAGTGAAATAAGATAAGATAAGGTGCTCTGGCACTCCATGTGACATGCCTTGCTTGGTTACACTATAGACAGGTGAGGGTGTTACAACTATTATTATGTTACCTATTATTAAACTGTCACTCATGTTTCCTTACAAAGTTATCTGGTTGGTCACATTGAAAACATCTGCCTAACCTCTGATTACAGATTCTATGACGATGTCTCGCCATTCTGAATTCTAACATCAAATCTTTGTGTTATTATCCCTTATTCTGATCTCTCATCATGCATAATTGAATCCATTAGGTTGAGTTTTATTCAACTTACTACCTACTAATTTTACTTCTTTGTCTGATAAGACAATTCGAGTTATCGTTGCACACCTTTAGGTTACTATCTACTTTGGCTGCATATTTCACCTAACTTTCCTCATACTATTAACAATCTCAAATGTCCTTATCCCATTGCCCCTTATTCTACCTTGAGGTAGAAAATAGACAAAATCTATTTCAGATTCTATAACTCTAAGCTCCATGTTCTGGTTCCTAACACTACATTAACTATGACCTGCTCTAAATTTTGCACTTTTGGGTCCTAAACCATGATAAATATTCTCCCTAATGTCATCTTTTTCTAAGTTTTCCATATCCTTACCCTTCTGTTTACCTCGTTTACCTTCTCTAGAACCACATTTGCCTTCTCTGTATCTTAACTTTACTCTTCCTAATCTTATCTTGATCTGGGCTTTTCAATTTGTTCTTTATCCGACTCTTTTTCTCTTACCCAAAATCAAACTTTGACTATTTTATTCTTTAGCTCTATTCTCTTTCTTGACCTAATCGCCATGCCAAAAACTTGTACCTTTTCACTGTCTCTATCAATCATCTACACCTTGGTGTTATTCAGAATTGGTCCTCAGACCACTCTAGCTAGCACTTTCACTGGCATTCGTGTTATTTCTCCTGCTACATCTAAACCAACTATTTTATCTTTTTCTTATGCACTTCTTATATATATATACATATTCAATAATGTATCTATGCTAACTTTTGTCCTTATCCTTTTCTTTACTTAGAGTATACTCTTGTCTTGGGCAGTAAGAAGCTAAGTAGGAACTTAGGGAATAATAGCCATACATTCACTATGTGATTTCTGTTTCCATCCTTTATATTACATACTACCCTCTACTATCTCGAGGAGGGAATCTACAACCATTCTATTTTCCCATATCCACTCACTTAGTCAAAACTTAAGATACCGGGTACATAAACCCCTCATTCAAATCAAAGGCTTTACATCCATCATGATCTGATCACTTATAACTCCTACAACAGAACTTGCACCCTTTCCAGGATACTTGAGCTGACAACTCTCTACCACACTCTACAGTCTCATTTGGGACACTATTCTGCAGGTCACCATCAACAGTAGTAACCTTTTATCTCTCTTGAAAAAATAAGACCATACCCTACATCACAATTGACTGCAAAAGAAGTACTACATCTGTCACCTTGCCACAACCATGTCATGCTATCTGCTCTTTTATCATACTGCAAACTCCTTAAAGTGTCATTTCACAAGTTATGAACACCATTCATAGCATCCAATCTCCTTTTTAGGAGAGCAAAGTCATACTCTGTGCCTTGCTACCACACAAAGAAGATACTATTTTCATTAAACTTTAAGCAAAATGTTTATTGTAATGCCAAAACTGTCCAAGACCCCATATTGGAGACCAGATGATCTCATTCTGCAGGTGCTACCTTTACTTGCTACTATACTAAAACCTCTAATCTTATGGTAACTTCTGATATAACTCTAGCTTATGCTAGGGTAATTAAGTCACTGACTTTAGCTACTACTCAACTGTGACCTTTGATATTCTAACTCAAGGGTTTTAAACCCCTAACTAGGAATTCTCAACTCCTTTGCAGATATAGAACTCTGTTCTGGCATATCTATACCAAACTAGAGGTTACTTGCAAATACTCTCATCATGGAACACCATGGGGAAGCACGCAGCTCTACACAATAATCCCATGTTAATACTGTAATCAGCAGCTTACAACACATACATAAAGAACATTGCATAGTTTCTATGGTACATCCCAATATACTAGAGTTCCCTATCTCTTATCTCTCTTGAATCCACTGATACCATGAACTTACTCTGACTGGGCCATCCATCGATGACTGCTCGCAGTGGTACCCTCACTCCCATCTAGGGTAGCTATAACGTCAAAAATCACCTTTATGTCCCTGTGCCTTGCACTAGATAAGCATACGATTTAGCCCCACTATGATAGAAACACAACATTTCCTTGGCATACATATCCCCATGGCATACCTCAATACATTTGCTAACTCTATTTTACATCTCTACGCACTTCATGAAAACCAAGACACTAAAAGCATTTTTATATTCCCTGAGAAATAACGCAGGATCTAAAATCAAAGATGAAACAGGATCCTATACTCCGCATGTGACCTCCTGAAAGACTCCTTTCACCCTCCCAATTATACTCTTTCCTATGAATCTAGAGCCTAAACTCTAATACCATTATTTTCATGACTCAATCCCACGGGCTTGACCAGTACTAGGACTTGGGTTAACATAAGGGCCCCAAAGCCCGTAGTAAGCCTAACTATTCTCTAGCTCAATTTCAAGAAATCAACCGGACAAAATATGGTCATAAACTAGACTATCCAATGGGGAGTTTTTGGCTCACCCAGCCTGTGATCACAAAATAAAATCATTTAGGGAGCTCAGCTCACCCTTACAATCATCAACAATTCAATATAATTACTAGAAGCTCAGCTCCCTCATTCACATAACCCATTCAATCCAGAAATCCACATATATAGAACTAATAAGTTACAGATTTCAAATAATAATCTATTACAGTCCCAAGTCAAATGAAATATTCTCTAGCATATGCGGAGTTCTAGAATTTTCAAATTTACAACACAAACATACATAGAACATCTAATAAACCCATGAGGTAGAAAGCAGATTACACACAAGAAAGAGTCCTCCTATGGCCTGAAAAAATGGGTGAACAAGAGTGAGCGTTCGACTCATAGAGTAAGATATTGATTTTACATATAATTTTTATAACTACTTAAGTCTAGTGCATCCCTAAGAATGAATGCAACACCTTCACACAGGTCAAGTCATAATCACATTAAAGGCAATCTGGAGCACTCACGCACTTGTGTGTCAATCTATACTCACATATATAAATATGGGAGCTGATCTCCTTTACAGCTCTCTTAGTTACAACCTCTGCTAGCAAAGTCAACTCAAAGCTAGACTTTCTCTTGGTATCCAAATGTGGGGGCCAGCGAGATCAATTCAAAGCTGTGCCTACTCTGATTTATCCATAATAAGGATTGGGTCCCAGCGAGTCAAGCTCCAGCGGTGTCTACCTGTCCTATCCATATCCATACGCATAACTCATACACACCAACTCACACACACAGCTCCAGATTACCATAAAGTAACAATCACAACAACATCATCAATTACAAATGTAATACAAGGCGTGCTTAACAAATAACTATGTACATATATCTATAAGTGATGCATGAACATGCCTTGAATACATAATAATAATATTGAAATTATAAGTAAAATCAATATCTACTCACAGTACTTCACAAATCACTGCGGTGACTGGGCAGAGGGGGAAGGCTAACCCGGCTCACCTAAACAATTATATTACAAACTGATCAATATTTACTTAAAACAAAACTTTGAAAGAGTCAAAGATAGCCTCGATTTTGTTGAAAATTCGGTAAAATTTTTCCTATACCTAGAACCTATCCAACCTGCAAAGTAGCTCAAATCACATTTATAAAATCACAAGTCTCAAATTCACATCTCAACAATATCATCTGGCTCCTCCTAGGCCCTTCAACTAGTTAAAACTCACATACTAGATATAAAATAATTATTTAAAAATTTGAGATGTTACAAAATGCTTTCATTCAAACAACTAGTTCTTTAATTTTTTTTCAAAGCAATCATTTATATTTTTCTGCTCAAATTTAATTTTCTCAAACAATCGATTTACTTTTTCTGCAATGCTCTCAATTTACTTTCGATCAAGCTTAATTTATTTTCTAATGTAGTCATTTACAATTTTTACAATGAACATCCTTTATTTTCCAAGCACAATTTTACATTTCAATGGACAAGCGGTTCTTTAATTTTCCAACAACCAATCTTATCTTTCTCAAATTTCACAAAGTTGATAGAAGTAGAAACCTTGACAAAGGCATCCTAAAGGAGTCAAAGAATCTAAGAGAAAATTCAGTTCTTTATTTCTTTCAATCGATCTGATTAGAAGTTAAACTAACGCAACTACATTCACAATTGGGATCCTTGTGTCTTAGACACATCCGCAATCTAATTCACATGTGAGAAAAGGTCATATGTATTTTTGACGCACATAAAAATTCAACTCAGTGAGAAAACAACTATTGGAAGCTTTGACCTAACGTTAGGTCACACTGTGGGGAGCTATTGGTTGCTTTCTTGAAGGCAATTATTATTATTATTATTATTATTATTATTATTATTATTATTATTATTATTATTATTATTATTATTGTGATTGTTTCTAAGATTTTAGGTTGGTTTCGTTTTGAGGTTCTCGGTTTTGTTTGGCTATTTCAATTTTCCTAGTAAATCGTTGACTTTATTGGAGTCCTTTTGCTTGTACATGGCCTTCGCTTAGGCTAATTTTATCGGATGTCCCCGAGGGAACTGTTTTGGCTCATTCTTTTTCCTTTGAAGTGACCTTTCAAGCAATCTGCATTTCTTGAATTTTGATAGTTTTTCATGTCAACTTAATCTCTCCATTTTTGCATTTTTCTGTGGCTGCATTTTTTGAGTTGTATCTGTCGGTGGAATGAGAAGAAATTGAAACCAAATTGAACTGAATTTTTATTTGATTTGGTTTTATCCATTTTTCAATTCAATTCAATTAATTATAATAAATAATTTAATTTCTTGATTTTATTAATTTGATTTAATTCAAAATCAAACTAAGTACTCACCCTCAAATCATTAATGCAAAATGATAAATTATAAATAATACACTCATAAAACCATCAAAGCATTTATACTCGAAATATATTTAAAAGCATTTTAATTTTATCAAGGAACAATAAAAAGCAATAATATAACCCCGCAGATACATCCAAAAAGATATCATGATAATTGATAAAAATCACAAGATGCCATTAAAAAAACCTGAGAACATGCAGCCAATCGGCTATAGGTTAGCCATTCGGCTATCTCATATAGCTGATCATATTATATATAAGAAAAAAAGTACATTAAATGACTACTAATAGGCAGTACCCTCAACCAACTTGTTCAACTTCTTGTTCCTTAACCTCTCAGCATGCACGTCACTTCCTTGGCATTCATACCTGCATATAAAAAAATGGGCCCAAAGCGTTCACGTATGCATGCATCAATTTATCATCCTTCACGTGCATTATTCTACCAACTAATTTAGTTAATTACCTTGGTGGTAAAGAGATTAAAGGGCTCAAGCTTTTGGCAAGTTTAAGAGCCTCTTGCTCAGTATTCACAATCTTGTTGAAGCAGAAGTATCGCCCACATGTTGACCTATCCTCGAAAGCCCGAATATGAACATCCACCAGGAACTTCACATCTACAAAGGCCATCACTCCATTTTCATACATCTGAGCTGCTCCTGTTAGCATTGGGTTTTTTGCATACAAAATCAGTTTATAATTTGATACGTCTCTAATGTTAATTGGACTGACATTAAACCCTTTTTCAGCCCTTAACATGATTAATATAATCACTTAATAATTAATAAGCTTTAATTGAGTAGTATTTGAATCATTTATAAAACTGTGAGATTTTTAGTTCGAGTCTTAATTAAAGATTATATATATATATATATATATATATATATATATATATGAATTTTTATATTTCAATTTGAGTTGAAAGATTAAGCCTAATTTATTGAGTAGGTAAAATTATATATGGAATTAATTTGAGTAAATTATACAAATGGTACCTCAACTTAAGAATATGTAACATTAAGGTACTTAAACCTTAATTTGTAATATAAAACTCATATTCTTTAATTTAAATAACATAGAACCTCCTTATGACCTTAAGTATCTAGTTTCTATGTTATTTATGTCAACATGACATTTATCAAATTAAAAAATTATATTTTTATGGATTGATAATCTCGGATAAACAGGTTTTAGGTCACTAAAATATTAATATATATAATTTGAATCGTTAAATCTGTTGGTAAATAGAGAATAAAATTATATTTTTTCTCCAATGAGTGTTATATTAATAAAAAAAAAATATAAATTTTAATTTGATAAGTGCTACATCAACAACAATAACTAAAAATTGACTACTAAATTTCACAGATTTTATGTTATTTAAATTAAAAATTAAAAAATTTTATGCTATAAATTAAAGTTCAGATGCTTTATCGTTACACATATAATTTACTAATTGAATCTATAAACATTTTATTGAAAAATATCAATCAAATTATGCCCAGTTGGCCTCCAACTGATCTCAAATATTGTTTTCTAAAAATAAATAAATAAAGGAACACTAAAATATGGTACGGGGTTGTACCTTGGAGGTAAGAGATAGTGGATCGTGGATTTTGTTGAGCAACAGCGGGGCCCAAAACTAGTCCAGCATTAATGGAAACCATGTTCAGCATTCGGTCCATTGCTAAAGCCCAAGCTACTTGTTCCGACTGTGTCTTTGTGAGGGCGTACCACAACTGTTTAACATATAAAACAAGCCACACTAAACCATCAATTTGAGTAATTATGTTGATGTACATATATTATATGAAATGTTAAGTGAATAAAAGAATTTACTTATAATTACATATAAGAATAAAAATAAAAGTGGTCACTAAGATTAAGGGTGAGTATAATTCAATTTAAATTAGAAAAAATCAATTAAATTATTTTCTTTGAATATTTAATTCAGTTTTTTTAATAAATTATTTTGTTTTATTTTTAATTTAAAAATTTTAATTAATTTAATTTAATTTGATTGTTTAAAAAAATAATAAAATCAACTGAATCGAATATTTTATTTTTCATTAATTATTATTAAATTTAAAATTAATGTTATAATAAGAAATATGATGAAAGCGGCTTTCAGTTTTACTGAATAGAATGTCAAACTCCGCATAAATTAGGCACGCAAGCCTTCCAATCTATTTTAGGGAAAGGCCTTGTTATTTGTTTACATCCATTAATTTATAAGACATTTAATGCGTATTTTAATGGGTTCAAATATCTTTTCATATATCATTATCGTTGGAGGGCTTTAATGGGTTTCAAATCATCATGGCTCAAATAGAGACTCTTTGATTTAATTTAAATTTATTCAATTTATTTAATTTTATTTGATTTAATATAATATATTATAAATTTTAATTTATTTATTTTTTAATTTTTAAATCAATTCAAAACCGATTAAAAGGACTAGAATGTAAATAATAATAATAATAAAATGTGACAAAACAGGGAAAAAAAAAAAAAAAACTTGAAATACACAGCCAAATAGGGAAAAGCAATCATGAAAAGCTTAAGATAATATAAAAAAATGAGGTTGCATTGAATCAGGCCATTTTGCTATCGGCCTTTTATTGGTCATCTTTTTCTTATATTGGAGAACAAAAGATATTACCACTCAAAATTGCCTTTTGACTATCTCAATATCATATTGATAAAGGCATTAACAAGTGATTAAGACTTTTAGGAAACTGTTGTAGATTCTATTTATTATAAATTCGTACTAATGAACTAACATTTATATATTTATATTTTAAATTTAAAATATATTAATTAAAAAAATTAATTAATATATGTCCAAATTTATGGAACTTTCTCTTTAAAAAATTCTCAAAATATAAAAAAAAAATGGAAAAATAGAATGAAATAAAAATGAACAACAGAAAAGAATTTAGGCTGCAGAGATTCAAACCTTTAATTTCCTGCAAAATTCTTGATCACTCCAAGACTTCTCATCTACATCTTCTTGTGAACAGACGTTTTCTTTCCATATTGCTGCAGTTAAAGAAGAAGTAAATACAATCTTTTCTATGCTATCAGTTTGTGCACAAGCTTCAACTGCATTGATTGCTCCTCTAACTTCAAAATCAACAACTCCATCCTTCTCAAACCACAAAAAGATTCATCAGAGATCAAATTGCAGACATAAAATAGAATCAAATTCTTGTTAAATAATCAAGAATATGCTCACTTCATATCCATCTGGACTATCTAAACAACAGAACAAAGCAGAGCAGCCCTTCAAAGCAAAAAGAATGCTCTGGTAATCCAAAACATCTACATCAAATACTACCAATCTCTCCTCTTCTTTCTCCATATCTCTTATTTTCTTCTCTATCTCTGTCTCTCCTGCAAGAAACCCAGATCAGAAAAACTGATTAATAACAAGATTAGTCATCCATGGCGAACAAAAATGAATAAGTTAAGATAATTAAACTTACCATTCTTTTGGGTAGCTGCATGAACTGTGTATCCTCTATTCAAGAGTCCCTTGAGAATCCAAAAACCGACATAAGTTGAAGCATCAAGAACGCAAACTGCAGGCAGTACTTCATAATCCATTCTTGATCTTGCGAGCTGTTTTGGGGCTTTTTTTTTTCCTTTACAAATCTTGGTACTATGCTACTCTTGTAATTGATTGCTTTTATAACAGCTTCTGTATATAGAAGTAGAGGGGAGGGAATTTGTAGGTGAGATCAATGGACGGACACTGATAGAAGAAGAGTTGGTGAACTATTTTGCCACACGTTCTCATCTACTCACCATCCTTTGCTTGAAAGGTCTTTTTGGCTCTTCATAGTTATATATAATATATTCATTGTTTTACTTCATATTATTTATGTTGAAAGGGTAGGTTTTCCAAAAGTTGCCAAAAATCTGGTATTCATGCGTGGACAGGTGTAGTTGAATTTATTTTATTTTATTTACCAGGTTAACTTTCTATTTCTCTTTTATCATCCAGAAAATTGACTCTTTTAATAATGTCTTCTCAATGATTAAATATAAGTTTTTTCTTTAATAAATCTTATTATTGTATTCAATATTTATTGGTAATTCAATTAAATTTAAGAATTATTGAGAAATTTAATCAGAGATTTCATTCTTTTTATTTGAATAATTTTAACATTAAATATATCTTATTTGAATATAACTTCTATTTTTAATAACTTGATTAGAATTATGATGAATTGAATTCTCACAAATCTCATATAACTTTTGATCTAATTTTTTTTTATTTCCTTTAAAATAAGTTCCTTTTTTCAGTTAAAGAGCTAAATTCTTTTAATTGTTATGTTTCAAAGACTAGAATAATTGAAAAAAAGAATAATTTAATTAAATTCTTATAAATTTTGAATTTTTAAATTATAATTTATGTTTCAATAATTAACACCTCTTGCCAGGCACAAAAATATATTAAATATAATATCATATCATTTTCAATTTTTTTCATTAAAAAAATTTATAACTTAGACATTGAAATAAAGAAAATTTTTATTTAAATTCAATCATCATCAGTCGAAAATATAAATTTATTGAATTCTATTATAAATATTATCAGATATAAATAAAAAAAAAATGAAGACTCTCACCATTATAATGGAAACTCTCTCTAATCTCCTGTTCGAAAATGGATACCCGTCAAATTTTGCTTCATCAGAATTCAAAATACATATTATCATCTAGACGTAATCCACGTAAATTTGTATTTATGGTAACTAACTTTCCATTTCCATCTATTAAAATAATTATGTTAATTTTCGTTGTGGGAATAAAATTTTCATTTCTAGCAATTCCATCTTCTAAATTTCAATATTATTGTAATTAAAGTAATCTCACCTCAACCACATCATCCTCCTCTCTCCTTCTCTTTTCTCTTTTCTCTTTCTCTTTTCTTTTAGATCTCTTCTTTAGCGCCAACCATAAATTTCTTATTTATACCTACCTTAGATAGATTTCTTTATTTTTCTAATAAATTCTTATATATGTGTTTGCTTTGAACATATCTGAATTTATCTCTTTAGATCTATACAGATTTATATTTATTAGAAATAGATCTTATGTTGTCTATATTGGAGTTTGCTTTCTCCCCTTAGTGGGGTTTTTATTTTTTATTTTTTATTGCCATATTTGATGAATTTCTTGACAGTTCCAAACACAGTATAAATTGTTGATTTATTTTGTTTTGAGATTTTTTATCTTTAAATATGAATAATGATTTTCGATCAATAGATTAATAGTGTGGCTTATTTATTCATTAATATTTTATAATTTAATATCTTTTGCGAATTATAAAAGTAGCAAGTTTTTGAAAATATAGCATTATAAAAATTTTTTTTAATCGTTCAAATTGAAAAAAAAAAAATCAATTAATACTTGAAAGATTATTTTTCTCGATTCAAAATATTTCTGAATAAAAGATTTTAATTATTTCTCTTGTGCAAGCCATAGTAAATTGATAAAATTCTATAGCCACAATAAATTAACGTAAACCAAATAATCTGTATATCCACCGGCACTCCATTAAATGAAAGATTTTTTTGGCACCATGAACTCCGCCCTCCCAACAAATAATGGCTCCACATGTGATTCTAGGTAGGTGACATGAGAAACGCCTGCCATGTATATGTACATCCCGGTAGGTAACAAATGAGGGTTAAGTATCATTGAGTAAGTAGGTGCGAATTTCATATTATTATCAAGAATTAATAATTTTAAAATATATTTTCATACATTATTTAATTTTATAATTATTTTGACATGAATAATTTATTTTTAAATAAAATTAAAAATAAAAAATAAAATAGATTTATTATAAGAGCCGCTTAAATTTGAATTTCAAGGTGAAAGAATTTCATTCGATCAATAAAACAAATATTTCAAAAAATTAAAAAACCAACTTGCCCATGTTTCACAGGAATAATATTAATCCATAACTAATCAATTATAATTAATCCATAAAATAAAATGACTAATTTATTTTTAAATTTATTATTCTAAGTCATTATAATCTACCTTCTATCTATTTATATATATAAAGTAGACAAGTATTTTCATGTAAATTTTTATAATTAATTTAATTTCATTAATTTTTTTATTTTTTTATTAATTAGTTATTCTATTATTTTAAGTTATAATATATTAACATATATTAATTCCATATACCTATAATTTTATATGGCATATACATGTAATTTTATTTTATTTTTTCTTTTGCGCTATATTTTTTATTTTTAATATTATTTTATAAAATAATAAAATTAAAAAAAAATTATATAAAAAATAATAAAAATAAAATATAGAGTAATTAATAAAAAATTTTAAAATATTATTTTCTTTTTATATATTAAAATTAAAAAAAATCTAATTAAAATTGGTTGTAACTATTTCCAGTGATTTAATAATAATAATAATAATAATAATAATAATAATAATAATAATAATAATAATAATAATAATAATAATAATAATAAACTTATATTAGCCATTGATTTCATATGTTGCCAACAGCACTTTGACCACAATGATTTCAACATTCAACCGATTGGCATACTCTCTAAAAGGGCAACGTTTCTTTAAATAAATAATTTAATGATAAATTTAAATTTTTGATAATTTAAATAGCTTATTTTTTTCACCATTAAAATGAATAATAAAATTATTAAAAATTCAAAATTAACGGTACTTTTGTGAAAAAAAAAAAGTTTAGATTTTTATATTTTGATTGAATCAATTAACATATTTATAAATATTAGTGTCTAAAAAATAATTATTACATATTTTTAACTATTTTACATTCAATGTATATATCACATAATTATTAATCTGGTATAACAGACCTATTGAGCAAGATATTTTTTATTAAAATATTATACATACATATAATTCAAATATTTCTATCAATATATTTATATTTATATATAAAAAATAAAATAAAATAAATTATTAATAATATAAATCTGCGTAAATATTGTATTATAGGCTTTAATATTATGTGGCATTCTTGGGTCACCCAATTCCTATCCGGACAAAAAAAAAAGAAAGTGACTACTAATTTCTGCCCACACACTTATTGATGCCCTTGCAGCCCAGTGGATCGGTTCCTTTATATGAGTTTGTTTGCCATTGGAATTGTAATTATCATTATGAAAATTATTTTTTTTAAAATATATTAATTAGGGTTTATTTAAATTAGTTTTAAATTAAATATAATATATTATAAGAATGTTAAAAATGTTGGATAAATTTTACCCGTCATTCTTGTTTCAGGTATTATAATAATGATCTTTAAATTTTGATTTATAGCATAAAACTACACAAGTTTTAATTTAAATAATGTAAGATTTCTTTTAATATATTATAATTAATTTAACATTTAGGAGGTTGATTTGGCATCAGTAAAAAATTGAAAAGACATAAATATCCAGTAATAAAAATTTAACCATCTTTTTATAGCGCATCTCTCTCTTTTCTTTTTCTATTTTATTTTTCAAGTTAGTCTCGATTCAATTTATTCTAAATAGATTAATTTTCTCTCACCTCGTCCTGTTCTTCATATTGTGTAGAACAGGGATGAAAAAACCTTTTTTATTCGAATCCCCATAATTCACTTGCATAGTAATATATTATTATTTTTTATTATAAAATAATTTAATTTTATATACATAATTTTAGCCAAAAAAAACATAATTTTAGCAAAAAAAATATATTGTTAAAATTATATTTAAAATTTGTATTTCTAATTATATTTTATTTTTTAATAAATAAATTTATATTATATGCTAATAAATTAAAATAAAAAAATAAAAAAATTCTCTACGTAGAAATCCGCCTTGCTCCGCTTTCTGATGAGCAATCTCCGCTCTCAATCTGCCCCATTGCCATTCGTAGCCTTTGATACTATCTCGATTTCTATGTCTCACTTGATCTTCCCTTTCCTTTTTTATCGAAGGTAAATATGCACACACATGGGTTAAGGAAATGGACAAACTCTTTAACATATCATAGTATTTTTACCAAGGCTCACTAACCCTTATAAATCACACGCACCCATCCACAAACCAATGTAAAATTCCAAAGAATTAGCTCACTGATAGATGAGCCCGCCTTAGGTTTTTCGCCACCAACACATGCATACCATCTTCGTGCCGCTGGTTCTCTTATCGTTGTTTTCACAATACACATGTTGTTGGTCCCCTTGTTGTCTTCTACACCATTTCCATCCCAAAGCAACACAATACAAGCTGTTGGGTATCTTTATGCTCTGATACCACTCTTTGAAAATCAAAGGATGAGAAGGATGGATGGACTTAACTGGAATTTTATTATGGAGGACTACATTGAAATTTTACAATTCACTCATACATAAAATACTCATGCACCTACACTCCTAATTAACTCACGTGCACACTCATTTATAGCACTAACACTCACTTATACATAAGACACTCACGCACTCACACTTGAGTATTTTCCACAAAGTCAATTGCACTTGCACATATTCTCACATACACACAAGAAACTCTCTTTTATATTTTCTTCTATCTCACTTGCACTTGTACACTGCACACATTATCACATATTTATAGTAAATGGCGATAAGATTGTAAGTCGACAATACTAAGAAACTTCAAGGTACTTCCCTTATGGCGGTGCAAACCTTTCTCCAAAGCACCCAAATTTTATCCATTTTGTGAGAATTTTCTAGAGTATAGTGAGTTGGTGTTGATATATTCAATACTCTCCCTCAACACCGACTCTCTATGACTCTATTTTCATTATCTTGCTTTGGAACTCCATGTCCATCTTGATTCTAGTAGTCTTAAACATTGATAGAGTTAGCTTTAGCCATTACATATTGTGATATATCTTCACATTCTTTTTGTCGGCCACTATTGCCAAGTATCTTCTCAGGTCTTTCACATCTCATATGGTTACTTGTCTTTTTAACAACAATACCTTTTGATTTTAACTTGTCTACCTGACTTGGAATTTCTCTTACTTCTTGTACTATTACACTTCATCTACTTCAGCATTCCCTTGACTTTGTTTCATAACTTCATCTTACTTCATCTTTAATTTCCTCTTTACTTACAGACCATGAAAGCTCCCTATTAATTTTGAACAATGTTGCACTTCTAGCATTTCCTCTTTAAATCTTTCTTTCAATGTTTGTCCTATTTTGCATGATCAAATTCCTCAATTGATGTCAATGCAGAAGTGAATTCCTTGTCTTCTTCCATAAATAAGCTTAGAGCTACCTCATCAATGCTTGGACTTGAATTCGGCTCATGAATTCTTGTTTCGTCAAAGTCAATTTCTTTTTCCAAAGGAACTTCTTCAAAGAAGTTTGCTGCTATCACTTCTTCACTTTTAGCTAACTTTGTTGTAATGAGCGATGCTTCCATATCCCAATCTTCCTCGCTCTCATATTGCACTTCAAAACTTTTATTGACTTCTTGTTAAACCAAACTTCTCCTGTGGTAATGACTATAATCTCCCCCTGCAGTTCCACACAATTGAATTCTATAGACTCTTTTGACTGAATGGACTCGTCAATATCATCAGCCTCTACAATGGCACTAGTAGTTTGAAAATCCTATTATTCTTCAACTTCAGCTTTAGGCTGTGAGGTTGTTACAACATTTCCTTCTGCTCTTTTATGCTAGCAATCTTGAGCATAATGGCCTATTTTGCCACAAATATAACATTGAGTTTTATTGAGACGATTTGTCCTGTCCTCTATCTAATTGTGGTTGTGCTAGTGGTGGTGAGCTCCCCTTGTTACCAACTCCTTCTTGGTTGATGACTCTGCCATCCTTCTTGTTTTGATCTTCCTCCAATTTTTGATCTCGCAACTTTAAGATCCTTCTCCTTGCTTTTCTTTTTACTGAAAAGAGCTTTTTCATACTCTTTAACTGAGATTTTAGACATTTGATTGTCTAGAGCCTTTGATTAGCTAAAATATTTTCTAACTCATTCAAAGTTGGCTCTTTAGTCCATCCACATGTTGTCGCGACAAGAGCATTGAGCTCAGGGCGCAACCCATGGATTATAATTCTCCTCATTTTGGTCTTAAAAATTTGATTTTGAGGATTCAATTTTGAAATTTCTTAACATAAAGATTTAACTTTAGTGAAATATTCACTCATTTTCATGTTTTATTACGAGATTGATAACAACTTATTCTCGAGTTGCTGCAGCTTTGCATCATTTTTCCGAGCGAATAACTCAGCAAGACTGTCCCACGCGTCTTTGGGGTCTTTGCATCCTTGATGCATTGCAACAATTCATCCTCTACCAAGACTGACAAAGCATACATAGCTTTAGTAGCCTTGACCTTCCATTTCTTGAGGTCTTTTAAATTTATTGGGGGCGACATTTCAACTCCTCCAACAATCTCCCATAAATCTTGACAAAATAGATAAAAGTGCATACGAGTACTCCAACTGCTATAATTATTATTATTGAGTTTTTCTAGAGTGCTTATCGGAGTCAACATGTTTGCCATAGTGACTTGTTTATTTGCTCCAATTAATTAAGCAAGTTTGGTCCATGATCGACAAGCTCTACAGTCCCGGACTGCTCATGAGCATAATCTCCTTCAATCCCAGATTGATGGCTAGCAATGCCACTTCTTGGCAACTTGACATGATCTCTGACTATCGGCTTTTAGAAGACCTAGTCCCAAACTAATGCATTCCACAGGTCAACTATGTCCAATAGAGTCTCCTCTTATAGCACTTGAGTTTTCACGATCCCTAACCGTTGGCTCTAATACCGATCCCTGACCACCTACTCTAATACAAGCAAAATTTCGAGTAGCACCTTGATTAATATCACAATAAACAGGCTCAGACTGTCAAGCTCTGATATCACTTGTTGGGTATCTTTATGCTCTAAGACCACTTGTTGAAAATTGGAGGATTAAGGACTTAAATGAAACTTTATTAGAGGGATTGAATCATAATTTTACAATTCCAAGAAACACTCACGGGCACACCACACACTTATTTCTCTCAGTCACACCAACACTCTAACACACACAAGACTTTCCCTTACCCACTCACTTGTGCACACAGCACACACTCACTTGATAGCACTCTCACATTCACTTTCTCTTTACACACATACACAACACACACATGCACATCTATTTATACTATCTTCATGGCGGTGGATGGATCGATCTAGAGAGTTTAGAAATGGTGATGAAGTTCCAGATAATTCTTCAAATGCCAGTGCAAAGAATTTTCTCGAATGGCAGTACAAGCTTGATGATGAAGATAGAAAACTCTAAATTAATGGAGAATGAGAAAGAATAGGTGAATTTCTTCAATACAACTCTTCTTTTGCCCTCAAAACTCAATATGGGCCATGTTCTATAAATGAGTTTGATTTAATTCCTATTGAATTAGAGTGTATGTTTAATTCTTGTTGATTCGTTTCTGTTGAGCTGATTAAGCCTAACAATTTTTTGGTTAATTTTCTGACTTTTTCTTCCTCTTCTTCTTTTTTAAGTCTACTTATAATAATAGATAAACCTAAATCTTCCTTTAAAATCACGAATTTGATAAATCAACAATTCGGCCTTCTTCAGGCTCGAATTGCGGGAGAGTTCTTAGTTTCCAATACGTAGATCTTATTCATGTAGTGTATATAGCACCTGTGTACTCTTTGTAATACAATGCAATGCACAGGCTTTGGGACTTTTTCAGTATAAATATTTTTTTCTTGAAAAATTCTTGTACGCACTAGGTGTATATATATTTAATTAATAAAAAATTAGTAAATTATTATTTTTTAAGCCTTATAATGATTTTATTTAAAATCATTATGAATTTATATAACGTGTCATGTTTAAATGATTGGATATATATACTTAGGAGTGATTTCTTATTTATTTTTCATTCATATTAACAAATGTCATACCATAGATATAGTCCCATATTATTATAAAATATTTATATTTTTTTATCATTAATATATTTTTAATCATTAAATTAAAGTTTATATTTTTTCAATATAAATTGAAGTTTATAAAAGATTATAATATATTCATCTAAATTTAGAAACGGCAAATGAAATTTAGTTAAATTAAAGATTATTATACATTAAATTAAAGTTTATATTTTTTTAATATAAATTAAAGTTTATAAAAGATTATGTTAAAGGTTATCATACATTAAATTAAAGTTAATATTTTTTTTAATATAAATTGAAGTTTATTAAAGATTATAATATACTCATCTAAATTTAGAAACGGCAAATGAAATTTAGTTATACTTAATTTATAAATCGATGATAATATGTTATATATAATATTAAGAGAGAGAGAGAGAGAGAGAGAGAGAGAGAGAGAGTTGAAATTAACCCAGAGAACGCTCGAAGTTGATCAATTCTAAATTTGGAAGCAATAGAGTACATTAATACAAGGAAAACACAATGAAGAAAAGAAAAGAGCCAAACTAGCATTTACGTGGAATCAATCTCAAACTAGCTTGATAATGACCAATCAATTGAAGACATGCCATTAGAAAGTGGAGAAAAGTTTCCACTCTTGGAAAAAAATCAAAAAAAGAAAGCTTATTTAACAAAAAAATTCTAGATGTTCAAGAAAAGAAATAAAGAAAAAAGAACAAGTAAAGAAAGGATTGCGTGTGAAAAAGAGCTGGGAAAAAAACAAAAAGTTTCCTACTTGGGCTGCTCTGATAAACCAAGAACCAAACGGTCATAGTGAGTTTTTTCTGTGGCTGTTATTTATTCATCTGGTTAAGGTAGGCAATCTACTATTTGTCATGTAATTATTATTATTATTATTATTATTATTATTTGCACGTAGCATTAAAATTATTTATAAATTTAATTTATGTATATATTTTTAATATTTATATATATAAAAATATAATATTTTATATTTTTTATTAATTATTTTAAAATTTATTTTTATTATTTTTATCTCTTAAACTTTTTAGTAAAATTTCATAATAGAAATAATTAAAATATATATATATATATATAATTAATATATTACAAGTTACTTTATAAAAAATAATTATTTATTATAATTTTAATAGAATAACTATTAAATAATTTATAGCTTATATATAATAAGAGAATGTTACATGGCACTACTATAAAAAAAAATGTCATGTTCATTCAATTAAGTATATTTTCTATTTTAAAAATATTTAGTTATTTTAAAATCATCTATAATTATTATGAATTTAATTTATATTAGAATTCAATTAATAAAAATTAATTTTAGTAAGAAAAGTGTTTTCCACATATATAGTTATAATAAAATTAGTCCAATTGATAAAAATATGAGTCCCTTTCTTATTAATTACGTTTAGATCTTGTCGAAGCACTTTAAAATTATTTTTTATAAAAAAAATCTCAAATGATGTTCCGCATTTTTTTATTTTATGGTGTATTTTGATGTATATAAAGTTTGAAAATTTATTTTATTTATTTGAAATTTAAATTTCGACCAATTTGACCCCCCGGCCACCCTCGGGCCTCCTTCTAACTCGGCATGTTTGTCTCCCCATCCAACGAATCATTCTTGGCCAAAACTCGCCAGAAAATTATGAGAAATGCTCACCAATAGCTTAATCTTTCCTCCTCATTTAACAATTTTTGCCACCTAAACTGATGATTCTAGGCTTTTTAGTTTCAATTAGACCTGGGCTTTGATTCAAGGTTGACTTTGCTCATCAAAATTTCTCAATTTACTCTAATCATACTTCGAAATATTTTGGCCTATCGATCATTTTGGCTCAATTATGGACAAATTAGCTATCCCATCAACAATCTAAGACCATTAGCATGTTACACTCATCGAGAGCTTTTAATAGAGACCAATGAAAACAGTTTTATTTATTAGAAAATTTTCAATCATGATATTATCGATGAATTTTTCTGCCCTTCTAATCATCTGTTTGGTAAAATAAAAGCAGAAATTAACTTGGTTGTTATGAGATTTGTATAGGTATCTTTTGTTCTATGAGATTTCATTAGCACCCAGGATTGCATTTTCAATTGGGAAGCATGTAATACCCAAAAATTTACAAAATTGGCATCAAAATAAAGCTTGAAATCTTATGAGAATTTTGGTACAACTTTCATAATTTTTTAAGATGCCGAGAATTTTTGGCAAATTTTTGAAATTCGAAAACTTGTGCTGGAAATGGAGAATCACTATAGATGGTGATGTCTTTGGTAGTTATTGTAGCACTTACCAAGTTATTATAGCAATTACTGATTTTTACTATAGCAGCAAACCTACCTAAATTTGGTCATAAAATTTAGCAACTTCGATTAAAATTAGGTAGACTGGTACCAAAACTTGAATTCTAGACACCTCCACCATCATCTTAGCTTATAAATACCCAGTTCATCACTGAAAACATATTAAATCAAGAGATATGTTTTTAAAGAGAAGAAACTTTAGCTCAACATTTTGGCCAATCAGCTAATCCTCTTCGAGAGTATCGTATACCATTATGATCCTTGCCTTAGTACCTTTCATTTGCACCCAACCAAATCAAATTTTACGACCAAAGGAGGAAGATCAGAAACACATCACCACCACCTTCTTTCCTTGATATATAGCAAACTATCGAGAGTTAGGGAGAGTACGAGCCATCTCCCCGAGTTGAGACAAGTCACTACAAAAAATAATCAGTTTTGCAACCAATTATTGCAACCAAGTGAAATCGGTTGCTATTAGTAACCGAATTTATAACCTATTTATGATTCATTCTTTTCTTTAGTAAAATTGTTAATTTTTAAAAATTTAGTAATCGATTCAAGAATCGATTACTAAATTGGTTGTTATTAACAACCGATTTATAATTGATTTTTAAAATCGGTTGTTATTAGCAACTGATATATAATTAGTTGCTAATTGATATTAGAAAAACCTTAAATATATGATTAGCAATCGATTTAAAAATCGATTGCTAGTAACAACTGAAAAAGAAATTTGTTGATAAAATTTGTTATTAATAGCAACCAATTTTAAAATTGGTTACTAACAACAATCTATTTAGGGAATTGGCTGCTAAATTAAAGAATTATTTTAACTGACTTTAAATTTAGCAATCAATTTGCAATCAGTTGTAAAAATCGATTGCCAAAATCGGTTATTATTTGCAACCGATTCTTTATCAGTTACTAATAGTAACCGATTTTTACAACTCATTACAAATTGATTGCTAAATTTTTCCCCCCCAAACATTCCTGCCTAATTTTTTATTTACAATTAATTTGCAAATTGATTGCTAATAGCAACCGATTTTTACAACAGATTAAAATTTATTGTTATTAGTAACTAATTTTGTAATCAAATTTTTTCTCCCTAAAAATTCCCACACAATTTTTTTATTTTTTTTTATCTTTGATTTGCAACTGATTTGTGAATTGATTACTAAATGCAACCGATTTTTGAAATTAATTAAAATGCAACTGATTTTTTCCCCAAAAAAATTCTCACTTTTTTTTAAAAAAAATTTACAATCAATTTGCCAATCGGTTGTTAGTAGCAACTGATTTTTGAAATTGATTTTTTCTCTCTAAAAATTCCTATCCATTTTTTTTTATTTTGATTTGCAACTTATTTGCAAATTAGTTATTAACAACAATTGATTTTTGTAACTGATTGAAATCTGTTGCTATTTAGCAACTGATTTTGTAACCAATTTGAGACTTGATTACAAAATTTTTCCTTCAAAAATTTTCGTCCAATTTTTAAAAGAAATTAGCAATCAACAATTGGTTGCTAATTCACTTATAGAAATCACTACTCATTTTCTTTCCTTGCTACTCATTTTCTTCCTCACTGCTTTTTTTTTTTCCTTTTTTTCTCTCTTTTCTTTTATTTTCTTCATCATATTTTTTATTCATCATCTTTTTCTTTCTAACATACTTTCTTCATTTTCTTTTTCTTTCTCATCTATTTTCTTCATCATCTTTTTTCTTCTTTATCATCTTTTTCTTTATCATCTTTTTTATTTAATGGCATAAAATAAAAAATTTTGCGCAAATATATATTTTGTTAGTAAATTATTTATAGTATTTGTTGTGCACCTCAGAAGATTATAAACTATAAAGAAATAAAATAAATACATAAAATAATAATATTTATGTGGTTCACTCTCTCAATATATGCCTATATCCATGGACATGCCATCTTCTATTATCTTCAAATAATAAATCATCAATTTACAAGCTCAAACTATATTATCTATCATTCCAATTACACCCAAGAGAACCCACATTATACACATTAAACTACTCATAGTAAAAATATTAGTTAGTCCCTCTCAGTTTTATCTACAAATAACTCAATATATTTACTATTTTAACTGCTGCACCACAAAGGGTGTCTTCAACTATATAGGCAAGAGCCCTCTTACCAATAGACAAAAATTACTTTCTCTTAAATTCTATGCCTGCTCTCCATCTTAAGCCGAGGCCTTTTTCCCTCCATGGGACTGCAATGGGCAGGAGCCCCTTATCAATGGGCAAAGCTAAATTCGCAGCAATTGGCAAAGCCCCTTTCTGCAATGGGTGATAGCCTCATTTCATAAGCTGAAAGCTAAATAATCTTTTCCACCATTCTCCTATTTGTAATGTTAATTCTCTCAATCCTAATCTGATTAGAAGTCTCACTCAATTTAGGAATAACACTAAGATAAGAGTTCTACTTTATATAGGAAATATTCTTCTATCTTATTAAACAATATTTCTTCCATTTAAATTAGGAAAAGATCTCTTTAAATCCTACTAGAATTTTAAGTCATAATTCTAATAATCTCTACCTTAACTCAAAATCCATAAACTATTGCACAACTCGAATTCTTGGGTGCCTTCAATTATCACATCTCTATGCTTGAGCTTGAACCCTTTAAATTATCAATTTCTCCAATCTTTATTTTGGGTGTAACTTGCTTCTTTCTTCAAAAAATCTTCACGTCATTGACCATCTTGATTTCATATCAAGAGCTTCACCTGAATTTTAACTCTCCACCATCACCATTGTTGTATGTGCGACTTTCCACATATCGCAGTAGCTCTACATTCAACCAAACTTACAAAGATCATCTACATGCTCTGGTACCAATTTATTGTGCATCATGGAAGTGTGTAAATTATAAAGAAATAAAGAAAACACACAAAATAATAATATTTACGTGATTCATCTTCTCAACATAAGGCTACATCAACGAGCATGCAATCTTTCACTATCTTTAAATAATAAATCATCAATTTACAAGCTCAAACTACACTATCCATCATCCCAATTATACCCAAGAGAACCCATACTACATACATCAAACTACTTATAGTAAATATATTAGTTAGTCTCTCTCAGTCTCCTCTAGATATAATCAAATATATTTATTATTTTAATCGCTACATCACAAAGAGTGTCTTCAACTATATGGGCAAGAGCCCTCTCACCAATGGACAAGAATTACTTTCTCTTAAATTCTATACTCTCTTTTCACCTTAGCCTGAAGCTTCTTTCCCTCCATGGGACTGCAATGGACATAAGCCTTTCACCAATAAGTAAGAGCCCCTCATCAATAGGCAAAGCCAAATCCTCATCAATAGGCAAAGCCCATTTCTGCAATGGGTGATAGCCTCACTCCATAAGTTGAAAGCTAAATAATCTTTTCTACCATTCTCCTATTTATGGCGTTAATTCCCTCAATCCTAATCTGATTAGGAGTCCCACTCAATTTAGGAATAACACTAAAATAATAGTTCTACTTTATATAAGAAATATTCCTCTATTCTATTGAGAAATATTTCTCACGCTTAAATTAGGAAAATGTGTCTCCAAACCCCAGTCGGATTTTGAGTCATAATTCTAATAGTCTTAATTTTTAGTAATTTTTTTATAATATATATATATAATTTATTATTTTACAAATTTTTTGAAAAATTTATTTATTTGAATTTTTTTATTTATTATTTAGAAATTTAATTTTTCAATATATATTTTTTAAAATTAGCAACCAACTTTTCAGTTGCTAGATTAGTTGTAAATAGTAACCAATTTACAAAATGATTACAAAATTATAAAATTAAAGATACCAATTTTTTTGTAATTAATTATATTACGGTTGTTATTAATAAGCAATTTTAATTGCTAAATCGGTTACTACTAGTAGCTGATTTTTTTTTTACCAAAAGTTTTATTTTTAAAAAAAAATTTAATTAATTTCGTAACTAATTTTGTTATTTGTTGCTATTTATAACTAGCCTCATCGTAATCGACTGAATCGACTACTAAATTGATTAGCAACCATTTTTAATAAATTAGCAAATGATTTGGCCGGTTGCTATTTTTTTTTTTTTTAAGTGAATGGATTGATACTAAATTTGTCACCTAATTCCATTGTTGGACCTCATTGATCTATAATAACCATTGCAAGTGAACAACGATTGTCAATTACAATGCCTCAATATTCCATAAACAATAACTATGAAAAGTAACTAGTGGGTGAAAAATCAAGATTATCTCTCTTGAGGTAATTCAGCATTCTAATGACAAAGATGCAACTTGTTTTTTTCGATCCAATGACTCTAAAACCCTACTTTACTTCTATATTATTAACTTTTGGATTTACCTGTCTATTTAAAAGTAGAGAATATTATTTTGGTGTACGAAATATACTTAGAATGTGAAAAATAAAAAGGTAGTGGAGCTGAATAAATTAATTATTAGATATGTAGCTGTGACATTGGGTTAATGGAATAATGAAATTATGGCTAGCTGCACAAAGGCTACCTTGGTTGACAATATTTGAAAGAACTATTTTAGAAGGTTTTAATTTATTTTTAATTTTATAAATTGTTATTTATGAATATTATATTATTATTTTATATGCCTGTGAAATAATTCATTAACCCCTCCTCAACAAGATTAAAGCCTTTTGGTCGCTAAAATAGCAAGTAAATATTAAATGATATTTCTTTTTGAACAAATAATGAAGGCTTTTTGAGTATGATGGTTACAATCCCCTTAAGTTCGAGACTTGGGATTACTGATTGACGTCCTCGATTTAATTTAATCTCATAAGAAGGAACCTACCACTGAACCCGAGACAGTATTCAATGAGACAAACCATTAGACAATATTGACGATAACTCCTAGCCAACTAATTTAACCAATTCTATTACCTAACAGAATTGGTTTTCTATCATTAGTTCAAATTAATTTGTTGCATTTATCTCATTATTTCTTGATGTAAATCTGTGCATATCTTGTTGTTACTCTTATCTCCTTGTATTGCTATTTATATCTGCAACTTATGTATTGAAAACATGAGAACCAAAAACCATTATAGCTGCAAATCTTTATGGTATCAAAGCGTACAAATACTCAAACGAGTTAAGATCTAGAAATGTGAGAAGTAAGTGAAAATACCATTGTCCCACCACAAATTACCTCCACCACCATTCCACTTAATTCTCAAAACACCTTGATTTGCATTAATGCTGCAACACAACTTCCACTCAAGCTAAACTCTTTACATTATCCCTCATGGCATGGTCAATTTCTTGCCCTCTTTATTGGTCTAGATTTAATTGGATATGTCAATGGAACACTTCCATGTCCTCCATCTACCATAGCATCTGATCAAACCACAAAACCCAATCTTGCTTATGCAATTTGGCTTCATCAAGACAACCTACTTCTTCACGCCATACTTGCTTCTATCTCTGATTCATTGATATTTTTTATTTCAGCATCAAAAACATCCAAAGATGCTTGGAAAAAAGTTAGTTACACTCTTTGCCAATAAATCCCGTTCTCGTGTTATGCATATCAAGGAAAAGCTCTCTATACCTCGTGGCTCCAATTCTCTATCTGATTATCTCCAATCTATTAAAGCCATAGCATATGAACTTGCTTTCATTAATTCACATCTCATTGATGATGATATCACCATACATGTTCTGAATGGTGTAGGCCCTGAATTCATAGAAATCACCATAGCTATTAGAGCACATGAAACACCAATTTCTTTTGAAGAGGTCCATGAAAAACTCACTGATTATGATGCCTTTCTGAAGAAAGACACCTCCTATGAAATTCCAATTATCACTGCCAATGTCACAAGATGTAATACGTAGCCACAAACCTCCTTCAATTCCCCACAATGCACTATCCAACATATCAACAGTTTCTTAAGGACTAGAGGTCAATTCTTGTGCCCTTCCCAGCCACGCAACAACACCTCTCGCTTCCAGTCTCAGACGCAATGTTAGTTTTTTGATCGTTATGGATATACTGCTAAGACTTGTTTCAAAGTCAAGTAAGGACATAACAATTTTTTGTCCGCAAATGCAACTGTCACTTCAAATGCCAATTCATCTCCATTGTTTCTGGATACTGCAGCCTCACATCATGTTACTTGCGATCTTGGCAATCTTTCAATCCATTTTGAATACACTAGCCCAGATGAAATTTTGATAGGTGATGGATCAAGTTTGCTAATCACTCATACAGGAACCACAATTTTTACTCATCCCTCAAATTCTTTTAATTTAATTGATGTTTTATGTGTAACTACCATGAAGAAGAATTTGGTTTCTATTTCCCAATTTTGTTTGACCAACAACGTATCTATTGAATTCTTTCCCATCTTTTTCAATGTGAAGGATCTCACTACAGGGGCACTTCTCATTTAAGGCAGGAATAAAGATGGCGTATATGAGTGGCCAATGAGGGACCATCCACCTGCTCCTATAACTTCTGCTAGTGTCTTGGTCACCCATCACAAAAGATTCTTCAACAACTATCTAAAATTGTCTCTCTGGTTGTTCCCTCAAGTGCTTCCTCTTGTGAATTTTGTTTATGTAATAAAAGTCACCGTTTACCATTTGGGGACTCCTCCCTTTCTTTTAATTCTCCATTAAAACTTGTGTGTTCAGATGTTTGGGGTCCAGCACCTTTTAATTCTATTGACAACCATCGTTTTTATATTATTTTTGTTGATCACCATACACGTTACACTTGGTTGTTCCCATTAAAACACAAATCTGTTATTGCTATCATTTTCCAAAGTTTAAGGCCTAAGCTGAAAGACTATTCTAAAAATCATTAATTCAATTATACACATGGGGGTTGTTGGGGGGGGGGGGGGGGGGGCCGCGGGGGCGGGCGCGAATTCTTAGCTCTTAAACCTTTTCTTGAATAGCATGGGATCCAACACTTGCTCACTCCACCACATACACCACAAAATAATGGAATTTCAGAAATAAAACACCATCACATCATTGAAATAGGTCTCACTCTTCTCCAAACTGCTTCCTTACCTGCACATTTTTGGTCTTATGCTTTCTAAACAGCCTGTTATCTCATAAATTGACTCCCTACTCCTGTTCTTTCTATGTCCTCTCCCTATCAAAAGTTATTTGGAACAGTCCCCAACTATGACAAGTTAAGAACATTTGGTTGTCTCTGTTTCCCATGGTTGTAGCCTTACATTCGACATAAACTTCAACAAAAGTCCTTGTGTTTTTATTAGTTACTCAGCTAACCAGAGTGCTTATCTTTGTTTTGATTATAAAATAGGCAAAACTTTTACTTCCAAACACTTGGTTTTTGATGAATCTATCTTCCCTTATGCTACCAATAATCTTGATCTATAAAGAGTTGCTAACCCCGATAAAATACATTGGCTCTCCTCTGCTGTTACCACTCCTTTATATAGTTCCTCTCTCTAACAACTTACTAGCATGGTGGACTCTACCTCATCCACTCAGGTATGTTTATCTTCTTCTGACTCCTTGACCGATGAGCACCACTCTGCTAACACAGATCCACTAGCCCAATCTACTCTTGCATCACCTACCACACAAATGACAGTCACAAATCCATCACCTCCTTCCCATACCTTTCCTAGAACACATTAAATGACCACTCGTTCCATGAATAACTTTTATAAACCTAAACAACTTCACTCCACAATCACCAACCCTATTCCATCTTCATAGGAACCCACTTGTGTCACTCAAGCTTTGAAAGATGAAAAATGGCTTGCTGCTCTCTCTACTGAATTCAATGCCTTAATTATGGCACTTAGAGTTTGGCTCCTTTGCTACCTGGGAAACAGGCTGTTGGCTGTAAGTGGGTGTTTCCCATCAAACGAAACTCGAATGGTAGCATTTCTCAGTATAAGGTGTGACTTGTTGCCAAGGGGTTTCATCAGAGACTTGGGTAGGACTTTACTGACACCTTCAGTCCCATTGTTAAACCCATTACCATTCAGGTAATGCTTACAATTGCTATCTGCAATGGTTGGAAGTTGCAACAATTAGATGTAAACAATGCATTTCTCCTTGGATCATTGAATTAAGAAGTATACATGGTCCAACCTCTTGGATTTGTTGATTCTAATCACTCTTCCTATGTGTTCAGACATCACAAATCAATCTACGGTTTGAAATAGGCACCTTGTGTATGGTATATAGCTCTCTCAAACTTTCTGCACTCTTGTGGCTTTATCAATTCTAAAGCAGATGCTTCTTTATTCATGTACACACACAACGGTTGCGTTATTTATTTCCTTGTATATGTGGATGATTTTATAGTGACTGGCAATAATGACAGCAAGATTGCAGATTTTCCAACCATATTGGCACAACAATTCTCCGTTAAAAAGCATGCTCCTCTTCACTATTTTCTTGGAATTTCAATAAACAAATTCAATGGTGGTGTGCTCTTGTCTTAGCATCAATACATTATTGCCTTGTTGAAACGTACACATATGGAACAAGCTAAACTAATTGGCTCACCTCTTGCCACCACTAGTTCACTTAGTCTCCTAGATGGTAGTCCTACTACTGATATTCATACTTATCGGAGTTTTATTGGATCTCTTCAGTACTTGTCATTCACCCGTCCATATATTAGTTATGCTATTAATAAACTAGCTCAGTTTATACATAAACCATCAGAATTACATTGGCAAGCTCTCAAATGGATTCTTCGCTGCCTATAGGGCACTGTATACCATGGTCTCTTTCTTTAGCCTTACAAAAAATTTTCACTCACAACATTTTTTGATGCTGATTGAGCAAGTGACAAAGATAGCTTCTTATCTACAAGTGCCTATGTGATTTATCTTGGTAGTACTTTGGTGTCATGGCATTCAAAATGCCAACACTCAATTACTAGGTCATCCACAGAGGCAGAATACCGAGCCGTTGCAACTCCCACATCTGAACTTTTATGGCTCAGGTCATTGCTTCAAGAACTACAACTGTTTATCACTTGTAGGCCATTGATTCTCTGTGACAATATTGGTGCAACTTACTTTTGTGCAAATCCTGTTTTTCACTATAGAATGAAGCATCTTTCTCTTGACTACCACTTTGCTCATGAGCAAGTCACCTCTGGTTGCTTAGCCGTTCAACATATTTCGAGCAAAGATCAGCTTGCTAATCTACTGACCATGCCTCAGTCTAAGTCCAGGCTGCAACATCTTCGATCCAAGAATGGTGTCTCCGATGGGAGCACCATCTTATGGGGGCGTATTGAGGATAACTCCCGGCCAACTGATTTAACCAATTATGTTACCTAATAGAGTTGGTTTTTTATCATTAGTTCAGATTAATTTGTTACATTTATCTCATTATTTCTTGACGTAAATCTGTGCATATCTTGTTGTTACTCTTATCTCCTTGTACTGCTATTTATATCTGTAACTTATGTATTGAAAACATGAGAATAAAAAACGATTATAGCTGCAAATCTTTAAACAACTCGCCGTTGCCTCCTATTATACTTTTAAGTAGAAATAATATTTAGTGATTATACTAGTGTGAAATCAAATCGTAGTGGGACAATATTAAATAATATTTCATGGCATCAATAATATATTAATAACATGCATATACATTTATGCTCTAATAAATCAACCACTAAAATAAAAATCCTTACAAAATATACTAAAAAATTAACATAAAATCAAACTCTAATTAATGTTACCTTTAATTTTAATTTTTTTAGTTCCTTTCATTTAAATTAAGTAATTCAACAATTTCATCTCTAAATTTTTAAATTTTTATTTTATATATTTACATAAAATAATATTTATTTTTTATAACATTAATTATTTAATTTATAAAACATAAAGTGATGTATAAATTATTTGTAGGTGTAAAAGGCACCGAATTACCCTTGCCACTTGCCAAATGTATTACACACGTTCCAAAATAAGAGTAAAGCAGCCATTTGCCCTTCTCTTCCATCGACACATACGTATCCAAAACCACACAAACCGCCATAAACATCCGGGATTCTTTAATTGTTTCGGATCAGTTCCTCTCTGTTCTCTGTTTTCAATTTTCTTTGAAAATTTAACAAAAACGGAAAGGGAGAAGAGAGCATTATTAAGAGTTCAAAACAGGATTCATAAGAAACCCATCATCAAAAGAAACAAGAAAAGAATATTGCTCAAGAAAGTTGTGGACTATCTAAAATCAGATACTTACATGTTTGCCCCTTTGATCTCTTTAACATCAACTCATCAATTTCTAGAATCAAGGATCGTCTCTTCTTCCACTAGCAGTACAACTTTTCTCATCCTCCATATAGTTTAGTTTTGCTTTGCATGTTTTCTGACTGTGTTGGCTAAAAGAAGCTTTAATTCCATTTTGCTCTTAGGAGTGGAAATGAAGGATTACATGAAAGGTAGGAATGAAAGCTGCTTGCGGGAGAAGGTTGTGAACTATCTCAAATCTGATTATTTCTTCTATGCTCCCCTGTTTGCTCATCGACGTATTACTTCTCCTAAAGTTTCTATTTCTTATATTGTTCAATTTGTTGTGCATTTTCGTTCTCACATGGAGTGGCAATGCGTTTATTCATGATTTTTTTTTATATTTTTTTAGATTTTATTCATGGATTTTTGGTTGATCCAAAAGCATATGAAAATATTTTTTAATGGAATGATATATATATGTGTCTTATTAATTAATCATTTTGTCAATTTATTGTGCAGGTTATTTATTATTTATTTTCATAATATAATTTAATATTTATTTTATTATATTTTATATTTTTAAAAACAAACTACAAAATTTTATTAATAAATATTTTAATTAATTATATATATCAAATAATTTTTGAAATAAATTGATCAATAAATTTTTTTATTATTTTTTAAATTATATTCATTTTTTATGTATCGCTGTTTAGTGAAGTGACTTACTTTTGTAAATTATCTTTTAAGGCCGGTTTTCATATTTAGACTAGTCTTAATAATATAATTTAATTATTTTTCTATGTTGTATATTTTTGAAATAATATTTTTTTTCCTAAATATAGTAAATGTAATTTAGATATGTATTTTAAGTAATTATATGTTTATCGAAATCAAATTAAAATTTCATTTATTAAGTAATTATCAATTTTTTTAAAGTATTCTTTATAAGAATATAATATTTTTAAAATATAAATGAAATAAAAAAAATGTATGATTTAAAAGAATATATCCATAATAATAAATATAATAATAAGTATACTTAAAGATATTGTTTTAAATTAGATATTATGCTAATATTTAAGAAATAATAAAAAAATGAAAAGTCAAATCATTTCTTAATTTATTATTTTCATTTTTTGTTTCTGTTATTTTTGCATTTGTAAATCTTCATTATTTTTTTTTATAATATTTTGTATTTTTTAAAATAAAATTTAACTAATTATATAAATTATTAAAAAGTTATAAAGCTAATGACATACTTCTTTATTCTGATTATTTGATAATTGAAATTTTGATCAATTTGCAACCATTGTGCAGACTTCCAAAATTTATAAGACTCATGAAATTAATCTTGCTATTATAAATTAGCAAATTAGTGATTTTTAATAACTGGGTAGTAACAAATTATGAGAGACATATATATGTATTTTTAAAAAAATATTATAATTTAATTATTTTTAAATAATATGATTGATAATAAGTTTTTTCTTTTTAAATTATATGTTAAATGGCGATTTTTAAAGCATTATTATCAAGTTGTTGTTATTATTATTATTTTAAGTCATGTTCTAAGTTCATGTCATGTGGTGCTTTTAAATGTGGTTAGTGAAATGGAGGTTAACCGTTTGTTGAAATTCTAACTCGGATGCAATTTGAGCGTCTAGCACAAGCTGGCTTTTAAATAGCTTTGGATAGCACAAGCTGGAGAGAATAAGAATATAAGAATTTGCCCAAAGAAATATATGGTGCCTCGTAAAGTGTTGGTTGTGGGCATAAATCTTTACCTTTGAATAGGGTAAGCAGAATTCGGTTTTAATTTATAAATTTTTCGGTTATTTTGATTTGATTTGATTAAAAAAAAAGATAAAATAAAATCAAATTGATATAAATTAAATTGTAAGATAAGTTTTATGTCTGGCATAGAAGTGAAGTTGTTTGGTCGGCATTGTCATTCCATGTTCCTTAGCTCTCTCACTTGTTTCTTCCATCTAGGGAGATTTTAGTACTCTTATTTTAATTTGGTTGATTTAATTTTTTTTCCCGCTTTTTTAGTTTTAAATATTTTGCTGTTTTAATTTTATGTATATTTTATATTTATTCATTGTTTTATGTTTTCTTTTGTAGAAATGTGTAAAATTAATGAGATTTTTTTTTATAAAATTTATTTTTGTTGTTGTTTTTCTTATAGAATTAGTTAGATTAAATGAATATTGTGTTTCTTGTGCTATGGATGAATACTGTGCACTTGAAATATTGAGATTTATTGAACATTTATTTGAAAATAATATGCTTTATTTTGAGAATCAATCAATTGAATTAGTCAAATCAAATTGATTTGGTTTGATTTAATTTGTTTTTTATTTAATTTGTTTCAATTCAATTTTGAAAAATATTAAATTCAATTTATTCAATTTTAGACAGAACAGAACCTATTGGTTCATAGCATGAGGGTTCTGCCATTGAAGAATTTCTAAAAGAAAAATGTCAACTTGACTTATTAAAACATAAAATAAACGCCAAATAAGCAATTATGAGTTGAATAATTCTTGATTGCATAAAATTATTATTTAAAGATTAAATTGTAAAGGATTATAGGCAACATTGGTGAATCATTTGATAAATTATGATTATGTAAATATAAATATTTTTATTCTTATTATTGTCATGTGGTTCTTTAAAAATAATTATATATCATTTTGAAAATTAAATTCTAAATTTATGCAATAGTATGACCGAAATTATATAGCTTTTTCAGTTACATAATTCTGATTTTGCAATAAATAATAAGTGATACTGATCCTTAAACGGAGTGTATTGAACTAGCTAGGGCCATGACTTGCTTTGACAGGGCCTAGACAAGGCCAATAGGCCTTCATTAACTGGCCCAAGGGAAACAATATTCCTTGAATGATCATTAGTTCAAAAGTGTTAAGGGCTTTATTGAAGCCTGTCTTATCATACTGTTGGTTGTCTTTGTTTGTTGTCTATATGAGAAGATTGGATCTTTTGGCATAATAATAATAATAATAATAATAAAACATTTGTTTCAAAATTCATCTTTTTTTGTTCTTTTGTTGAGATTTTAAAATACTAAAATTTATTTGTCATTTAAAAAAAAATAATAATAATATTATAAGTGATTACTTAATAGTTTAAGAATTCTGTAACACCCCAAATTTTTAAATTTTATGAGCATTTTTGGTATTTTAATTTTATTTAAATTTTAGGAAAATTTTTTGAGATTTTTCGGATTTTAAAAATCGGATTCGATTTTCAGAAAATATAAACTTTGATGATTTTTAAAAATTAATTTAAAGACCACGTGGTAAAACTAAAAATATATTTAGAGTCTACGTATTTTTCTGAGTTTTATGGAATTTTTTTCGGAATTTTTGGACCTCGTTTTCGGTCCCGAGGCAGAGTAAAAATTCAAAATTTTGTATGTCGAATCGAACCGGCCGAATTGAACCGGACCAGTCGAATCGGACCGGCTCCCTTCCCTTTTTTCTTCCCTGCGCACGTTGTTCCCTCTCCCCTTCTCTCTCTCTTTTCTCTCTCCTCCATCCCCTGCCGCCGGCCAGCCACCTCCCCCTGCAACCCCAGCCCACCGGCGCCGCCACCCTGCCACCCGGCCCGGTGGCGCGCCCGAGCACTGGAAGCGCGTCGAATTCCCTCCCTCGCGCGCGCAGCATTTCGGCTTCTCCGGCCAAAATCCGGCCGATCTGGCCACCAATTGGACCGAGTCTTGTGTCTAAAATCATCTACTCGGCGAGAACTTTCCATAGACACCAAGAACGCCGAAATCTATCGAGCGGTTTGTCCGATTTTTGCTCGGGAAGATTTTAGCCCATTTCGACTTTTGAGCTAGATTTCTCGAAAACCGTGAATCCCACGAGAAAACCGAGGGTACCAGCACGCTCCACTCATCGAGAGCTTCGCGGCAACATAAATTTCAAATTTTTCCGACACCGTTTTTCGGTGGGTCCCACGGAACTTCGCAGTGTTTTTCCGAGCATTTAATGAGCTTAGAAAATTCTGAAAAATTTATGTACTAACCCCCGTGTTATGGGCTTCGTGTTGGTATCCTCTATTCGAGGATATTCGGCGATTGATCGGTGCGTGAAATTAGGCGAATGCACTTCTTCGAAAAGTCTCCGAATTGGACCGAGGTTTTGGCTAGCCCCCCATTGTCAGACGTCCCGAGCGCGTTCCCGAAGTCGGAATTGGCAAAGGTAAACCCGAACCTTGCTTTTTCGTAATTTTCTAGTGCTTAAATAGGATTAAAAATCCATAAAATATTCGTGGTAGCTTAGAAAATTATGATTCTTTTTGCAATAGCCTAGTAATATTGCTAAGGACTGCGGGGCAAAGTTTTAGAATTTTTAGAGCTTATTTGGGCAGTTTTTGCAAAAATAGTCAATTATAAGGACTAAATTGAAATATTATATACTGTGATGGATGATTGATTTGATGGGCCCAGGAGGGGCTGTGTGATATGATTGAGCTGTGGATATATGGATTGTAAATATAGAAGTGTGTTTTGAGCCATTTTACAGGTTGGGTAGGTCCTAGGTATAGGGGAGACTCTGCCGGATTTTCGGCACGACTTAGGACGTATTGGTCTTTTTCTTTGTTTGTATTGAGTCAAATTTATTAAATGATTGTAATAAAATTGTCAGGTGAGCCGGGACAGCCTTCTTCCTCCGCCCAGCCGCCACAGTGATTGTCGTCAAGTCTGTGAGTAAAATATTAATTTTAATTGTAATTTCGATATTATTATATGTTCAGCATGCCCATGCATCACTTATATGCATATATATTTATGTAGTTAAACTCTAGGCACGATTTATGTTGCATTCATAACTGTTAACGTGCCATGAGTGTTGTTGTGGTAATTTGGAGCAGTGTGCGTGCGTTGGCGTGCGTGTGATGTGGTGTGGACTATGGATAGGACGGGTAGTCACGGCTTGAGTTCTTCGCTGGGACCCGATCCTTCGGGGGGTAGTCACGGCTTGAGTTCTTCGCTGGGACCCCCGATTTGGTTATTAAGTGGAAGTCCGAGCTGAGTTCTTCGCTGGCACCAGGTTGGATTTAAGAGAGCTGTATAGGGGATCAGCTCCCATATATTATGATTGATGCTACAGGGTGCGTGAGTGCTCCAAATTACCTTTTTGATGCTATGATGTGAATTTATTGCTGATGTTGCATTTCATTCCACAGGTTGCATTAGTTTTAGATAGTTATAGAGATTATGGTTAAAATTGATATTTTACTCTCTGAGTCGAACGCTCACTCCTGTTCAATATTTTTTTCAGGCTACAGGAGGATTTTATTTTGGTTAACCTGCTTTTCTCCTTCGCAGGTTATTTATCAATATTTGTGTAATTTTATTTACTCCTAGAATTTCCGCATGTGTTAGAAATGTTTATTTGATTTGGGTCTGTAAACTAAATTATTATTGTGGACCTGTAAAATATTCTATGCATGATTGATGGATTGGATGAGGGAGCTGAGCTCCCATTTATTTTTATGATGATGAGTATGTGGAGGGTGAGCTGAGCTCCCCAATTGATGTTATATTTTGTTTACAGGTCGGGTGAGTCAAAAACTCCCCGTTGAAAGGTCCACTTTATGGCCGGACTCCGTCCGGTTGATTTCTTGAAATTGGGCCCAAATGGGCCTTAGAGTTGGGTTAAGTGAATAGTTAGGCTTACTACGGGCCTCGGGGGCTTTAGGCTGGCCCAGGTCCTAGTGCCGGTCCGGCCCATAGGTTGGGCCGTGACAAATGTGGTATCAGAGCTTAGGCTCCAGATTCTTAGGGAATGTTGTCTAAAGTGTTGGGAAGAGTCTACTAGGAGTCACATGCGGAAAAATAGGGTCCACATTCGTCTTGCATTGTCGTCTTTGCTTCTAGTTTCTGCTTCATATATTGTGTGTAAATATGAGTCTATAGAGCTGTGTAATGTGCAGTTTTGAATTTTGTGGGCTAATGCTGCTGAATTTCAGGAAAATGCGTAGAAGCAGGAGAGCTGCCACTGCACCAGAACCAGATGTGCCTGACGAGGTGTCGGCACAGGATGAGGCGCCTGCCCCGAGGAGGCGGGGTAGGAGGCCTAGAGCTGCTCAAGTAGAGGAGCAGCCACCCCCAGTACAGGATCAGTCCTTTATGGCACAGGGTCCCATGGACCCCATGGCAGCTACTCTAGCTGGTCTGCAGAGAACCATCGACATGATGGCGCAGTATATGGTCCACCCTCCACAGCAGCAGCAGTCCACCGCACCAAGAGGGGAACCTTACAAACAGATCATAAATTTCAAGAAGTTGGTGCCTGGTACTTATGATGTGTCAGACGATGCATATCGGTTTTTGGATTCCTGCAGACAGGCAGGAAATTCTGATTGGTGATAGAAGGCGATAGAGTGTATGCAGCATGTCATGGGGCCTATGCCTAGACAATGGATGAATGACTACGTGTTACCCCGGATGGAGGGCTTGACATGGGCTCAGTTTGTGGAACTTTTTATCAATCGGTTTGTGCCAGAAAGCTTCAGAGATCAGAAGCAGTGGGCCTTTGAGGCCTTAAGACAGAATGGCAGGTCTGTAGATGAATATGCTACAGAATTTCTGGAATTGAGCAGATATGCCCCTACAGCAGTATCTACAGAGACTATGAAGGTGAAAAGATTCCTAAAGGGGCTTGACAGGAGGTATGCAAACCTGGCCATGATGTCTGATCAGTCTTTTGACGTGGTAGTTGATCGAGCCAGACAGATAGAGATTAGCTATGCTGTGGATGACAGCGGAAGAGCAAAGAAAAACAGAGCAGAGGGTTCTACCGGTGTTCCCCAAATGGGTACTCCGGATAGTGGTGGCCAGAGTAATTACAGAGGAAAGAGTAGGAACAAGAGAAGTGGTTTTAGACACAAACCACGAGGATTCAGACCAGGGTACGGATCCAGCAGTGGTCACAGTTCGGGGTACAGCAGTTCTGGGTCTGGTTCAGGATCCTCTTTGGCACCGTGTGCACAGTGTGGAAGAGGACATTCAGGACCTTGTTTGATGGGGTCAGGAGTATGCTTCAGGTGTGGCCAACCAGGTCACTTTGCTAGGGAATGCCCCGTGTTCAGCGAGCCACAGATGGGGTCACAGGGTTCTGTTGCAAATGTTCCTCGCCAGTTGTATCCGGGTACTTCCAACATGGCAGGCAGTCAGTTCAGTGGCCAACAGGGCCGAGGACAAGGGGGACGTGGATTTGGAGGCAGATCAGGAGGTAGAAGTCAGTATCAAGGTTCTGCCACTCAGGGTAGGGGTCAAGCTCGGGTTTTCACCCTGACCCACCAGGATGCTCAGGCTTCCAATGCAGTTGTGGCAGGTATTCTTCTGGTCTGTTCTTATGAGGCTCGTGTTTTGATAGATCCGGGTGCTACGCACTCATTTGTCTCCCCTGTGTTTGCCATGAGGTTGGGTAGAAACCCTACAACTTTAGAGTGCCCTTTGTCATAGCTACCCCACTTAGTGACAACATAGATGTAGATATGGTTTTTCCGGGTAGCCTAGTGGTAGTGGATGGAAAGATCCTCCCAGCAGACTTGGTTCCTCTACTAGTAATGGACTTTGATGTAATTTTGGGGGTGGATTGGTTGGCAACTCATTATGCCACCTTAGACTGCAGGAACAAAAAGGTGTATTTCCACATACCTGGTGTGGAAGAGTTTAGCTTTGACGGTGACAGGAGCGTGGCTCCATATAACTTAGTGTCAGCAATTAGTGCTAGAAAAATGTTGAGGCGTGGATGCCAAGGGTATTTGGCATTGGTGAGAGATACATCTGTAGAAGGTGCCAGCATGGAAAATGTTCCTGTTGTCAGAGAATTTATGGATGTCTTCCCAGAGGAGCTTCCAGGGTTGCCACCAGGAAGGGAAATAGAGTTTTGCATTGATGTTGTGCCGGGTACAAACCCCATATCGATGCCACCTTACAGGATGGCACCAGCATAATTGAAAGAGCTGAAGGAGCAACTACAGGAGCTTTTGGACAAGGGTTTTATACGTCCGAGCACTTCACCTTGGGGCGCTCCTGTTCTATTTGTGAGAAAGAAGGATGGGTCATTGAGGTTGTGTATTGACTACAGACAGCTGAACAAGGTATCGTGAAGAACAAGTATCCACTTCCTCGGATCGATGATTTGTTTGATCGGCTCAAGGAGCTAGATTCTTTTCAAGATAGACTGCGATCGGGCTACCATCAATTGAGAATCAGGAATGAGGACGTGTCCAAAATGGCTTTCAGGACAAGATATGGTCATTATGAGTTCTTGGTGATGTCTTTTGGACTCACTAATGCACCAGCAGCCTTCATGGACTTGATGAACAGGGTGTTCAAGCCATTTTTGGACCGTTTTGTCATCGTATTCATAGATGACATTCTGGTATACTCTCGGACCGAGGAAGAACACGTGTGGCACTTGAGGATGGTGTTGCAGACGTTGAGGGAGCACCAGCTATATGCCAAATTTTCAAAATGTGAATTTTGGCTAGAAAGCATCTCATTCTTGGGACACGTGATTTCTAGTGACGGCATTCAAGTGGATCCCAAGAAAATTGAAGTCAGAATCGATTGGCTTAGGCCTACATGATCACCGAGGTGCAAAGTTTTAGGTTTAGCTACTATAGGCGTTTTGTACAAGATTTCTCCAGGATAGCGGCTCCCCTAACTAAGTTGACCAAGAAGAATGTTCCATTCATTTGGACAAATGACTGTGAGGTGAGTTTCCAGAAGCTTAAGGAGTGTCTAACCACTGCCCCTGTGTTGACACTACCTGTGAGTGGTGAAGGATACACCGTGTATTGTGACACCTCCAGAGTTGGCCTAGGGTGTGTTTTGATGCAGAATAGAAAGGTAGTGGCTTATGCTTCAAGGCAGCTGAAGAGGCATGAGCAGAACTACCCCACCCATGATTTGGAAATGGCGGCTGTAATCTTTGCACTAAAGATCTGGAGACACTATCTGTATGGTGAAGTGTGCGAGATATACACCGACCACAAGAGCTTGAAGTACATCTTCCAACAGAGGGATTTAAACTTGAGACAGAGGAGATGGATGGAGCTTCTGAAAGACTATGATTGCACCATCCAGTACCACCCTGGAAAGGCTAATGTTATGGCAGATGCCTTGAGCAGAAAATCTTCTGGCAGTTTGGCGCACATTTCAGTAGAGAAGAGACCATTGATTCAGGAGGTACATGAGTTGATGGATCAAGGTTTAATCCTAGATCTTTCAGATGAGGGGGTATTGTTGGCTCACATTTGGTGAGGCGGACTTGAGGGACAGAGTTAGAGTTTCCCAGCACAGAGACCAACAATTGATGAAGATCATAGAAAGAGTACAGCAAGGTGAAGGTGGTGAGTTTGGATTTGCCAATGATGGCGCCCTAGTGCAAGGTTCTAGGATATGTGTGCCCGATGTGGACAACCTCAGGAATGAAATCATGCGAGAGGCACACTACACACTGTACAGTGTCCACCCAGGTTCCACCAAGATGTACCATGATGTGAAAGATAGCTATTGGTGGAATGGCATGAAGAGAGACATAGCAAACTTTGTGTCCAAGTGCTTGACTTGTCAGAAGGTGAAGTTTGAACACCAGAGACCGTCAGGGAAGCTGCAAGAGCTCCCTATCCCAGAATGGAAGTGGGAAATGATCACCATGGATTTTGTGACTGGGTTACCTCGTACCACACGAGGATATGATTCGATATGGGTAATTGTGGACCGTCTAACCAAATCAGCTCACTTTTTGCCTGTGAAGACTACATATTCTATGGCACAGTACGCCCGACTCTACATTCGAGAAATAGTCAGATTGCATGGAGTTCCAGCTTCCATAATATCTGACAGAGGGCTCCAGTTCACTTCTCGGTTTTGGAGAAAGTTGCAGGAGGCACTTGGCACACAGTTGAACTTGATCTGACCTTCCACCCTCGCAGACGGACGGATCAGAAAGGACAATCCAAACACTGGAAGACATGCTTCGCATGAGTGTTTTGGATTTTGGAGGTCAATGGGATGAGCAGCTAGCTTTGGTGGAATTTGCCTACAACAACAGTTATCATTCCAGCATAGGGATGGCACCCTATGAGGCACTATATGGAAGAAAAGTGTAGGTCTCCTCTGTGTTGGATAGAAATGGGCGAAGCGAAGGTGCATGATGTAGACCTAGTGCAGTACACTTCAGAGGTAGTTCCTTTAATCAGGGAACAATCAGCTTGACTTTTAGATGGCGTAAGAGTTATGCAGACCCCAGACGGAGGGATGTGGAGTTTGCAGTGGGTGACTATGTGAATATTCCTGAAGGTTTCTCCAATGAAGGGAGTCATGAGATTTGGAAAGAAGGGCAAGTTGGCACCTCGGTATATCGGACCTTTTGAGGTTACTGATAGAGTTGGAGCAGTTGCCTACCGGTTGGAGCTACCACCCAATCTTTCTCACGTTCATCCCGTGTTTCACATCTCCATGCTCAGGAAATACATTCCAGATCCTTCTCATGTACTACAGCCGGATGTGATAGAGCTAAAGGAGAACTTGACATTTAAGGAGCAGCCTGTAGCCATAGTGGACTACCAAGTGAGACAACTGAGATCCAAACAGATCCCTATGGTTAAGGTTTTGTGGAGGAGTCAGTTAGTGGAAGAGTGCACCTGGGAGTCAGAACGGGACATGCGTAGCAAGTACCCTTATTTGTTCAATGTATAATCATGTGCTTTATTCTGCCTTGTGTAAAATTCAAGGACGAATTTTCTGTAAGGGGGGAAGAATGTAACACCCCAAAATTTTAAATTTTATGAGCATTTTTGGTATTTTAATTTTATTTAAATTTTAGGAAAATTTTTTGAGATTTTTCGGATTTTAAAAATCGGGTTCGATTTTCCGAAAATATAAACTTTAATGATTTTTAAAAATTAATTTAAAGACCACGTGGCAAAACTAAAAATATATTTGGAGTCTACGTATTTTTCTGAGTTTTCTGGAATTTTTTCGAAATTTTTGGACCTCGTTTTCGGTCCCGAGGCAGAGTAAAAATTCAAAATTTTGTATTTCGAATCGAACCGGCCGAATCGAACCGGACCGGATCGGACCGGTCGAATCGGACCGGCTCCCTTCCCTTTTTTCTTCCCCGCGCGCGTCGTTCCCTCTCCCCTTCTCTCTCTCTTTTCTCTCTCCTCCCTCCCCCTGGCCGACCACCTCCTCGCCACCCAGTAGGCCGGCGCCGCCACCCTGTCACCCCAGCCAGTCGGCCGCCGCCCAGAATGGCTGGAAACCGCGCGCGAATTCCCTCCCTCGCGCGCGCGGCGTTTCGGCTTCTCCGGCCAAAATCCGGCCGATCCGGCCACCAATTGGACCGGGTCTTGTGTCTAAAATCATCTACTCGGCGAGAGCTTTCCATAGACACCAAGAACGCCGAAATCCATTGAGCGGTTTGTCCGATTTTTGCTCGGGAAGATTTTAGCCCATTTCGACTTTTGGGCTAGATTTCTCGAAAACCGTGAATCCCACGAGAAAACCGAGGCTACCAGCGCGCTCCACTCGTCGAGAGCTTCGCGGCGACATAAATTTCAAATTTTTCCGACACCGTTTTTCGGTGGGTCCCACGGAACTTCGCAGTGTTTTTCCGAGCATTTAATGAGCTTAGAAAATTCTGAAAAATTTATGTACTAACCCCCGTGTTATGGGCTTCGTGTTGGTATCCTCGATTCGCGGAAATTCGACAGTTGATCGGGTCTGTGAAATTCCGGCCAGACAGACCCGTTACTGGAAAAGTCTCCGAATTGGATCGAGGTTTTGGCTAGCCCCATTGTCGACGCGTCGGCGCGTTCCCGAAGTCGGAATTGGCAAAGGTAAACCCGAACCTTGCTTTTTCGTAATTTTCTAGTGCTTAAATAGGATTAAAAATCTATAAAATATTCGTGGTAGCTTAGAAAATTATGATTCTTTTTGCAATAGCCTAGTAATATTGCTAAGGACCGCGGGGCAAAGTTTTAGAATTTTTAGAGCTTATTTGGGCAGTTTTTGCAAAAATGGTCAATTATAAGGACTAAATTGAAATATTACATACTGTGATGGATGATTGATTTGATGGGCGGGAGGGCTGTGTGATATGATTGAGCTGTGGATATATGGATTGTAAATATAGAAGTGTGTTTTGAGCCATTTTGCAGGTTGGGTAGGTCCTAGGTATAGGGGAGACTCTGCCGGATTTTCGGCACGACTTAGGACGTATTGGTCTTTTTTTTCTTTGTTTGTATTGAGTCAGATTTATTAAATGATTGTAATAAAATTGTCAGGTGAGCAGATGACCTTCTTCCTCCGCCCGGCCACAGTGATTGTCGTCAAGTCCGTGAGTAAAATATTAATTTTAATTGTAATTTCGATATTATTATATGTTCAAAGATGCCCATGCATCACTTATATGCATATATATTTATGTAGTTAAACTCTAGGCACGATTTATGTTGCATTCATAATCATAACGTGCCATGAGTGTTGTTGTGGTAATTTGGAGCAGCGGTGCGTGCGTTGGCGTGCGTGTGATGTGGTGTGGACTATGGATAGGGCGGGTAGTCACGGCTTGAGTTCTTCATTGGGACCCGATCCTTGAGGGGTAGTCACGGCTTGAGTTCTTCATTTGGGACCCCGATTTGGTTATTAAGTGGAAGTCCGAAATGAGTTCTTGGGCACCAAAGTTGGATTTAAGAGAGTCAGATAGGGATCGGCTCCCATATATTATGATTGATGCTACGAGTGCGTGAGTGCTCCAAATTACCTTTTGATGCTATGATGTGAATTTATTGTCGATGTTGCATTTCATTCCACAAGTTGCATTAGTTTTAGATAGTTATAGAGATTATGGTTAAAATTGATATTTTACTCTCGAGTCGAACGCTCACTCTGTTCAATATTTTTTGAGGCAAGGTACGGGAAGATTTTATTTTGGTTAACCTGCTTTTCTCCTTCGCAGGTTATTTATCAATATTTGTGTAATTTTATTTACTCCTAGAATTTCCGCATGTGTTAGAAATGTTTATTTGATTTGGGTCTGTAAACTAAATTATTATTGTGGACCTGTAAAATATTCTATGCATGATTGATGGATTGGATGAGGGAGCTGAGCTCCAATTTATTTTTATGATGATGAGTATGTGGAGGGTGAGCTGAGCTCCCCAATTGATGTTATATTTTGTTTACAGGTCGGGTGAGTCAAAAACTCCCCGTTGAAAGGTCCACTTTATGGCCGGACTCCGTCCGGTTGATTTCTTGAAATTGGGCCCAAATGGGCCTTAGAGTTGGGTTAAGTGAATAGTTAGGCTTACTACGGGCCTCAGGGGCTTTAGGCTGGCCCAGGTCCTAGTGCCGGTCCGGCCCATAGGTTGGGCCGTGACAAATTCAAAGTGTAATGCTCCTTATGGTTTAAGAACTTAAATTTACATCATTTTTTTTATTATATTTGGTATAAATGAATTACATAAAATATTATGAATCGAAATTCATTAATAAATCTAGAAAAATAAATAGAATTTTACATTTATTCTAAATATAAAATTCATTTCATTGAAAATAAATTATATTTTTAATATATATTATGCTGATAATAAAGGAATTTATTTACAAATGAAATGAAATTCACTGCTTTTGGAATTTGGAATTTTATTTTTCTTATGTTGGAAAAATACATAAAAATTACTGTGGAAAAAAAAGTTAAAATTTAATTTAAATATTGACCAAATGACTGAAAGTTAGAAAAATTATTGGATGAAACCAGTGAAAGTTAAACAATTAACTTAGTGAAGCATACAGGAAAAAGTAGTGATCCTATACAAGCATGGTAATGAATTCTAATCAAATAAATTATTGTGAATATTTGTTAAGGTTTACCTTTTTTTTATTATAATTTGATTGTAATTTGGATTCGAATGAGATAGCATATCACTAAGAGATCACTCTACACTATTTTTATTTATAAATTTTTTTTTTAATTTCTTTATGATTTCAGGTTTTGGTGAATACTATAAGCGGGACACCATGGAAGTCTCGATGGAGAAATCAATTAGGAAGGACGATGAATCCACTGTTAAGGCATCAAATGTAACAGCAGACGAGGAATGCACCCAGATCCGCAATCTTCCTGAAAGAAGTATTTCAGGTCTGCAAAAGTTGTAGCACAGGGAATCGGCGAAGCACATGGTGTACCAAAGTTTGTCGTTCATCTTCTGTGTCAGGTCATATTCCTTACCATTTGCTTTGTTACTTAACCTGATTTCATTGTCGACTTCCCCAAATTTTGCCTAATCTTGCTGGCAATTTGGATGACTTAAGGCTACCTTTTCATCAACTCTCCTTTCAGACAGGGCTCTATGCATGCAAACATTTACTGGGAAATAGTGGACTGAATTATAAGGTTTAATGGTGATGCATACGTTTCTCTTCTATAATTGATTGTGCTCTCATTGAAGTTCAAATTTGTACACTCACATCACATCTGAAAATTGAAAAAGATTCTAATAGCACTGAGTTAAAGCTCACTAGTGACTGTGATGCATACCTAACTGTAAAGTGGGATGCATTATTAAAAATTATTGATGGAAATTGGAGCATAAAGCATAATATTTGACATTGTAAGCTAGATGGTTTACCGTTCACCATTCTCCATTCTTTTTATGTAACAGAACAATACTTGTGGAACCGATTTGAGTAATTACTAGTATATAAGAATGTTCCATATATACATATATTGTCAATTTCCTTGCGAATTAATAGAAAATCAAGACTTTCTTCCTTTTGTTCCTCAACGGGGAAAGGTATGCTCCACTCACAGCTAAAGAAGCTTCTTGTTGACTAAACTATTGCAGAAACTTGGCAAGTAGACATGCAAAGCATTTTATGGTTTCGAATGTATTGAAATTTTTAATGCTGGTGTTTTCTTTGTTGAAATCTTTTGTTGGGGTGTTCACGAGTGCAAATGTGTGTACTCAAGTTGGTAATTGTAAGTTAGCAATTAATTAGGCTTCTAAATATCAGGTAAGGTGTGCTCAAATTACTTTTGACAGGTTGGGAAATGTTGTTTGTCACTCTGTGGAAATTATTTGTCGTTTACTCGGCATTATTTTTTGCAGTTGAGAAAAATATTATCTTGAATAAAGTTATTTGAGATCATGGAAATTTGATTTGGTATATATTAGTTGTAAGAATTTCAAGAGAGTTTTTTCTATTGGTGTTAAGGTTGTTTTTAGAATTGTAAGAGCTTGAGCTCTAGTCCAGCTAATGGTAAAAAAAAAATATTTTTCAAAAAAGCAGTTTTAGCTTTAATTTCAAACACGTTTTGATTGATTTATTGTAGTGATAAAATGTGTGAAATTTTCTATGATTTAGAAAGTGTTTAGAATTGTGGAGTTATCTCTATTCAAAATGGTTTAAGTTAATCAAGCTTTATGAATTCTCTTTTAATTTTTGTTTGTTGTTTGATGTGAGACTCTAATACTTTCCCTTCAAGTGTAATCAGATTGTATTCAAGTTAATATGCTCAATTGTCATTTGAACTACATGCAGTGATCCATTTAGAGTTTAACTCTTTTTTTTGCTTGATTTTACAGTTTTTTGTTTTAACTAATTTATGAATCTAATTGGTCTAGCTCATTACGGTACTACCTATCATAATAATATTTAATTATGACTGTTAATAATATTTAATTATTAATTTTGATGTTGTCTCCATCAAAATGATATGAATCAATATGACTTGGCTCCTACTTTATATTCTCTTTCAATTGTTAATTTGTTTGTACTTGAATTGGGGCTATGCAAAAATGATTTTGTACAAAGTCTAACTTACAGTGTTTTGTACGAAGTCCTCTTATTTTCAATAAAATTTATCTTATAAAAAAACTTACAAGCAAAGAGTTCATTGCATCTACGTCATTATTTAGATGATTAGACTTCACAGAAAATTGACATTCCCCACTTGGCAGATTGCGTCCTTGTCCATGACTCTTAGCGTAGATTAAACTTTTACTGCTTATATGAATCTTGATGCAAAATGAGCTGAATTTGGTGCTGAGACAGATTTGGTTTATGTGATTACGATGATTGAGCTCCGAAAACTGTTTCTCTGTGGCCCGAATCAAGCTTCAATAATTTGAAGGTTCGTATTATCATATCATGGTTAAGAAATCCGGTGTCGTATTAGGCGATTTGTAGGTACTAGGATATACTTGTCATTTTCCGAATATGGAGTTGTTTTTGTGATATAATGCTAATTTCTCGTGTGAAAATATTCGAAACGTACACTGGAATGGAAGATATATATAGCCTTATCAATTTTCTTGTACCACCTAACAGAAAGAGCACTGTTTCTTCTTGCACTTTCACAGTAGCCACTGCAGCATTGTTGCAAGCACAAGGCTGAAAAGTACAATACATTATTAAATTTTACTAGATGTGTTAAATTTTAACTCCTCCTATCTTAACCAAAATAGTTTATAATCTGTTTTGTACGAAATTCGAAATAATTGAATTTAAATAATTCACAAAATTAAGGGTTAAATGACTTATAATTAAGTCTTAATTGTATATTAGTCAAAGTTAACTATATAAATATCTTTTCAGCTATTCAGCTTTATTTGAAATTAATTATGTATTAATAAATTAAAATTATTTTTTTATATCATTTTAGATAAAATGATCTGTAATCTATAAATTAATCTGAATTTAATTCAAATTTTTTTCTTTTTATATATAGTGAACAAAAAGGAAAATGAAATTAACTTATAATTTGAAATGATTCGAGTCAAATACATTAAAAAAAAAAAAATCTCAAATGATCCATAATTTGAAATCTAATTACTAGGATTTGAATCCTCTCAATTCTATTCAATTTGATTGCCAATTCTACATTTTACAATATTTAATGGTTGGTAGGTACCGCGTTAACATTATAAGCTCATTTCAAATTTGGTGAGCTTGAAAAAAAAAAAAAAAAAGGAAGGCTAGGCTGTATGAAAGTTGACAGAATTTCAATTATATGCTACAGGGAACGCTAGCTAGCCCCCCGTGTTTTAGTACTTATCCCGTACGAGAGATGACCGCGAACTCAGAAAGTAAATAGCAATTATATAACGGCACTTCACAGAACTATAGCATTTAGCCTATATAGGTACTGCCATGTTGACAAGAAATTATACAATACAATTATTGTACGTACTGAGTGATTATGATGAGACCTACGTGGGATCACCTATAATAAAATGATTGTACATTTTGTTCTAAAGGGATAATAGCAAAAAAAAAAAAAATACAAACTTTAGGATTTTTAACAATTATACCCAAAACCTTTTTTCTTTTAATAAAAATATCCTAAACGTATATCATCATCATTTATGATTCTACCTTGCCATCAAAAGACCCGTTAAATGTAATAAAAGATGTCACCTTAGTATTATTAACCCCAAATTATCATATTAAAAACCCTAATTAGTGTTAATTAGGCCTAATTACTTTAAGTTACTAAAACCGTTACAAACGAAACAAAAAGTAATAGAGGTACCCAACTCATGAGTCTTCATCTTCTTAGACAAAACCTCAATCCTTAGCTCCTTTATCTGCAACTAATGTGTCTCTTGTGTGAATGAAAGAAGTGAGCTCTGAAGTAGTTGTGTTCTGCAGACATGGGTTAAGGGCATCACTATACACGACGTGGATATTGGTTAACCCGGGACGAAGATTCTTTCGATGTGGAGAATCAGAAGTAAAATCAAATTTCCTTAGTGTTGATTTTATGTTTGGCTATGATTCTTACTAAGTTATTTCATTGAGGGTGTGATGGGAATTGATTGTTCAATCTTCTTATGATGAAATGATTAATTTCTCTGGCTACCTCAATATAGGGGAATGATTGTTCATTCTTGCAGTGGTATGACCCACCATGCATGGGTCAAGAGAGAGAGAGAGAGAGGTGCAGAGTTTCTTAGTAAAGAAACTTACTTATGGACAAAGTAAAAGGGTTGGAAGAGATAGGCAGTATGCTGACAAGGAAAATTAATGAATTAGAAAAAAAATGTGAAGACACTAAAACCCAAAATTCCAAGTTGAATGCTAGATTGAGACAAATGTTGAAGGTATTGAAGAAAGATTTGAGGAAATGAAGAATGAAACATGTGGTCTGCTCTATAATTATTATTATAGTTAGAGTTTTGTGGCTATTTCAGTTATATGGACAGATTGGTGAAGGGATGAATGTAATGAGATTGCCTTGATTTCTAATTGTATATTGAGACAAAATTTGAATGTTCACTGTCCAAATGTAAATTGTTTATGCAATACCAAATGAGTTTGTCATATTGTTGATATAATTCCTTGCCATATGTACACTGTTTACTGATATTAGTATGCTGTATTACTGATAACACTTGCTATTAAAAAACTTAACTGCTACAACATGAGTAGTGACTGCCATTTGTTGATAAAAACACACATGACTATTGCTAATATTTCTTGAAGAAAAGATGTCACACCCTACCCCTCAGTAAGGCATAACATGATCCCGTAGTATACCTAATGAATTACCAACTCCGTCTACTGATAACCCATTAAATACACTACAAGGGATTTTAAAAACTTTTCTTACTTCTTTTACAGTGGTGAGCACTATTTATAGGTGTTAAAGACTTTGGTGAACTGAGTGAAATAACTAACTCATTTGGTTTACTTGGAATTTCTGTAAAAATTTTGGCAGAGTGCCATCTGTATTTTGGATAAAACAGTTCTTCAGAAAACCTGTAAAAAGGCACTTCAATATATTTTCAAATCTCAATTCCAACGCATTTCTCAACACAACAATTTATCAACTCAATTCCATAGTGATTTTTCAAAAGCTGAGATAAGGAAATATAATACAACTTTTACAATCCAAAATACTCATAATTAATTTACAACTTCAATGTACAATTTAATTTACAACTGCTCAAAACCAAAAACAATATGTACATACAGTGTCATACATTACAGTACAAAATGCAAAATATTGGTATACTCATTATACCCAAAAAATCTCTCGCTGGAGGTATATGCAGCCTAGTCTGCTGCCCTGTCTGTCTCTCTACCTGCGACAGCAATTAAATAGCTATCGCTGAGAAAATGTCTCAGTGGTGCACAACATTAACCAAATACAATTTAAATCACAATTCATAAGTCATGTAAATAGTGGATACTTAAAATCATAGTTAAATTCAAGACAATAAATGTCAACAAGAATTTAAACTCCATTTGTCAATATCACAATAATTTTCCATAAGTCAGATCATGTTTGAATTCAAAAGACAGTATATGTCAATGAGAATTTAAATCAATTTCACAATCTCACAATACATAATAATGCAATTTAGTCGAATAATTTAAGAATACAGTGTTGCCAATTTATTCACAACTTAAGCCATGACACAATTTTCCGATCAATGCCGTGTTGTACACCACGACAAAGCAATCACAACCTCACTAATCGAAATCAATGAGGAAGGGGAGCTAGCTATATAATGAGAACTCATCCGATCACCTCAACTGGTAAATCAGAGAGGGAGAAAAATAAACGATCACGACTCCATAAATGGAGAAGGAAAATAAACGATCACAACCCCATAATTAGAGAAGGAATGATACGATACTGTCATGCTAAGTGTGAACACAAAATCAATTCCAAACATTTTATTCAAATGATTCGTGAGAATCCAATAAATTTCCAAACTCATAGTTTCATTCATAAAATGGCAACCCAATTCATAATTAACTTCAATTTCCACAAAAACCATTTACAATGCTTTTCAATCAATAAGTTTCCATCAATATCATTCAAACAATTTTTCACAGTTTCAAACCATTCACAATGTTTTTCAATCAATAAGTGTCCACCAAACACATTTCCACAATTTAAAACAATGATATGCAAATAGTCAATATTTATTTCCATTGAAAATAATTCAAAAGAAACAGTTATTGTGCACAAACACAATTTAAAACAATAATATACAAATATTCAATATTTATTTCAATTGAAAAATTCAAAAGCAATAGCCGTTGTGCACAAACCTCTGATGACTGTCTCCCTGGTCTGGACTCAGTGTTTCCTTTTCTTTTCCTGAGTCTTTAGTAACTGAGAAACACAATTTGAAGTGTTTCAGTACTAAATTAAATTGTCTCTAACGATAATGTTTGGTAAATAATGCACTGAACTCAATTTTTCACTTAATCACCTAATATACCGACCCTCGTTGCGTTTTAGGTAAATTAGGTTTTAGTGTCGTTAATATGTCACATTCGATAGGGTTTTAGGTTTGGTATGTTTTACCAAAGTCATTTCCTTGCTTAGTGCATTTTAATGCAAATTGCTGGATTTCGGGATACTGGTTTGACCTAGCTGGACGGTCTAGTTTCCTCGGTTTTCGGGTCTCGGTCGAAACTATAAACTTGTAGATCTAGGTCTTATTGCACGCGGGGCAAAATTTCAGGTCAATCCGAGTTAAGTAGACCGAGTTATGGTCATTATACTATTGCTGGTCAAATGGTACCATTTTAGGTCAATTTTAGGTCAAATTGGTCAATTCTGGTTCGGCCAGTTTTTGGACCCGAACTTGTGCAAGTTGTTTGACTTGCTTATGGTCATTTCTGGGCTTTGGTGTCTTCATAAGACTTGTAGGTATGGGTCTTAACTATTCTTGGTCAAAATTTCAGGTCAATTGGACCTGGTTTGAGTGAGTTATGGCCTAAACACTCACTGCTGCCCAATTGGTCATTTTTCAGGTCCTAATTGCACCTAATCCGAATTGGTCATTTTTTTAGGTCACCTTGCAAGCAGAATTTTGGTATGTTTTCTCAATGAAAGTTGGCACATTTTGTGCCTAGTTTCACCTCAAATTGGTCTCATACCAATTGAGGTTACACATTTAAGATTATAGGCTAAAATGTACACTGCCCTCACTATGCCTTTAACACCCCACTTCAAACACACATTTAACTTGCAAAGTTTACTTCCATACCCTACCAATCTGTTTTGGTACATTACCAAAAGCATTATCTACTTTACATTAACATTATTTTGGGCAGATTACCATTACCCTCAACACGCCAAATATCATTCACAATTACAATTTCTAATTACCATTACAAACACACCTAACCATTACAAATTTTACATACACTTTACAATATCAATCTACATACATCTCATCAACCTTATAGGTCAATATTCTGCCCACACTTCCTTCAATATATACCATTACTCAAGTGTCCCCAAGCTGCCGCAAACCATTCTTCAACATCAAAGTGCCATCCAATTTACCAATTCCCATCCAAGTGCATAAATCACCATATAAACATGAAATAATTCACTAGGTTACTAATTCATCATGATCAACACCATTTCTCATCAATTATATGCACAAATATCTCATAAAAAACGTGACTCATGGCTGTCCAAAATGAAAACAACAATAATCCTTCAAACTCAAAATTTTCCTTCACCAAACCAACACCCATAACATGAACATAAACTTTAACAAAGAAATTCTCAAAAATGCAAACTTACCTTTAATTGTAACTTGCTAAACCTTCACCAAACTTCTCAAATTTGGTATCAATATCTTCCTTGTGATGTGTAGACCATTTTTCATGAAGGAACCTAAGTATTTAGAGATGAAAAGAGGGAGTGGATGAAGCTTTCATGCAAACGCCCATGGAGTTTCTATTTGGTTCCTCAATTCGGCAATGTTGAATGCAAATGAGGAAGATGGATTATTCAGCTGCATTTTAAGTGTACACATGTCCCACTATGTATTTAATTAATCCCCTTAGTGGTCCACTTAGTCACTTAATCATATAATAAGCTAAATTCCCACTTATTCCACATTTAACCTTTAATTTCTACTATTTACTTTAGGTACCACCAAATTAATTTTTCATTTCATTTTTTAAGTGTAATATTATTTATTTTTAATGGATATTTAGGTCAAAAGACACTTCGGGATGTCAAATGACCATAATGCTCCTGTTCGGGTGGCATTCCCGATTTTTCGGTATTACCGGGTTTTGTCTGTTTTTCGATTTCTCACTTTTCTTTGTACTAATTATTTAATTTTTCTTTGATCTTTTTTATGATATTTATTCTTCAATAAGGTTCTATTTATGTCCTAAAAATGTTTTCCGTGGTTCCCATGATCCAGGGCGATCCAACGGTCCACGCCGTGACTTCGGTCTGGCCACCCATCGCTAGGTTTCTCGGCTCGCTTAACTTGGTTACATTTATTTGCTATTATTTTTCCTTTGTTTTTCTTGTACTTTCTTTTCTTGTATTTCATTATTTTATGTCTCCTCACTCATATCGAAGTACGGTTCTAGGCATCCTAGCTGTCCGGACAGCACTGGTCACCGGAGCAGTAGAACGCACTACCGAACTTAGGGGTGTTACAAAAGAAATGGAAATTGCACTTGTGAGCTATGAATATCATTAATACCCAATTCTCAATTACATCATGTTCATACCTAGTAATTACAAAAAGTGCAATAACCACACTCAGTAAGCTAGAAAAAGTGAAATAAACACCATTTGCCTACAAAGCAAAAAAATTTGCTATCATCACCTATCAACCACAAAAAGATCTATATAATCATCCTTTCCAAATACAAAAAGGGCCAACATTCATCTAGCATAACTAAAACAACTCTCTATTTCCTAGTTAATTCCTTTGACTTTGGTTGACTTGTTGGGTCAAAATTAACTTTTGGCTACTAAAAATGACTTGATCTTGTTTTGTAATCATTCCTTCAACACCAACCCTAGCAGTAACTCCACCCCTTCCCATAACTATACCTGTTCCACATCTGCCACCTCTACTTACTCTGCCACCTCTACTTACTCTATCACCTCTACTAAATCCACCCCTTGTAGCATTTCCACTTGTGTCTGTTTGCATAACCCTATTGACACAAGTTTTTGAAGGCATCTGCATAACCAAAAAATACACCATATCAATTACTACCAAATAGGTGTTGGATATAGGTTTAAAAAAAAAAAGAAGCCTTGTCTAACCTTTAGTTAAAGTTAAATTCTCATTTACATATGGATAAATTAATGTGCATTAGGTAAATACAATACTCTCATTGCAATGTAGTGCTCTATTATTTACCTCTCTCCTTTCTGTAACTGTGTTTGCTCCATTTTCATTGTTGCATCCATCTTATTCTTCAGGTTTCCTTCTTTTTCTTAATCCTTCACGGAGGGTTCTAGTGTTGCACTTGATTTACCACTCAGTGGAGGCCTGCCTCTTTTCTTCTGTAACAAATTTGTACTTAGTTCAAGTATATTCATATATAAGAAGCATACATGTACATTAAACATCACAAAATATTCAGTATATATGTATATACCACTAAAGTGTTCATTAGATGTTGCTTGTTGACAATATCTCCTTTTATGTCCATAAGCTTGACATTTTGTGCATTTCATTTTCACACTTGTCTTTAGGAATTTGACTATTTCCATCCTTTGCTTATGTCACATCCTTTTTTCTACATTTTTGGGGGCCTCCTAATGCATTTTCTTGATAGGTGGAGGCTGTATTGGCCAACTTTCTAACTTTGGCCACATTTTGGGACCATTCAAAGTTTCAAAGCATTTTGGCAGGTTGCTATATAAGTGGACTTATAATAAAATTCATTCACATAATTCACAAGTTCTTGCCTCATATAGTTGATACATGCACATGGATGATGGTAAGGAATACCACTTAAGTCCCATTCTTGACAAGTACATGTTTCCCAACCAAATCAATAACAAATTTATCTTTGATGGATACCACAAGTATATCACCAATAGCAGGCTTTAAAGTATAATCTTTTATCATAAACTTAGATGACTCTAGCCTTATTCTAGTCCATGGGCAAATAATATTTTCTACTTTAAATATATTTCTCAAAATCACATGCATTCTTTCCATTAACTGAGATCTTATCTTCTTAAGCATATCAATAAGAGGAAATGACCTAGCTTCTGTGATGTAAGAGTTAAAACCCTCATAATATGTGACTTGGTTCTAGTGCCAATAAATGCTTTACAGAAGAATTTGGGTTCTCTTTCTAAAAAATCATCATATGCAGCTTGAGGCTAATCCTTCATGTCATCTAACTTCTTCTTGTAATTTGCTTCATAGGATGCATTCCAAAACAAATTTCTATATTTATAAGAACCTATGAACTTTTTTCCAATTAGCCCATGTATGCCTGGCAAAAATCCTGTGCTCAGCATGAGGGGCCAACCTACTAATGGCATTAATAAAATGCTACAGCAATATCAGATCATAGTTAATCCACATTTGTATTAAATGATATCTGCAACAATTAAGTTTAAGTAAGAGAATGACTTACTTTCTGTTGGTCACTGATAAAGGCCTATCCACATCCATCTCTTATGTTTAGTTCTTTAAATAATATCTATAAGAACCATTACCAACTATCCTCTTTTTCACCCTCAACTACTGCCTAAGCCACAGGGAACATTTGATTGTCCCATCCTCGCCAGTAGCTACTAGTAGGGCACCACCATCTAATGTCTTTAAGAATATCCCATCAAACGCTGATATTATAAGGACCTAGCCAGGAGGCCGTTAACGGAGCTAGAGATCGAGTCAGCTTAAGGCTGTCATAACTCGTAGCTAGTCTAAAAATCTATTGAGCATGAACATAATCCTATATTTCATAATCCAAGCATACTCCAAACCATTAGACTTTAGTTTTCTCATTCATCATAAACATAAAATTAGTTTAGAATTTGAACTTTTGCATACATAAAAATTACTAAAGTGTAATTAGTTCATACATACATTCTCACATGATGATAGCTTAGATTTAAAACATACATAATTGCATCACTTGTGTTTAAGATAAAACATCTATCAAAACTTGATTACCATAGTAACTATCTCTTTACATATTACATGTCCACTACTAAAACAACATATATTTAAACACTCCACAACTATCCTTGCTACTCAAACTCCAAAGAACTCTTCTATTCCTACACTTTTGCACCAGGGGTTAGGGGGAAAAGGTAAGATTACACAAGCTTAATGAATAAAATAACCAACAACATTTCATTATCACATTCATTTCATACATATGCAATGCATCATTTAGGTGAGTTTTCACACCATAAACATTTCACATAGGATAGATTGTCACCAGTGACTCCCCTAATCCAATATACTCGGCTCATACATAGGCTCCTCAGGACTTCTGCTTATAACACGACATGTTTCATGCATCAAGAGGCATTGTAAGATCTCCTCTTGGATTTTATGGATTGATAACATACATAACATAACATGATCATAAAAATGGGGGGAGTTAGTAGGTTATCCATCATCCATCAATGCAGCAACGACAATTATGTAATTATGTAACATATTCATGTTTTAGATACTTACGCCCTAAATAAATATGACATGATGCATGAGGATGATCATAATTTAAATTTAATAAGCTTTCATTTATTAAGGTTAGAATTACTTACCTTTTATAGCCTATCATCCACCTAACATGAATGGTAGCTAACATTGGATCCTTAGCTTCTTGAATCCCTCAAGTCATATCCTATAATCATTGGAACCCAATGAGTTATTTGAAGCTTTAGAACTCTATACACATAGCAAACATCTTATTCTAGGCCCTGAGGAACCATAAAATCATGTTTTGGAACCTTAGAATTGAAGAGAAATAAAGTTAGCAGAACCAAATTTAGCTGCCAGAGTCTTGGACTTTGGCTGTCGAACTTAGAATTTCTCTAGATTTTCCCGAGAAGCTGCATGCTTTGGCTACTGAAACAATGGCTTTCGATAGTTGAACCTGGGAATTTTTAGAATTCCCAATTAAAAAACTAGTAAAAATCGTCTTCCAAAACATCCAAAGCATACCCCTAAAGCTCCAAAGCATAATCCAAACATATAAACACCTTCCTAAGGCCTAGAACAACTTGAATTTATGATCATCTTGCATGCAACCATTTGGAGCTTGAATTCAAGGTTCAAACAACTTCCATCAACTTAAAAACACAAAATTCTTAAGCTTAACCAAGGAACTAACCATTCTAGGTCTAAAAACACTTGGACTTAACATAAATAAGAACAAAACTTCATTCCACATCCAAAATACATAAAAAAAACATACTTTCATTCAAAAACTCAACATGCAACTCTTTTTCCAAAATCAAAGACTTAAAACCATGTAAAAAATCACATGAAACTCAAAACCAAAACAATCTCATACACTTAGATATACATGAATTCTTCTAAAAGAGCAATGAAAGAGAAATTACCTCCTTTCCTTAAAATGGAAAAGGAAGCAAATTGACGATTCTAACTTCAATCCACATTGACCAAGCTTCCCTGAAGAAGAAATCAAGCTTCACTATGTGCAATTGCCAAGAAAATCTCCTTGGAAAGTCATTTGCATGTCTACCACATTAAGAGAAAAAGAGGAGTGAGAGTTCAAGTTACTTTTGGGTCTAAAAATAATTTGTTGGCTATTTATACCCTTATTGTTGAAGGACTTTCTACCATTGGAAGTCATAGTTTTGGCTGTCAAACTCCATTATGCCTAAAAATGAATTTGAATAGTAAAAAGACTTCGGCTGCCGGAAGTCCATCTTTTGGCTATCGGAGCTCCTTCCACCCAAAAGTTGCTTAAAACTTTTCTTTGAGCGAAACTGTCACACCTATGTCCTTGTAAGGCATGACATGTTCCCGTAGCATACCTAATGAATTACTGAACTGCACCTACCGATAACCCATTAATTATGCTACAAGGAATTTTAAACAAATCATAACTTTTTATCTTATTAATTCTTTTACGGAAAACTGCATGAGAATAGTTAAAATTCAATGTAAACATTCATTGGAAATAATGATAAACTAAATATTATAAAAGTTACATTTCCATAAGTCTCAAAATAAAATACATATAGTTACAAACTTAAAATATGATAGCAATGTAATGCTTTTAAATACATACTACTCAATGTCCATACATCCATACATATAAGTACAAAATACAATAAAAGGAAATTACAGGGACATACCTACAATATATACCCATAGTCAAAACCAAAATGCTGCTTCCAAGTCCCTCACTTAGCAGCCTTCTCCTTTCCCTTACCTGCAATAGCATAAATAAGCTATCGTTGAGTATATCACTCAGTGGTGCATAACTAATAAATTTAAAACTTAAGGTAAAACACAACTTGTCAAAGTACAAGAAATTATATATTTGCATAATCATGATAGCATGACAAAACTTTTTGAGTCCATAAGAATCATTTATTGAAATCACATTTCGAATGAGAAATCATACTTTACAAATCACCATTCACAAAGCATAAGTGTTGCCAACATCAACACATAGTTTAGACTATGACACAAAATTTCACGATCAATGCTGTGTTATACACCATGACAAAGCAATCTCAACCTCACTAATCATTATTAATGAGGGAAGGGCTAGCTAGCTAATGAGTACTCATATAGTCTCACCCCACTAACTGTTATTAATGGAGGACATAATCATATCAAATATCAAACCCCAAGTACCCATTACTACTGGGGAGTTCCGAAGTGACTGTCATGCTAACTGTGGTTTCAAAATAATTTTCAAGAGTTTCTAAATCAATAATCACATTTGCAAAACAATAAACATATTCAAATCATCATAAAAGCCATAAAGGGGTGGCAATACACCAATTTCTCAAATGCAAGAGAAAAATCATATCTCATTCAAAATAGACTCATTCAAATAAACTCATTCAAATCAATTTACAATGTTAAAACAAAGAAAAAGGTTAGTTGTGCACAAACCTTCAATATTTCTTCTTTCTCGTTACTTACTTCTACTTGCCTGTTACAACTTCTTTTTCAATAGAAAACACACAAATAGAATGCCTCAATACTTATCTCAATTGCTGCCAAGTACTCATCACATAAAGGTCTAATGTCTCCCTAAGTTAGGTTTGAAATTTCAAAGTGTTTTGAAATTGTGGATAGCTTGGAGCTCTAAGCATTGAACCTAAATTTTTACCTAGTTCCCATCATAATTTGGTGAGGTATTCTTCATGAAACTTGTCCCTCTAGGTCTCGTCTTTATTTCCCTTTTTGAATCACTTCATTTGGAGTTGTGTATCCCAAGTTATGACCAAAATAGTAATTACTATGCACGTGGGGCTGATTCTAACAACTTTGGTGACTTAACTTTGGCTAACAATTTGATTGAGTTAAGTTCATAATTTGGCTCCAAGTTCCTCATATGAAATGTTCTAATATATTTTAAGTTTCCATTGGTTTAAGAATCATCTAAATCGGAGTTTTTTAGAGAAAGTTATGGCTATGAAAAATTACTATTTATGTTACCATTCATTATTCTGGCAGATTTATCAACTAAACTTTGCTCAGCAATTTGATTGGGTTAAGTTTGTAATTAGGCTTCAAGTTCTTCATACGAAATGTTCTACTATGTTTTAAGTTTCTATCGGTTCAAGAATCACCTAAATCAGAGTTTTCTAGAGAGAGTTATAGCCTTGCAAAATTTACTGTTCATATGGTCAATTTGCAAATTTTTAGATTTTGGCAGATTTGGTGACTTAATTTTGCTTAGCAATTTGATTGGGCTAAGTCCATAATTTTGCCTTAAGTCCTTCATATGAAATTTTCTACTATGTTTGAGGTTCCATTGGTTTAAGAATCACCTGAATCGGAGTTTTCTAGAGAGAGTTATGGCCTTGCAAAATTTACTGTTCATTTGATAAATTTTCAGATGTCCAAATTTTGGCTTCTAGTTTCAAGGTTCAGTTAGGGCAGTTTATGGTCATTTTCTGGGTAGGGTATCTTTATGAAAATTCTAGCCCTATGTCTTAAGTTTCGTTTTTAATTAGTTTTACGCCAATTGGAGTTGTGTAGCTCAACTTATGGGCTGCCAAGCACACTGAAGTCAGTGTGTAAAATTCTACCCTAGGTTAAATTTTCATTTCTTCAATTACTTCCACTAACCAACGTCAATTCACATTTAACTCACCCCAAATGACCATAATTTAGCATTAATACATCCATAGCACTTATAGCACAAAAATCCCCAATTTTTCAAATCCCTAGTTTGCACTTTTCCCTAATCCTACCATTTTATTACTTCCATTCATCAACCCAAAGTCAATTCAAACTAAAGGAACCTCAAATGACCATAATTTAACATTACACACATCAATTTCACTCTCTAGCACTAAGGCCCTAATTTTCCCATGAACCCTAATCTTCCATAATTCAATTTATGTAAATCTCAAGCAATCTCTTTGCCCCAATCATGCATACTACTTCAACTAAGCTTGATTTTATCGTCAATTTCATTCAAATACATCAAACACTAAGTTTTCCCCAAATTGGCCAAAAGTTTCCCTCTTCATAAATGCACAATTTCTTTCAATTTCGCATGTTATTTCTACTCAAATAGACTTAAATCCATGTAATATACCTATAATTAAGTGTGAAAGTTGCTTACCTCAAGTGACTCTCTTTCTAATCTTCAATGTCTCTTCCAATTTTCTAAATCTTCTTGCTCCTATCCCTCAATCAAGGTTTTCTTTGATGCTTTCTATTAATTAAAAGAAAACTCATAAGTGAAAGATGAGAAATCAAGAGTGGAGGGAGGTTGCAAATGGAGGAAATGAAGAAAAGAGAGAGAGAGAGACGATGGGGTGAGGGTGGCGGCACATGAAGGAAAGAAGAAAGGAAATGGCATTTTTTTTAATTTAGTTAATTGTCTTGTCTCCTATATATTTATCCCCAAAAACTAGTTTATTTAAATTAAAATTTTAATTATGGCATAAAGGTAATTAAACTTAAGTTTTTATTTCTTTTCTTTTCTTTTTACATTTACATTTAATTTTCCTTAAAATTTCTTCATAATTCAATGTTTTATTTTCATTTAATTTAATTGAATTTTGGTTAAAAATCAACTTTTGAAGTGAATTGACCAAAATGTCCTTCATCGGGTCATAATCCTTTTTTTTCATAATACCCGATGAGTCCTTAGATTTTTGGTTCTTTTGAATTTTTATTATGCATATTATTTCTTTTTTTTTCTTTTTACATTTACATTTAATTTTCCTAAAAATTTCTTCATAATTCAATATTTTATTTTCATTTAATTTAATTGACATTTTGGTCAAAAATCAACTCTTAAAGTGAATTGACCAAAATGCCCCTCATTGGGTCATAATCCTTTTTTTTCATAATACCCTATGAGTCCTTAGATTTTTGGTTCACTTGAATTTTTATTGTGTCTATCTCAATAAATTTTCATTTTATTTTTGGTCCTCAAGGTGTCTTTGAATAGTATAAGTCACAGACCAAAAATGATACTATTCAGAGCTCGGAGGTTCTGGGTGTTACAATTCTCCCCTCCTTAAAATAAAATTTCATCCTCAAAATTTAGCTAGTATCATTCTCTAAATAGCTGTGGGTGCTGCCTCCTCATGTCCTCCTCACGCTCCCATGTAGCCTCCTGGCCTGAATGATGGTTCCACAGCACTTTGACAGTGGTATCTGCTTGTTCCTTAGTTGCTTCACCTAATGTGCCAAGATCTTAATGGGCTCTTCATCATATGTCAGGTCTGGATTCACCTCAATCTCCTCTACTGGCAAAATGTGAGAGGGGTTTGATCTGTACCTCCTCAATATGGAGACATGGAAGACATTGTGAATCTTTTCTAATTTCACAGGCAATGCAAGTCTATATGCCAATGGACCCACTCTTTCCATAACCTCATATGGCCTAATAAAGCGAGGACTTAGTATCCCCTTCCTACCAAACCTCATGATCTTTTTCCAAGGAGAAACTTTAAGGAATACTTTGTCACCCATGTTATACTGAATATCTCTTCTCTTCAAATCAATGTAGGACTTCTGTCTATCCGATGCAACCTTGAGTCTGTCTCTAATGAGCTTAATCTTTTCTTCCGTTTACTTCACTAGTTCTGGGCCAATCAACTTTCTCTTGCCCACTTCATCCCAACACAAGGGAGTTATACACTTCTTGCCATAAAGTGTTTCATATGGAGGCATTCCAATACTTGACTGATAACTGTTGTTGTAGCCAAATTCAATCAAAGGCAAGTGTGAGTCCCAACTTTCCTCAAATTCAATCACACAAGCCCTAAGCATGTCCTCCAAAATCTGAATGATCCTTTCAGACTGGTCATCTATCTGTGGATGGAATGTTATACTGAAGGTCAATCTAGTTCCTAGGGCTTTTTGGAGACTTCCCCAGAATCTAGAAGTGAACCTTGGATCTGTATCTGATACAATAGACACTGGCACTCTATGCAACCTCACCACATCATCAATGTATAGTTTGGCCAATCTTTTTAGGCTGTAATCCATCCTTACTAGCAAAAAGTGTGCAGACTTGGTCAATCTATCAATAATAACCCAAATTGCATCATGATTCTTTTGTGTACGTGGAAGTCCTGTCACGAAATCCATAGTGATTCTTTCCCATTTCCAATCAGGAATTGGCAATGGATGTAGCAACCCTACAGGCACTTAGTGTTCTGCCTTTACTTACTGATAAGTTAGGTATTTGGCAACATATTCAGCAATGTCTTTCTTCATTCCCCTCCACCAATAGTGCTCTTTCACACTTCTGTACATTTTGGTTCCACCAGGGTGCATCGCAAAAGGTGAATCATGTGCTTTCTTTACAATGGTCTACCTCAGTTCATCATTATCAGGAATGCACATTCTGCCCTTATATAACAACAAGCCTCATCATTTACTGACAACTCTAGTTTCTTGCCATCCTGAGCCTCTTCGATCAACTTCACATACTTATCATCATTTTGTGCAGCTGCTTTAATTTGTTCTGTCAATATTGGCTTCACTTGCCAAGTAGCTAACATCTGCCCATCTTCATCAATCTCTAGATTAGCATGCAATGCCCTTAACTCATGCACCATGGACAATGGAGAAACCCTCAAACCAGCCATAGTCTTGGGATTTAAAACATCAGCTATAACATTAGCTTTTCCAGGCTGATAGTCTATCAAGCAATCGTAATCTTTTATCAGCTCTAACCATCTCCTCTGCCTCAAATTTAACTTCTTCTGCGTGCCCAAGTACTTCAAACTTTTATGATCTGTGTATATGTAACATCTCTCCCCGTACAAGTAATGTCTCCAGATCTTCAAGGAAAAGACAATGGTTGCCAGCTCCAAGTCATGTATAGGATAATTCCTCTCATGCGATTTAAGCTGGCGTGAAGCATAGGCAATGACGTTCCTATCTTGCATCAACACACAGCCCAATCCGTTATGTGAAACATCACTGTATGTGGTGTACTCTTTACCCAAAGTGGGCAAGGTAAGATTGGAGCTTCAGTTAAACGCCTCTTCAACTCATCAAAACTTTCTTGGCACCGATCAGTCCACTAAAATTTCACATCCTTTCTAAGTAGCTTAGTTAGTGGAGATGCTAGCATGGAGAATCCCTTCACAAACCTTCAGTAATACCCGGATAAACCAAGGAAACTCTGAACTTTTGTGACATTTCTGGGTGGCTTCCAATTAAGAATGGCTTCTACTTTACTAGGATCCACTTGGATACCCTCTGAAGATACAATATGCCCTAAGAAAGTAATCTCCTTTAGCCAAAACTCAAATTTAGACAGTTTGGCATACAACTATTTCTCTTTCAAAGTCTGCAACACTATCCGCAAGTGCTTGTCATGTTCCTTTACATTCTTTGAGTACACCAAAACATCATCAATTAACACCAATACAAACTAATCCAAACATGGCCTGAAGATAGTGTTCATCAGGCCCATAAAAGCAGCTGGAGCATTAATCAACCCGAATGGCATTACCAAGAACTCATAATGGCCATACCGAGTCCTAAAGGCAGTTTTAGGTATACTCTGCTCCTGCACCCTCAACTGATAGTAGCTTGATCTCAAGTTAATTTTGGAGAATACAGTTGCATCATTCAGCTGATTAAATAGATCATCAATCTGTGGTAGAGGATATCTGTTCTTTATGGTCACCTTATTCAATTGTCTGTAGTCTATGCATAGACAGAGAGTACCATCCTTCTTCTTCACAAATAATACTGGTGCTCCCCAATGTAACATGCTAGGGCGGATGAAACCCTTATCTTGCAATTCCTGCAATTGCACCTTCAACTCTTTCAACTCAGCATGTGCCATCCTATAAGGAGTGATGGAGATTGGCTCCACACTAGGCATAGTCTCTATTTCAAAGTTGCACCTCTCTTTCTAGAGGCAATCCCGGCAAATCTTACAGAAACACATCAGGAAAATCCCATACTATAGGAATATCCTTAAGATCTAGACTCCCCACCTGGGTGTCTATCACATGAGCTAAATAAGCTTCACATCCTTTTCTAATCATCTTCCTAGCAAGTGCAGCTGAAATAATGTTGGATGGCAATAACTGCTTCTCCCTGTGTATCACTAAATCTGCATATTCGAGAAGACCAAAAGTGACTATCTTCAGTCTACAGTCAATCATGGCATGGTGCCTGGCTAACCAATCCATGCCCAAGATGATAACATAATCTCGGAAGGGCATTTCAATTAAGTCTGATAGGAATGTATGTCCTTGGATCACCAAAGGACAATCTTCATACAATTTGTTCACCTTAACCTCTTGTCCTAAAGGACTAGTCACTAGCACATCATGATCCAATTTCACACAAGGAATAGCAACAGAGCATGCAATACTAGCACTAGCATAAGAATGTGTAGAACCAGGGTCAAACAACACATATACATCTCTACCAAAGATTGAGAAAGTACCAGCCGCAACATCTAATGTCTCAGCTTCATTCCTCTGGTGCATGGTGTACACCCTAGCTGGTGCACCACTCTGCTCTAGTTGGCTCACTGTGCCCTGGCTGCCAGAAGTGTTACCTCTACCCTGGCCTCAGCCTCTACTAACTGTCTGTTGTCCTCTGGAAGCAGAACCTTGAGCAGATCCCTCAGTGGTGGTAGGTGGCCCAGACTTGCGGGCACTAGTTCAATCTCTAGCAAAATGCCCACTTCCACCACAGTTGTAACATGCTCCTATGGCCTTATTGCATACTCCTTCATGAGTCCTGCCACAAGTTTCACAGGTACGGATAGGAAAGGAACCCTTAGATGTCTACTGTCTAGATCTAGGTGGCCTCAGCCCTAAGAATCTTCCCCTACTAGATCCTCTGTTACTTGGTACTTCAAAACTCTTCCTCTTACCCCAACTGCTGCCAGAAGCTTGACCAGAAGTCTTCCCACTCTTGTCTTTTTCTTCTGTTCCCTTTCTAGCGGCCCATTCTAACTCAATCCTTTCTAATTCCAGGGCTTGGGATATCAATTTTGAGAAGTTCTCATGTCGAAACCCAACCACTTGCATTCATAAGCTAGGCCTTAATCTGGCTTCAAAGCACTTGCATCTGTCTCTACTAGTGGTGAGTAAATTCCTAGCATAGTGACTTAGGCGAGAGAACTCCCTCTCATACTCTGCCACAGTCCTATCACCCTACTTCAGACTCAAAAACTCTTGTAGCTTCATATCCACATAGGTATCAGGAACATACTTCTGTCTAAACTCCCTCAGAAAATCTTCCCAAGTCAGAACTGGAGGCTCTACCAGGCTATGGGGAATAGTCTTCCTCCATTCATAAGCGTCCCCTTGCAACAAAGAAATGGAGTATTGGAACTTCAGATCATCTGTGCAGTGTAATTTCTTGAATACTCTCTCCATTCTCTCAAGCCATTGTTCTACTTCCAGTGGATCCACTGTACCCTTGAACTCTATTGCCCCATACTTCATTAACTTTTCATACTGTCTGGCTGGAGGCAGTGGTTGCACTGAAGGTGCTTGTACTGGAGCTTGGATTGGTATATTGCCAGCCATTTGCTGAAATAGTGCAGCCATCTGCTGAGCAAACTGAGTAGAAAACTGCATGGGCAGGACGGGTGTAGCTAACCCACTGTCATTTTAAGGAGCTAGGGCCTCCCCCTGTGCCTCAGTTGCTACAGATTGCTCTACTGTGTGATCCCCCTCTTCTATACCAAAGCACAAAGAATTCTACTCCCTGGACAACCAAAACAAGGAGATTTCCCTCCATTAGTCCATATTTATGATGTAATGCACTATATGAATCAATTAATGACAATTGAGCAGTTGTACTTATCAAAATTTTTTAAATATGCAATTTCAAAACTTGTATGAAAACCAAAGCTCTGATACCACTAAAACATGTCACACCTATTCCCTTGTAAGGCATGACATGTTTCTGTAGCATACCTAATAAATTATCGAACTACACCTATTGATAACCCATTAATTATGCTACAAGGGATTTTAAACAAATCATAGGTTTTTATCTTATTAATTCTTTTGTGAAAAACTGCATGATAATAGTTAAAATTCAATGTAAACATTCATTGGAAATAATGATAGACTAAATATTACAAAAGTTACATTTCCATAATCTCAAAATAAAATATAAATAGTTACAAACTCAAAATGTGATATCAATGTAATGCTTTTAAATACAAATTGCTCATTATTCGTACATCCATACATATAGGTACAAAATATATCAAAAGAAAATTATAGGGGTATACCTACGATATATACCCATAGTCAAAACCAAAATGTTGCGTTCAAGTCTCTCACTCGGCAACCTTCTCCTTTCTCTTACCTGTGACAACATAAATAATCTATCGCTGAGTATATCACTCAGTGGTGCACAACTAATAACTTTAAAACTTAAGGTAAAACATAACTTATCAAAATATAAGAAATCAAATATTTGCATAATCATGATAGCATCACAAAACTTTCTGATTCCATAAGAATCATTTATTGAAATCACATTTCTAATGCGAAATCATACTTTACAAATCACCATTCACAAAGCATAAGTGTTGCCAACATCAACACATAGTTTAGACCATGACACAAAATTTCACGATCAATGCCGTGTTGTACACCATGACAAAGCAATCTCAACCTCACTAACTGTTATTAATGAGGGAAGGGCTAGCTAGCTAATGAGTACTCATATAGTCTCACCCCACTAACCGTTATTAAAGGGGGATATAATCATATCAAATATTAAAACCCAAGTAGCCGTTACTACTGGAGAGCTCCGAAGGGACTGTCATGCTAACTGTGGTTTCAACACAATTTTTGAGAGTTTCTAAATCAATAATCATATTTGCAAAACAATAAACATATTCAAATCATCATTTAAATCAAACTCATTCAAATAAACTCATTTAAATCAAACTCATTCAAATCAATTTACAAGGTTAAAACAAAGAAAAAGGTTAGTTGTGCACAAACCTTCAATATTTCTTCTTTCTCATTACTTACTTCTCCTTGCCCATTCCAACTTCTTTTTCAATTGAAAACACACAAATAGAATGCCTCAATATGCATCTCAATTGCTACCAAGTACTCATCACATAAAGGTCTAATGTCTCCCTAAGTTAGGTTTGAAATTTCAAAGTGTTTTGAAATTTCAAACAGCTTGGAGCTCTAAGTATTGAACCCAAATTTTTACCTAGTTTTAATCATAATTTGATGAGGTGTTCATTGTCACTCTAGGTCTCATCTTTATTTTTCTTTTTGAATCACCTCATTTGGAGTTGTGTAACCCAAGTTATGACCAAAACAGTGATTACTGTTTACGTAGGGCTGATTCTGGCAGCTTTGGTGACTTAACTTTGGCTAACAATTTGATTGAGTTAAGTTCATAATTTGGCCCCAAGTTCTTCATATGAAATGTTCTAATATGTTTTAAATTTCTATCGGTTCAAGAATCATCTAAATTGGAGTTTTTTAGAGAAAGTTATGGCTATGTAAAAATTACTATTTATGTTACTATTCATTGTTCTAGCAGATTTATCAACTCAAATTTGCTCAGCAATTTGGTTAGGTTAAGTTCGTAATTAGGCTTCAAGTTCTTCATACGAAATGTTAAACTATATTTTAAGTTTCTATCGGTTGAAGAATCACCTAAATCGGAGTTTTCTAGAGAGAGTTATAGCCTTGCAAATTTTACTATTCATATGATCAATTTGAAGATTTTCAGATTTTGGCAGATTTGGTAACTCAAATTTGCTTAGAAATTTGATTGGGTTAAGTCCATAATTTGACCTTAAGTTCTTCATATGAAATATTCTACTATGTTTTAGGTTTCCATTGGTTTAAGAATCACCTAAATCAGAGTTTTCTAGAGAGAGTTTATGCCTTGCAAAATTTATTGTTCATTTGATAAATTTTCAGATGTCTAGATTTTGGCTTCTAGTTTCAAGGTTCATTTAGGGCAGTTTATGGTCATTTTCTGGGTAGGGTATCTTCATGAAAATTCTAGCCCTATGTCTTAAGTTTCATTTTCAATTGCTTTATGCCAATTGGAGTTGTGTAGCTTAACTTATGGGCTGCCAAGCACACTGAACTTAGTGTGTAAAATTCTACCCTAGGTTAAATTTTCATTTCTTCAATTATCTTCACTAACCAAAGTCAATTCACATTTAACTCATCCCAAATGACCATAATTTATCATTAATACATCCATAGCACTCATAGCACAAAAATCCCCAATTTTTCAAATCTCTAGTTTGTACTTTTCTCCAATCCTACCATTTCATTACTTTCATTCATCAACCCAATGTCAATTCAAACTAAAGGAACCTCAAATAACTATAATTTAATACTACACACATCAATTTCACTCTCTAACACTAAAGCCCTAATTTCCCCATGAACCCTAATCTTCCATAATTCAATTTATGCAAATCTCATGCAATCTCTTTGCCCCAATCATGCATACTACTTCAACTAAGCTTGATTTCATCATCAATTTCATTCAAATACATCAAACCCTAAGTTTTTCCTAAATTGGCCAAAAGTTTCCCTCTTCATAAATGCACAATATCTTTCAATTTCACATGCTCTTTCTACTCAAATAGACTTAAATCCATGTAATATACCTATAATTAAGTATGAAAGTTGCTTACCTCAGGTGACTTTCTTTCCAATCTTCAATGTCTCTTCCAATTTTCTAAATCTTCTTGCTCCTATCCCTTAATCAAGGTTTTCTTTGATGCTTTCTATTAATTAAATAGAAAACTCATGGGTGAAAGATGGGAAATCAAGAGTGGAGGGAGGTTGCAAATGGGGGAAATGAAGAAAAGAGAGAGAGAGAGAGAGAGAGGATGGGGTGAGGGTGGCGGCACATGAAGGAAAGAAGAAGGGAAATGGCCTTTTTTTTTTTTTAATTTTAGTTAATTGTCTTGTCTCTTATATATTTATCCCAAAAAATTAGTTTATTTAAATTAAAATTTTAATTGTGGCATAAAGGTAATTAAACTTAAGTTTCTTTTTTCTTTTTACATTTACATTTAATTTTCCTCAAAATTTCTTCATAATTCAATATTTTATTTTCATTTAATTTAATTGATATTTTTGTTCAAAAATCAACTCTTGAAGTGAATTAACCAAAATGCCCCTCATCGGGTCATAATCTTTCTTTTTCATAATACCGGATGAGTCCTTAGATTTTTGGTTCACTTGAATTTTTATTGTGTCTATCTCAATAAATTTTCATTTTATTTTTGGTCCTCAAGGTGTCTTTGAATAGTACAAGTCACAGATAAAAAATGGTACTATTCAGAGTTTGGAGGTTCTGGATGTTACAGAAACCATTAAAACATTTTCATTTTTAAATACATTTAGAAAACATCATAAATATAAACACATGTACTTCTTACCACCATTCGCTTGCCTATGGAACCTTTGAATGCGTCAGAATATTCCATCAATGATAGAAATTTCTACGTCAGAAAATGAGAGTGTTACATTCTCCCCCCTTTAAAAACATATGTTCTCGAATGTTAAGACAAATACATAACATGTAAACACATAAAGCATAACATAAACAAACATGGCAAAACATACCAAGAACAGGTGAGGATATTGGTGTAACATGGAGTCATGGGTCTCCCACATGCATTCTTCCATGTTATGGCAATTCTAAAGGACTTTGACCATAGGTATCTCCTTGTTCCTTAGCCTCCTAATCTATGTGTCCACATTTCGTATCGGTTATTTGACATTAGAAAGATCCTCTAAAATTTCCATGTCGAGTTCATTTATAACCTTATTTGGATCTACTACATACTTCCACAACATAGAAACATGAAATACTAGATGGATCCTAGTGGCAATGCTAACATATAAGATAAATTTTCAACCCTTTATAGCACCTCTTGTCGTCTAATATATTTTGGAGCTAGTTTTCCTCTTCTCCCAAATCGAAGGACACCCTTCAAAGGAGATACCTTAAGAAGCACTATATCTGCTTCTTAGAAAACCACTTCTTTTTTATGAAGATCTGCATAACTCTTCTATCTACCAGTTATTGTCTTCAACCTTGCTCTAATTAAGGGCATGGCTTGGTGATTTCCACTAACTCCGTTCCTACTAAAGCTCTTTCACCCACTTCTTCCCAACACACAGGAGACCTGCACTTTTTCCATGATCCTTACAAGTCAATGACACACATTCTCAGCATATCTTACAAGGTTTGTATGGTCCTTTTCAATTGTCCATCTGTCTAAAGATGAAAAGTCGTGCTGAAGTCCAACCTGGTGCCTAACTCATTTTGAAGACAATGCCAAAACCTTGATGTGAACTATGGTCCTCTGTTAGAGACTATCGTTACTGGAGCTCCATGTAACCTTACTATCTCTGCCACGTACATCTGAGCTAACTTATCCATAGAATAGTTAACTCTTCCAGGAATGAAGTGAGTAGTCTTGGTCAACCTGTCCACTATAACCCATATTTAATCATGTCTATTGGAGGCCACTGGTAACCCCACAATAAAGTTTATCACTATATTTTCCCATCGATTTTTGATGTTTTAGTTTCACTTTCTAATAAACTTCACAAGCAAACACAAACTGTACAATCTCTTTCTTTATGGTAGGCTAACAATATATCTTCTTTAGATCTTGATACGTTTTAGTGGCTCTAGGATGGATGCTATACCTAGTATTACGAGCTTTTCTCATAATGTCTCCCTTAAGCTCAATATCATCTGGTACACATAAACTTACTGCCATATCTTAACACTCTTTTCCCATCAAACTGAAACTCAGCGTTCTCACCCTTCTGCACTGCTATAGCAATCTTCAGTAACTCAGGATCTTCATGCTACCTTTTTGTTACTTGTCTTAAGTATACTAGTGTCACATTCATTTGAGCTATCTAGGTACCCTTAACTAACAACTCCAACTGTAACCCTTTTCCAATAAGCTAGTGCAACTCCTTCAAGATAGGTATCCTTTTTACGGATATATGAACCAAATTGATAAATGATTTTTGGCTGAAGGCATTTGCAATAATATTTACCTTTTTTAAATGGTATTGGATGGTACAATCATAATCACTGAGCAGCTTTACCCATCTCCTTTGTCTAAGATTTAGCTCTTTCTAGTTGTAGATATACTGGAGACTCTTATGATTGATGAAGATCTCACATTTTGCTCCATAAAGATAATGTCTCCACATCTTTAGGGAAAAAGACTACAGTCGCCATATCTAAGTCTTAAGTGGGATAATTAGCTTTATGCTTCTTCAATTGTCTTAAAGCATAAGCTATTACTCTACCATTCTGCATAAGAATACATCCCAAACCCACTCTAGAGGCATTGTAGTAAACAGTGAAATCTCTACTATGCATAGGTAGAATAAGTATCGGTGTTGAAATTAGACACTGTTAAAGCTTCTGAAAGCTCTCCTCATAATCGTCACTCTATTCAAACTTCTTATTCTTCTGAGTTAACCTAGTCATTGGAGTAACTATCTTAGAGAAATCAGGTATAAATCTCTTATAATAGCTAGCCAAATCTAGGAAACTCTTGATCTCAGTCACTGTAATCAGCCTTAGCCAATCTGTCACTACTTTAACCATTTTAGGATCCACTTCAATTCCATTCTCTGATATTACATGTTCCAAAAAGGATATACTCTTCAACCAAAACTTGCATTTAGAGAACTTGGTATACAAATAATGCTCCCTCAACATCTGAAAAATCATTCTTAGATGTTGTGCATGCTCTTTAAGGCTTCTGGAATACACTAATATGTCATTAATGAAGTTGATCACAAAGCGATCCAGATAAGGTCTAAATACCTTATTCATGAGATCCATAAATGCAGTTGGGGCATTGGTTAACCTGAATGGCATCACAAAAAACTCATAATTCCCGTATCTGGTATGAAAAGTAGTCTTCAGAATATCTGTCTTCTTGATCCTTAACTGGTGATATATGGACTTTAAGTCTATCTTAGATAAACAACTAGCTCCTAGTAGCTAATCAAATAGGTCATCAATACAGGGCAAAAGGTACTTGTTCTTCATGGTTATTCAACTATCGATAATCTATGCATAGTTTTAGGGATCCATCTTTCTTCTTCATAAACAATACTGGAACACCCCAAAAAGAGGTACTCAGTCTAATAAACCCTTTATCTACTAACTCCTATAACTATTACTTTAACTCCTTCAACTCTGCAGGGGCCATCGTATAAGGAGGGATAGATATGGGTCTGGTGCCAGGCATGAGATTAATTTCAAAATCTATCTCCTTCTTAGGTGGCAACCCAGGTAGTTCCTCTGGAAAAACATCTGGAAACTCTCTTACCACAGGAACTAATCCTAGTCCACTTTTCTTCTCTACTACTTCCTTAACATGTTCCATAAACCCTCTACACCCTTTACAAAGCATCTTCCTAGCTTACATGGCTAAGATCGTACCCTTTACAGGTGTTACTTGATCTCCTTAGAAAACTACAACTAACCCAATTTGTCTTTAAAACTCTATCGCCATGCTTGTACAGTCCAAGGTAGCATAGTTAGATGAGAGCCAATCCATTCCTAGAATGAAATTAAAAGCTATAAATTCTAGAACTACTACATCAGCTAGAAAACTTTTGTCTTCAACTATCACCGGATAAGCATAACAAATCATCTCTGTTACTGAAGGTTCACATTTAGGTCCACTAATAATTAACGAACATTCTAAACTTGAGACTACCAATCCTAATCTTAGGACTATATCAGGGTTAACAAAAGAGTGTGAAGCACCTAAATTAATCAAAGCATGCACATTAAAACTTCCAATGCAAAAATTACCTGACACGATAATGTTAAAAGTATTAACTTCCTGTTGTGTCATGGTAAAGATCTGAGCCAGTGCTTTTATGAACCTGTTATAGAGAATGAAAAACCTTGTCCTCTACCCTATCCCCTTCTTGATGAGGGACCCACAAAAGTTTATCTTACTTTCAGTTGGGCCATACTGCCTGACCCTACTTATTGAGAAGCCACCATTTCCATATTGGGACACTCCCTTGTCATGTGTCCCTTCTTTCCACATTTGTAACACTCAGAGATTTGGAGCCTGTGAGGTCCTCAATGAGGTTTCCTATATTTAACATAGCCGAAAGCATCCGAACAAATTAGATCCACTTCCCATACTAATGTGATACTTGCCATTTTTTGATATCAGAATATCTGTCCTTAATGGAATATTTTGGTGAAAAGTAAAACTTCACTGACAAAAGAGTGGCAGTAAGATGTGAAAGTATGTTCATGTATGTGGGTTTGAGATGTTCAAAATGTCTTTAAAAATGAAAAATGTTTTAAAGGTTTTAATTCCTGAAAGGTTTTAAGTAAGTGTTTTTGGCAGAAGGATTTTTGGTAGCCGAAGTATGAACTTTCGACTGTTGAAGCCCTTTTTACTGCTCAAAAGCAATTTTGGACAAAATAGACTCCAGCAGCCGAAAGCTGGACTTTCAATAACCAAAAGCTAGAATTTCAATAACCAAAAGTCCCTTGACAGAGAGGGTATAAAGAGGGTTCCAAAGCTTATTTTGTTGTTAAAGCACTTAGGATTTTCTTCTCTCTCTCTCTCTCTCTCTCTCTCTCTCTCTCTCTCTCTCTCTCTCTCAACTTTGGGGCATGCAAGGAGCTCTTGGAAGAGATTTCCTTGAGTTTTTGAAGATCTGAAGGTGGATTCTTCCATTTAGAATTGTAGCATTTAGAAGTATAGAAGAGTAGATTAAAGCTTTGAAGTTTTGGTTCTCTCACCTTCAAGCTCTAAGAAAAGAGGTAACTTTCTTTTCTCCTTGATCTAAGGGGTAGATCTAAGAAAGTTTATAACTTTAATTTAATGAAAAGTTACTTTAAGTTGAGTTTTGGGAGAATTTATACATGTTAGTGTTAGGTTTCATGATTTATGAGGAAATCTCATGTTTTGTTGTTAGAATAGTTATGTTTAAGTACTATGGGCCTTAAATGACTAGTTTTTAATGATGGATTTGAAAAAATTCATGTATATGCTATGTTAGGTTTGGGAAAAACCTAGGATTTGAGTTTTGACTAATGTTATGTAGGCTTTAAGCGTGATTCCAAGTTATTTTAGGCCCTAAAGATTGTGTTTTAGGATTGTGATAGGATTATGTTTTGGAACTTTGAAATGAGTTATGAGGTTTTTGGGAGAAGGAATCTATAGGTTTTGAACTTGGAAATTCTAAAAATTCTCAGGTTCAGCTATCAAAAGTCAAAGGTTCGACAGCCAACACATATAGTTTCTGAAAAAAATCTAGAAAATTTCTAGGTTCAAGATTTCAGTAGTCAAAGTTTAAGACTTTGGTAGTCGAAGTCAGCACTGGACAAAAGTGTCATCCGAAGTCTAAGACTTTGGTAGTAGAAGTGGGTTCTGTCTAACTTTTTTTCCCTTCTTTTCTAAGGTTCCAAAACATGGTTTCATAGTTCATAAGGGCTTAGAATAAGATGTTTATGATATGTATAGAGTTTTAGAACATTGTATAATAGGGTCAAATTTTATAGGATCAGGCTAAGAGACTCAGAAAGTTAAAGAACCGAGGATAGCTTTTGTTTGAGTTAGTTAGTTGATAGGCTTCAAGAGGTGAGTAACTCTAACCCTAATAAAATGGAAACTATTTATAGGTAATTAATGATCATCCTCATGCATTACGTCATATTTACTTAGGAAGTGTACATTTAGAACATGAAGATGTTGCATAATTGCATAATTTATTGTTGGTGCATTGATGGATATTGGATGACCAACAGACTCCCCCCATGTTTATGATGATGTAACGTTACATATGTTATGGATCCTTAAGTAAATCCTGTGAGGAGATCTTTAAGTTGCCCTAGGGTGCATGGCACAGCTCATGTTTTAAAGGAAAGTTTAAGGAGTTACTGGTGATATGTCCATCCTGCGTGAAATGTTTATGCTATGAGAACTCATTTGAATGATGCAATGCACATGTTTTAATTAAATGATATAATTTTAATGATGGTTAGGTTGCTCACTGAGCTTATATAAGCTTAACCCCTTCCCCTAAACCCAGATATAGGGTTACAGGACTAAAAGTGTTCCTTGAAGAGAGAGTTTCACGGGTAGCTTTAGCCTTTTCCTTATGTATGATGTATAGATAGATGGACATGTAAATTTTGAATGGATAGTGTAATACCCTTATTATAGCAATTTCATACATTCTATTGTTCAATTGACCGGTGTCAGTCCGGATAGCTAGAACGTCTGGAAAAACATTTAAACTAAAGTGAGGAACCATAATTAACTCAAATATTAATAAGAAAAATTTAGGAAAAATTTTAGAAATAAAATACAACAAAGTTAAATGAGCCGGTTCCCTAGCGATGGATAACTCAGTGGGAAATTGCGGTCCTCGCTACTAGGAGCCCTAAACCCTAGAGAAAATTCATAAAACAATTTTTGGGACTCTAGAGAAGAGTCATTGAGGTTTCTATGGCATTAGAATGCCAAGAAAATGCTTAGAAAAATTTTTAAATTGGTGCACACAATTTTAGCTTGTTAAGCCAAACAGAGGGCATTTTGGTTATTTCGTCTTCAGAGATGATTTTTGGCCAACCTGTCTAGTTAAATAAATAATTTATATGACATAAAATGTGAATAAATATTGTTAAAAATTTAATTGAAAATGAGTAGAAAAGAAAAGAAAATAAAATAAAAGAAAAGTGGAATTATGACATCATATGATGTCATTAATGAGCTCTCCACCAATCACAACTTAACAAAATTACTTAAGGGATATAATGGACACAAAATAAGATAAAAACAAAAATGAAAAGTCCAGCAGCCATTTCTTCTTCAACCAGCCGAATTGCTTGAGAGAGAGAGAGAGAGAGGAGAGAAAAACCTCCATGAAAGCTTGATCAAGCTTGAATCCCCACCCTTTCTCAACATAAAAGCCCTAGTTGTCTTCACAAAAAATTCACCCAACACCTTGAGGAAGCTTTGGGCAGTAAAATTTTGAAGAAAAATTGAAGTTTTGCAAGACCCAAACTTAGTTCCAAAGAGGTTAGTGACCAAACTTAATCTTTCTCTTTCAATTCATGCTGAAGGAGTAAAATTGAATGCAAATTTACAAGAAAATTGATTAAACATTATATGTATGCCTTGCTTAAAATTTCAGCAGCCTTGGGATTGGTAGGGTTTTGAAGATTTTCTTGAATTAAAATGGTACCCTAGCTGCCCTTAATACTAACTTATTGTTTAGGATAATGAAAGGTAAGTGAATGCATGATTTGAGATGGTTGAGTTAGGGTTTAGGTATGAAATTGAGACTTTGATCATGTAATGGTGAAAGTAAGTTTTAATGGTCAATTAGTGACCATTTGGTTATGTGTGAATAAGAAATGAAGTGGTTTGTTTAGTGGGAATTGAAGTTAGTGTTGCTGCCCTTGGTGACCTGCAAGACTGGGTGTGAGTCTAGCAGGTTTGGGCAGCAATAACTGAAGTTGTGTAGGTTCAATTGGTACAAAGACAATTTTACATTAAACTAGGCACATAATGGCACAACTTTGGTGAAGAAACCATGCCCAGGAAATCAAACCAAGTTGACCTAAAGATTGCCCTAATCCGGGTGACCTGCATTCTGCCTGGGCAAAATAAACAAATGAACAGTATTAATTTATTTGGTCATAACTCAGTGTAGAAAAGTCTAATTGACCTGAAAGTTTACTAGCTGAAAGCTAAGATATAGACCTACAACTTTCATGAAGAAACCAAACCCAAATTGTTAACATAACATGTTCAAAAGGTGACCTACATTCACTGCACAAAACACTATAGATTTGGTCAGTCTAGAAGATCTGAAAAGTTTGCAATCCGGCCAGTTATGGTGTTTAGGCCATAACTTGAGCTACAAAACTCCAAATGGAGTGATTCAAAAAAGGAAATATAACTAGACACAATAAGGAACAACTTTCATGTTGTTAACTTTGTCAAATTTCCACTGTAAAAATAACCAATGAAACAGTAAACATAAGGCTTGAAATTTTAAAATTTTGAACAACTAACACTAAGCTTAGAAATAGTATTGGCATCCAATAACAACAATTTTAGAATGCAAAATGTGGTATGTTGGGAGTATTAAAACCAATGTACCTATTGCCTATGCAAAAGTCAATATTTTAGTTGACTAATGAAATGAATAGTAACACCTAAACTTAAATTTCAAGAATTATAAAATTTAAAAGTGTAACATGCCCTAGTACACCTAAAAAGATTGGTTTGGATAGGTTGGCATGCCAATAGGGTTCTGTTAGCAGTACTGCATATGGCTTTATGCCATTTTGTGTTTTAGGCCTTACTAATAGCCTTTGGCTATGTTGATTGAGTTGTTATACTTGAGTTTTATCCCTGATAATTATTATAGCTTATTAGCTATTCTGTTGCACACCGGGAGACACAATGTGACCGATGGTGTGATGGTCTGAGGTACTTAGTACCCAGTGCTAGTTTACCCATTTAGCCAGTCCAGTTGACTAGTATAGGTTACTCGAGCAATTAAAATAGATCTTATCAAATTTTAATCGAATAATACTGCAATGAATGCCAGGAATTAAGTCTACATAAAATGTAAACATACATTCCGCATATTTATTTTATTTAGTTATTTTATTTTAAATTGTAACCACTAAGAAAAATTGCTTAGCGCATCACTTTTGCCACGCGCAAGTACTGGAAACATAGCTGGAGAGTCCAGCAGACCTCAGACCGGGTGAACTTTCAGATCTGCACACAGAGTCTAGAGTCACCTCACATTTGCAGTGCATTGGTAGGACAATAGGTTACTTTTAGTATTTTGTATTCTGTAAACTTTTGTAATTAGACTTTTATTTTGTCATGTATATTACAAACTCATGTAATTATGTTTTGATGTAAACATCTATAAATCATGTTCAGTAATAAATTTGAGTATTTCTTATTGAGTTGAGTATGATATGAAGTGAATTGAATTTGAGATATTGAAGTCATTTGAGAAATTGTGGAAAGATGTTGGTAGTTGACTGAGATTGATATTATGATTATATTGAAAGTATTTTTAATAGATTCAGAAAAATTGTTTTTCCAATTTACAGCCGGCACTCTGCCGAATTTTCTATAGAATTTGCGAAAAATTTAGATTAATCAAAATTGTAAATAAATGAGTTAAAAAGGTTAAATTGTAATGGAAATATGATTTGGTGCTTTGGCACACTGTGTGGCATATCTTGCTCAGCTATACTATAAACGGGTAAGGTGTGTCACATTTAGTGGTATCAAAGCATCGGTTTAGGCATTTCTGGGCCTAGATAGAGTGCATACCATTGCATTGCATTTGTAACTGTTGAGGTGACACTGATGCAGATTTGTTTGTTTTCTTATTTTGATTAGGATATGGATCCTGCTTCTTAAAGAGCATTTGATAAAGAGGTGGAGAGTCAGGCTCCACCAAGGGCTGAATCTAGAGGCAGGGGAGAATTTTCCCCACCTGCAGCTAAGGCACCTGCCCAACCTCAGTTTCCATTATTCCAGCAAATGACCAAATTTTACCGGCAAATGATGGGGGCAATTCCACCACCACAACCACAGCCACAACCTCCACCAGCACCACAGAAGTCCCTTTTAGAGAAACTGTGAAAACATGGGGCTGTGGATTTCTTTAAGAAGAAGGAGGATGACCTTATGACAGTGGAAAACAGGTTGGATAGAACAGTCAGAGTGTTGAAACAGCTTCATTGCACCCCCGAGTAGAACTTGGAGGATGCTGTGTCCCTACTTCAAGATGATGCATACCAATGGTAGGACACAGTAACTAGTGAGGTGCAACCGGTTCAAATTACCTGGGATTTCTTCCTCACAGAGTTCAGGAAGAAGTTTGTCAGTAAAGTGTATTTAGAAGAGAGAAGAAGAGAATTTATCAGTCTGAGACAGAGGCAATTATCAGTGGTAGAGTATGAGCGAGAATTCATCAGACTGAGCCGGTATGGGAGGGAAATAGTCCCTACAGAGGCAGAGAGGTGCAGAAGGTTCGAAGAAGAGCTCAATGACAATATCAAAGTCATGATAACTGTGACACCCCTTACCCGGCTACAGTGTATCCGAGTAAGCTATGTCACACGGTGTACCGGCACACTCTATTTTACTTTAATTAATTTTTGTCATAATTTTGAATATAATTTATGAAGTATAATTTATTTAAGCCATTTATCAAAAGTATTATTTATTTGAGGTTCCTAAAATTTTAAAGAAAATCCGGCAGAGTACCGGCTAAAAATGGAGAAAACAGTTCTTCGGAACCTGTTAAAAACACTTCCAAATAATTTCCAAACAATCCCAACTTCAATTCATCAACAAAATCTCAATATCAAGATATCCACAACATTTCTCAATTTCAGTTCTCAATAACCTCTTCATTTCTCAAACATCCATTTCTCATAATACTCATATACAAACAATAAATAAATGCTCAAATTTTGCATTCATAGCCATAACTTTCATTGTTTACATGAACATCAGAATACATTACATAAGTTCAAATACATATGAGAAAGTAAAAATTAGCTACAAAATATCAAAATGACACCTAGTGTCCTACCAATGCACTGCAGAAGTTGAGGTGACACGGACGGACAGACTCACCTAGTCTGCGGTCTACTGGGCTTATGATCTGTATCTCCAGTACCTACGCGTGGCAAAAGCAACGCGCTAAGCAATAATGCTTAGTGGTGCAATAGTATAATAAAAGAAAATAGCAGAAAATAAGTATGTATAGAGTGTGTATGATTTCTTTGTTTGGTATTGGTGTATCCATTATTTCATTATCTTTGTCCACTTTCATTCATTTGGTTGCCCAAGTAACCTACACTAGATGACTGGACTGGATAACGGGTAAACTGGCACTGGGTATCAAGTACCTCGGGCCGTCACACCATCGGTCACATATGCATCTCCCGGTGTGCAACAGAATAGCTAACAAGCTGTGATAACATCAGGCACAAGGCCAAAGCTCAATACAAGGTCAGAATGGCTAAAAGCCATAAAATCACAGAATGGCAAATTGCCATGTGCAGTACTACTAACTGAACCCTATTGGCATGCCAAACTATCCAAACCAATCTTGTTAGGTACACTAGGGCATTTGAAACTTTTAAATTCTTCAATTTGTGAATTTCAAGTTTTGGTGTTACTATTCACCTCATTGATCAACAAAAATGTTGACTTTTGGATAGACAATATGTACATTGACTTTGGCACTCCCAATATACCACATTTTACATTTAAAACTTGTTAGAATTGGTCACCATTACCATTTCTAACTTAAAACTAAGAGGGCAGAAAATTTCAGTTTTTGAAGCATAAGTTTACTGTTCCATTAAGCACTGTTGCAATGGGAATTTGAAGAAATGACAAACATGAAAGTTGTTCCTTATTTTATCTAGTTGAATTTCATTTTTTGAATCACTCCATTTGGAGTTTTGTAGCTCCAGATATGGCCCAAAAACCAAAGCTGGCCGGATTTCCAAAACTGCAGAATTACCAAATCTACAGTACCATGAACAGTAACTGTGATTGCATATTTGAATAGGTTATGGCCATAATTTAGGGTAGGTTTCTTCATGAAAGTTGTTTGTATATGTCTTAACTTGTTTCTGTAAAAAGTTCAGGTCAATTGACCATATCTACAGTAAGTTATGGCCAAATGAACAGTTACTGTTCATTTGGTCATTTCTGCAGGTGCTGTTGCAGGGTATCCGGATTGGGACCAACTTTTGGTCCTCTTGCTTTGGTCTTTTGGGCATGGTTTCTTCAGCAAAAATGTGCCATTATAAGCCTAGTTTCATGTCCAATTGGCAAAACACCAATTGGACCAACACAGCCAAAGATATGGCAGTCCAAGTGGACTGAAATCTCAGCCACTCTGCTGCTGTCCTTAGGCAGCCTATACATTCACTTTGCCATGCTATATTTCAGTCCAAATTGTGGTCAACTTACCTAAAATGGTCACTAATTGACCATTAAAATGTTCTCTAAAAATTTCCTAAGCCAAGTCAAATTTTCACTTCTCAAAACCCTAGCTTCACATTATGTTTTCTACAAGATGCCTTAGTTAGCATACCAATTTATTATCCATGTAGATATATATCTTAAACATCATTTCTAATCCACTCTAAGTCCAACAAAACACTCATTCCTATTCCTTCAATAGGGCTGCCGAAATCCATAGTATGAATACACAAAATTTTTGTCCATTTAAGTTACAAATCCTTACTCAATTCAAGTCACTAACATGGAATACAAGAGTTTTAAACAAATAGGTGCACTAACCTTTAAGTGGCATATTTTTCCCAAGTTAAATCTTCAATTTCCTTCACTTTCTAGGATGCCAAACACTCTCCCAAGATGAGTGGTCAAATTTTAATGAAGAGAAGAAGGGATTTTATGGTGGAATGAGGAGGGGAAATGGAGCTTGATGGAGTGTTAATGGTGGTTTAGGGCAAGGGCATGGGTTCGGCTGGTTGGGGAAGAAGAATGGCAGATTGTATTTTTAATTCTTTGGTCTTGTTTGTCTCTTTTATTGGTTAATTAAAGGGTTGTTTAATTATGATTGGTGGAAGTTTTTAAATGACATCATAATGATGTCATATTTGGCTTTTTTATTGATTTTTCTTTTCTTTTCATCACTACTCATTTTCAATTTCATTTTTAGTAATATTTATTCATATTTTATGTCATATTAATTATTTACTTAACTGGACAAGTCGGCCAAAAATCACCTCTGAAGGCGAAATGACCAAAATGCCCTCCGTTTGGCTTAATGGGTCAAAATTGTCTGTACTGATTGAAAAATTTTTCTAGGTATTTTCTTGGCATTCTAATGCCATAGGAACCTCGATGACCCTTCTCTAGAGTCCCAAAAATTATTTTATGAATTTTTCCCCGGGTCTAGGGCTCCTCGTTGCGAGAACCGCAACTTCCCTCTGGTTACCCATCGCTAGGGCACCGGCTCGTTTAACTTGGTTGTATTTTATTTCTAAAATTTTTACCAAATTTTTATTATTAATATTTGAGTTAATTATGGTCCCTCACTTTAGTTTAAATATTTTTCCGGACATTCTAGCTGTCCGGACCGACACTGGTCACCGGAACAGCAGGATGTACGGAGTAGTTACCGGGAGGGTGTTACAATAACTGCATTGGAGATCACAGATTTTTCCAAATTAGTAGATGCTGCATCAAAAGTAGAAAGAGTCTGAATAAATGAGCAAAATAGAAGGGAAAGACAGTAGAAGAGGGGTCAAGGTCAGTCCAGTTCATTTTCTGCTCCCAGTAAGAAGAATAAGGGTCCTCCTGCTCAAGGTTCGGGACAACCACAAAGTCAGGTTTAGTCCCAGGGGCCCAGACCACGGTTCACACCTAGGAGAGGCTAGTCCACACCATCAGTGGGCAGCTCTCCAGGGACGGTGTTCAAGGAACCAGCATCTTCTGCCTGTTCATACTGCCAGAAGTGGCATAAAGGGGGCTGTTGGCGAGTGCTGGTGCATGCTTACGGTGTTGATCTACAAAACATCAAATAAAAAATTGTCCGAAGAGGACTACTACAGTTGTCCCAACACAAGCAGATAGGCCTGCCCCTGCACCTCAAAGGGGTAGGAAGCCCGATAAATCTGAGGCAGTTGGTCCATCACTGAGGCCTGCATCTGAGTCAGCTGAGAGGCCAGAGGCCAGAGTACCTGCTAGAGCCTATGCCATGAGAGCCTAGGAGGAGTAAGATGCCCCAGATGTTATCAGAGGTATATTCTCCCTCTACAACACATTTGTGCATGCATTGGTGGATCCAGGATTCACTCATTCATACATCTGCATCAAACTACCCGTAGAGAGGGGAGTTTCAGTAGAGGAGAGTGATCAAGACATTCTTGTCACAAATCCACTAGGCCACAGTGTGGTAGTGAATAAGGTGTATAAAAGTTACCCGTTGAGGATTCAGGGGTATGAATTCTCGATAGACCTAATTGAATTACCCTTCCATGAATTTGACGTGATTTTGGGAATGGACTGATTGTCACATCATCAAGCAATAGTTGATTGCAAACTGAAGAGGATTTCTCTGAAAACTCTTGAGGATAATGAGATTTCAGTTGTGGGGGAAAGGACAGATTTCTTGTCCAATATTATCTCAGCCACAGTTGCAAGAAGATTAATGAGAAAAGGTTGTGAAGCTTACCTAGCACATGTGGTTGATACTAGGCAGGCTAAGCTGAACTTGTATAATATACCCACAGTAAGAGACTTCCCAGACGTATTTCCTAAAGAATTGCCTAGTTTACCACCAGAATGGGAAGTCGAATTTGCTATTGAGGTAATGCCGGGTACAGCACCAATTTCTATTGCTCCTTATAGGATGGCACCCACTGAATTGACAGAGTTAAAAATTCAGTTACAGGAGTTACTCGATAAGGGGTTCATACGCCCCAGTGTGTCACCATGGGGAGCTCCGGTGTTATTTGTGAAGAAAAAGGATGGAATTTTAAGATTATGCATTGATTATCAGCAGTTGAACAAATTAACTGTAAAGAATAAATATCCGTTGTCCAGAATTGACGATCTGTTTGATCAGTTAAAGGGAACCGATGTATTTTCAAAAATTAATCTCAGATTAGGGTATCATTAGTTAAGGGTAAAGGATGCAGATGTGTTAAAAACTGCATTCAGAACCCAGTATGGACATTATGAATTCCTAGTGATGCCGTTTGGGTTAACAAATGCACCAACAGCATTTATGGATCTTATGAACTGTATCTTCCATCCATACTTAGATCGGTTTGTAGTGGTCTTTATTGATGATATTCTGGTGTATTCCAAGACCAGGGAAGAACATGATGAACATTTGAGGATTATTCTGCAAACCCTATGAGAAAAGAAGCTGTATGCTAAGCTGTCCAAGTGTGACTTCTGGATGAGTGAAATCTCCTTCCTTGGACATATAGTATCAGCTGAGGGGATCAGAGTGGATCCCAAAAAGATAGAAACATTGATGGAATGGAAGCCTCCCAGAAATACAACTGAGGTCAGAAGTTTCTTAGGGCTAGCTGGGTATTACAGAAGATTTGTGAAGGGGTTTTCTCTCATAGCTGCTCTAATGACCAAGTTGCTACACAAAAATGTGAAATTTAGCTGGAACTACAAGTGCCAAGCCAGTTTTGAGAGGCTGAAGGCTATGTTGACAGAAGAACCAGTGTTAACACAGCCAGTGTTGGGAAAAGACTTTGTGGTCTACAGTGATGCCTCGCATAATGGGTTAGGGTGTGTATTGATGCAAGAGGGGAAAGTGGTCGCCTATGCTTCCAGGCAGTTAAGGCCACATGAACAGAGCTAACCTATTCATGACCTGGAGTTAGCGGCAATTATCTTCGCACTGAAGATATGGCGGCATTATTTATATAGTGATAAATGTTACATCTATATAGACCACAAAAGTCTAAAGTATTTGCCAACCCAGAAGAAGCTCAATCTTAGACAGAGGCGATGGATTGAATTCCTAAAGGACTATGATTGTGTGATAAATTACCATAATGGAAAGGCAAATGTAGTTGTTGATTCTCTAAGCAGAAAGTCCATCACAGCTTTAAGATCACTAAATGCCCGTCTGTCCCTAGCTTAAGATAGAGCTATTTTGGCTGAGTTGTAAGTGAGGCCAAACCTGCTATAACAGATTTTAAATGGGCAGAAGGTGGATGAGAAGTTAATGTCTACTATGAGCAAAATCTCAGAAGGGAAGGCAACTAATTATGAGGTGAAAGCAGATGGGTGTTTATACTATAGAGAAAGAGTGTGTGTACCAGATGATGGGGAACTGAAGACTGGTATTCTGAAAGAAGCACACACTAGTATTTATGCTATGCACCCAGAAAGTATAAAAATGTATCATGATCTGAAACTTCAGTATTAGGGGCCTGGTATGAAGAAGGATATAGCTGACTATGTGACTAAATGCTTGACATGTCAGCAAGTCAAAGCAGAACATCAAGTTCCATCGGGTTTGCTACAGCCTATACGCATACCTGAATGAAAATGGGATCGGGTCACCATGGATTTTGTAAGTGGTCTACCTCTCACCCAGAAGAAGCATGATGCAATATGGGTGATAGTAGATAGATTGACAAAGTCAGCACACTTTCTGCCTGTTAGGACTGACTACTCACTCGAGAAGCTAGCAGACTTGTATATTAGTGTGATAGTTAGACTGCATGAAATTCCACTTTTCATCATATCTGATCGAGACTCAAGATTTACATCGAGATTTTGGAAGAAGTTGCATGAATCCTTGGGTACACAACTCCACTTTAGCACAGCTTTCCATCCTCAGACGGATGGGCAATCAGAAAGAGTAATCCAGGTAAACAATTGAAACCAATTAAATTAATAGAAATATTGAACTGAAATGATAATAATAACATGAAATATATGTCAGGTCCTTGAGGATATGCTGAGGAGTTGTGTCATTGAGTTTGAGGGAAGTTGGGATAGATACCTCCCACTAGCAGAATTTGCATACAACAATAGCTACCAAGCTAGCATCCAAATGGCCCTGTATGAAGCACTGTATGGGAGCAAATGTAGAACTCCAGTGTGTTGGACTGAATTAGGCAAA